>NC_136973.1:20920426-20947926 GCF_032717465.1 Coenobita brevimanus
TGAGTTAGGCATGAGAGGACATAATTCCCTTTGATTGGGTATAAAAAAATGGCATATACTTTACTCTACTTTAATAATTCTATACTGGTTTTTCAAAATACATTTTTAATTACATGACCTTTAGTCATATGGAAGAGGGTTGTACATTAAAACCATGGTTTGGGTGATCATTCCTACAACATTGTCACCAGGCGAAACAATTTGGTACATACAAGCGATTTCTGAGGTCATCGTACCTTACTTTTTTTTTGTCAGTTATTCTTGGGCTCGACAGTGGCCTCAAGACAGGTACAATTTTACGAGCTTGAGTTGTCTTTTCGGGCTGGCATAGCCTCGAACCAATAAAAATAATTACTCGTGTTCTATTTCGTCCGTATAGTATACTCTCATCATGCAATTCTCTATAATTCACAAACACTATCAATTCATAATTATTAATAGTTCATAATCATCATTACTACATAATCACCAAAAATGCATAATCACTCGGGCTTGTGTAGCCTCGAGGAACAACTCAAAATCCCATAATCACTAAGAATACATAATCACTCGGGCTTGTTTAGCCTCAAGGAACAACTCAAAAATCGCATTATTGCTCACAACCATTAAGTTCCCTTCCACGCTCCTAATTTTCTAACATATTAATATAAGAGAAAGAAAACGGTTAATGGATTTGAATTTCGTCTTTCCGTTACAAGATCACATCACTTTCAAATGTCTATTCCTTATCTACAAAAAAAAAAAGAAGTTCACTTGATAGATCAATGATACCATTTCAACTACATTTGGTTTATAAAATAATTCATGGGTAGTGTAAGTGTGTATGTAGACGAGTCTATGGACAATACCATGGGAAGGCCTCGTGCTCACTCTGACGTCGCCGGTGTCTGGGAACTGAACCAACGTCCATAACACACGATGTCTGAGCAGCGAATCCTGCGTTAAGCTTTTAACAATATTACTTCACATGGTTCACGCCAAGTAAGGATTAAACAAGAAAAAGAGGGGGGGGAAAGGAGGAATGTGGACAGCTCACCTGAACCAACGTCCATTACACACGATGTCTGAGCAGCGAATGGGCCTCCCCGGGTACGCCAGAGACGCCACTGCTAGATCAAATGAGTTGGTGTTTTTGGAATATGGTGGGTTTCAATTCTCTTCACAATTTATTTAGCAGTGTACACATGACGCCAGGACTTTTGATTGGATTGGGGAAAATTTGGGATTCAATCCTTACTTAATTTAGATACTGAATTTACCACTATCCCGCCTTGAATTTGGGGCAGCTTATGCCATCTAGTGACGGCTAAGGCAAGCGGGACTATTAAGTCCTCACAAATGACATTATTTAGGCCTTTTTGACTGTTAATCTTACATATTTCGGTTCTAGCAGCTTTATTAGTAAGCATTTCACAGCTAGGATACAGAGAGATTTGTATATCCATCATTACTCTGTTTAAGGTTTAAACCTGGCGCCCAACAACGACGCACAAATAAGGAGAAAAGCTGCGCGCATCTGTTATTCATTACTCGACCAGACGGAGGAATTCCCATAGCTCAACATCTACATTTACATCACCCAATGCATAGATACAGAGATGCATACATATAAAAATAAAGTTAACCCTACATCAATCATTAACATATGAATTACTACTTAGGACAGGAATTTATAGACTAGTATTCAGGTTACACCCTATCTAACTTAAAAATTACAGTACTTCTAAACACATACATGAATACTAAATTTTTGACACTACATTTCGTTCATCCGATAATGACAGGAATTTAAACCTTACGTATTTACTCATATAATGTAAGGCTTAAATTGCCATGTTAATATGAATTAATGGACGTCCAAAACCACACATAACCTGTGTTAACAATAAATAACCATATGCCCTTGTATAACACAAGGTCCAAATTGCAGTGTATATGTCACATAACACGCAAAATTAATGATATAGGTGGCAGGTATACCGAGGTATTGTATGTTTATACAGAGGCGTATGGTACTACTAACATGATCAATACCTGACGGATCATTTCATCATTATCTGAGTTTATGTTGGTTAACAAAGGGTGGGACTGGGAGATGAGAGGGTAAAAGAGACTTTGTGGAGACAGGAACCCATTGAGTAGGGTGCTGGAAGTGGGAGACAGAATGGATGAGAAAAGACATATCTTTCAACAGATGTTCACTATTCTATACTTATTTGTGACAATATAATACAGGACGTAAGTATATAGACAATGACCCATATTACGAGTACATTGTACGTCTTCTTTCATTTTTGTGCCTTTCTCATGTGTTGTGGATAACAGCACAGTATTACTCATTAAACGCCTTTAAATACTTACCCCGTGCTGGTTCTGATTGTCTATAAAACAATCATGTCACATTTTAACATCGCCAATTTTGGTCATTCCACATCTATCCAACAATGCTTACATTGGGGTTGGGGAGGGGAGGTGGGTGTGGGGGTGTTCGATCGCCTGGTTGCTCATTGGCCGCGACTCCAGCTACTGAGGGAGATATTAGTGCTTTCGGCTGTACATAGATTTATCTAAGGCCTATTTGCAGTCTTTTTGCAGTTGAAAGGTAAGAATAAACACATCATTTAGTAAGTAGAGCATTTGTTGAGAAAAAGAGTCATCTAGACCCACCTGTATGTTATTGTGTATGAGTATGCGGCAGAACAATGCTGTATATTTAACAATCCTTGTTCGATAAAAGCCCAACGCCTAGGATATTACTGAACAGCATGGTGTTTGGCTTTAATGTCAAGGGTTTGGTCCCAATTAGTTGGTTATATTGAGGGTGCTTTGTATGATGAGAGGGCTGTTCACCTTGATAGTTGTACAGCAATACAGGGCTTTCATTTAGTACACAATATATTGGGCAACAAGGTGCACTAGATCCTGCACAACATCTGTACATAAAAAATATTGTACATATATGTATTGTTCGTTATGGGCAGCAACTTACCTTATTGTATGACATATTGTATGACATTTTATTATGGGATAATGATGTCTAAGCACATGGTAAGTGCTCCACTTTGTAGTGAGAGTAATCTTTGTTTTCACCTTACTGGGGCAGGTCTAATGGAACACAATTTTTACAGTACTTTTGCTTCAAGTTTTCCTTTATGTTTGTCTTGGGAGTGGTTGGCGCTTTGACTTCTAGGTAGAGCACTAGCTGGGTGCTTAGATTGCTAATGTCAAGCATGTCATGAAAAATATTGGACAAAAATCAAGTAAGAGATGTCATCCTTAATAGCATTAGTACATGATACGTTTCCAGTATGCATTTTTCACTGGCATGGTGTATTTTTTCACCCAAATTACCATGTACTAGGAGATGTGCATTGTAATAGGAACGGGTTACATTAAAAATAAATGCATCATAATACGAAGGCAAATAATCAGAGGGTATGATGGAGCTTAGCAGAAGGACAAGATATGATAAAGTTTTAATGACTGTCAAAGAAAAAGACCTGGGACTCTGTTGAAAGTATATTCATTCATGCATTCATCATCTAATCTTGTGTTGTCCCATGAGGAGCGTAGGAACACGGGACAAGGGAAGTTGGTACTGGCATTTAAGATGAGAGTGACCAGCCTCACTCATCCCTGAGTGGCATTACGTGAGCAGTAAACTCCAACCACTCCTTGTATATAAACCTGCACTGGCTCAGTCTGATTGGAGCACTTTAAGTACACTAAACCACCAGGTGCCATAATTTGGTTATATGTACAGGAAACCATTTGGCTTGTCACTCAGTGTAGAGTCACCCTTGGACAGAAGGAAGAGGAATTCAAAGTATAACTATGTTGTTTTTGAGGTAGGATGTGATGATCATTTATGATGTCTGGATCCCACCCATTGGTGGTGGGTGGGAGCACTCACCATCCACTCACTTCTTGATGTAGTGTTGCTTTGGGTGTCTGACCTTTCCTCTTTTCCTTGCACTCTCTTCTGTCTTTCCTTCATTCTTTCCTCTTCGTTCTGCTTATGGGTGATTCTACACTGAGTGACAAGTCAAACGGGTGGTAACCATATAACCAAATTATGGCGCCTGGTGGTTTAGTGGGTAACTAAGGTGCTCCAATTGGACTGAGCCGGTGTAAGTTTATATCCAAGGAATGGTTGGGGTTTATTGCTCACGTAATGCCACTCAAGGATGAGTGAGGCTGGTCACTCTCATCTTAAATGTCAGGACCAACTTGCTTAGCCCCAGGCTCCTATGCCTCTCATGGGGCAATGGTGGATTGGATGATGGATGATGCCACTGATAGGTATTCAGAGTGTGATCTACTATGACACATGATGTGCTCTGCACATATTATGATGGGACAGTCATTCACAATGGGATGGCATCACAAATAAGGATTCAGATTGTGATTTTAATCTGCCCCATGCCAGTGCTGTTTTAAAACGGCATTACGCAACTGCGCACTCAGTGCCAGTGCTGTTTTAAAACGGCATTTAAAAAAAAAAAAATCATGGAGAGTGCAAGTTTCAAACTAGGCGCTCAAAAATTAGTGAGGATGTACGTCAACTCTTCCACCACCTTGCCTCAGGCTCTCAGGCCTATACACCCACATGCTGAGTCATCGCCCTCCCTCAGCCTCACTCTGCTTGTACCACTCATACTGTTCAGTCATGTCTTGCCGCAGTTTCTCAGACGATGAGATTCAGGAGCTCCTGAAGGTGCCCTACACTGGTGAAAGCATAAGGATCATGTGCAACCGGAAGAGGAAAGTACTAGTGAGGAGGAAATACCCACACCAAGGAAATCCAGGTATGTGGGGTATGCTAGTACTTGAGGGATGAGGCCATCAGCACGTCACTGCCTAGAGATATGTGATGATGAGGAGGATGCAGATGAGGAAGGTGAGGCTTCTAGTATTCCTGGGTGGCTCGGGAAGCCGATGATTTCCCCACGTGGGGTTGGAAATGTCAGGAGGAAGAGAGGGATATTTGGGAATATTCCACTGGCCGGGGATGCGGGTGAGTCATCTCGCCTGCGCTATCCCTCGCACCCACGTGACCCAGCCTGCCCTAGCACATCAGGACAAAGTGTTCCCCAATTCCCCACACCCACTACATCTTGTGAAAGTGTTCCTCCTATTGCTACATTTCCCAGCACATCTTGTGAGTGTTCCTCCATCCCCCACACTTCCCAGCACCTACAGTGAGACTTTTCCCTCCTTCCCCACGCTTCCCCATGCTTCCCCACGACCCTTGGATGAGGGAGGTGATGATGGTGATGAGAAGGAACTGACGTGGGAATAGGAGGATGGGACTGACTTTGTTCCAGAAATCCACCTGTTCATATACGAGCATGTTGCTGGGTGTACTGAACCTGAACTAACCCTAACTTCAAGTAGGCTGGACTTCTTTAGAAATTTCTTTATTGTGAACTTTGTATTGAGAATTGTAGCCCTTACAAACGCCTTTGCTGCCTTTGAGCGTGCAGGGGCAACACAGACCCCACATACCCGGTTGTTTGAGGTGGACGTGAGCCTAAACGAGATGTACAGTATGTGTTCCTACTTTGACCAACTTGACCCTGAAACGCAAACAACACAGACAGCATGGGGAGGGTATGTTTGGTTTTTTGATCACCTACGTGAGAAATTTCGTACCTCCTTTTCTCCCTACAGAGACCTCGTCATAGACGAGAGTCTTGTGACATGGAGAGGTAATATTGCCTTCAGGATATATATCCCCAGCAAAAGGTACAGGTTTGGTTTCAAAATTTTCGTGATGTGCGACTGTAAGACTGGGTATGTGCAGGACATAGTCCTGTACACAGGTGTTCAGACGGATATCGTTGAAGATCGAACCTTGGGACTGTCTGGGGCTGTAAAGATGATGATCGATGAGTACCTCCATCGTGGGCTCGTCCTGTACCTAGACAACTGGTACACAAACCCCCTTCTGGCCAGGTACCATCACCTTCAGGAGACACGTCTGTGTGGCACTGTGAAAAAGAGCTGGAAGCGCATAATGAAGGTGGGGAGGAAGCTGCAAAGGAACGAAGTTGTATTTTACAAAGCCAACAACATCCTTGCAACAGCCTGGCATCACAACAGAGAAGTCTTCCTCCTCTCATCTGTACACAGGCCACTCGTAAACCGCACCGACAGCATCGACTACAGGACAGAAGGGCGGCACCACGTCTGGAAACCAGAACCTGTCCTGGCCTACAATGTGAATATGCGACAGGTACATCAGTCGGACGCAGTGATTTCCAGCGTGGATTGTGCCAGGCCTACGATGAAGTACAAGAAACTATTCTTCCAACTCCTTGACATCACAGTCCTAAATGCTCACCTGCTCCACGCTCAGGTAACCAGCATGAAGGAGACCTTTGAGGGCTGTATTCGTGAACTGGTGTGGGAAATACTGGGGGAATACTCGGAGGAAAGGACTGCCGCTCGCCACCGCCACACCACTGCAACACCTATCTGTCTCACCGGTTGCCACTTCCCTACGATCATCCCTCCCACTGAGACTCGTCAGAATCTGCAACGAAGGTGTCATGTGTGAGCAAATAGCACCGCAAGGCCGCGTATTCAGCGGAAGGACTCTATGTATATGTGTGCACAATGCAACCTTGGTTTGTGCATATATCCTTGCTTTGAGGAGTACCACACTCTTCAAACTCTTGAGTAAGACAGTGAAAGACCCTTGTAAATATTTTCTCATAAGCGTAGGGACTGTATGTAGTGAAGTAATGTTGTTATCGTAAGTGTAAGACGATGTATTCACAATGAGACTCTCAGAAATACTCCTCCATTGTCTGTGTATACTGAAGGCATGTTGTAAATGATCTTCCGTAAGTGTAAGTGCATTACATAGTGAAGTAAAGTTGTACGTAAGTTACTGTAAATTTAAGACGAAGGATGCACAGTGAGAGAGATACGTGACAGGTGACAGGTGTTGCAGTACTAAGTGATTTATATGGAAAAAATAAAGATGTTTTCTGTATGAAATCAAGTGAAAAAAAAATTTATGCCTATCTTGTGAACTGAAAAGTGTAAAAAAACATTCCTAGACCTTCCCAGAGTAACTTTGGCCAGAATACCTGAGTTTACCTTCATAGAAAACGAGGTTTTCTCTCACCTTCACTGAAGCCGTCTGGAAAACCACACCTGAGGGGCGGACTGGGGACTTCCAGAATATGCACTTGTAGCCTTCGGTGAGTCTTTTAATGGTCATATTCGTTTTTTTTTTTTTACATCAAAATCTATCGTTCTAGCCTAAAAAAAAAAAAAAAAATCGAAAATTGGCCGGCACTGGAGTGCCACTTTATGTCTGGGGTGTCTGGCACACAGCAGGTTAATGGCACACAGCAGGTTAAAGACAGTGTCCATGTTAAAGCAGGACAGTCCACAAAGGCTTGGTGTTAAGTAATTATGCTCAGTCAAGAGGTTACTTGTAGGAGTAGATTAATACCCAGGCTGAATACCTCACAGCCAAGGCCCCCACCAATGGAAAAAAAAAATTCAAATGAATTGATAAATGATAAAATTACAGCAACTGGCATCACACAAGACCTCATGATGGGGGCCCCTTCCCGAGGTAGGAGCCCCAATAGCTGATTTAGCCTAGTCCCCCAAAAGTTAATTTGTCCCTGATTACTTGGGCCTCATCCAATGAAAGGATGTCAGTCCTCAGGACAGGGATGATAATCCCATGATGGGATGGGATGGGATGGGTCGACCATCTGTGTCCTGGGATGGTACCAATATGTCTGCCCTCAACAGGGTAAAAAAAAATCGTGGTTAAAGGATGGGCTGCCAATCTAAAGACTGGGATTGGTGGCCAAGGTTAAGGTTCATCCAACAAACGTGGTAAGGGTCACTGCTGTAAAGATCTGGGAGGGATGCCAAAAGCTATTAGTCCATCACAGGGCTGAAGCAATGTTCCTGCATCCAAACCAACCCAAGGACATCCCTGAGGTGTTCACAGGCCAGGAGGTGGAGGGAAGCCTAGAAAACCATCCCAGGGTAGCAGTGGCCAAGCATGGCAAAAATGAGATGGTGGCATCCACCATGTGGTTATGCCATGAGACGGTTATCCACCCCATCTTTAAGCCATATGTTGGTGCTCTCCAGCCTGTGGTTTAGCCACATGTTGGTGCTCACCAGCCTGTGGTTAAACCACATGATGGTGCTCTCCAGCCTGTGGTTTAGCCACATGATGGTGCTATCCAGCCTGTGGTTAAACCACATGATGGTGCTCTCCAGCCTGTGGTTAAACCACAAGATGGTGCTCTCCAGCATGTGGTTAAGCCACATGATGGTGCTATCCACCCTGTGGTTAAGCCACATGATGGTGCTATCCACCCTGTGGTTTAGCCACATGATGGTGCTATCCACCCTGTGGTTAAGCCACATGATGGTGCTCTCAAACCTGTGGTTAAGCCACTATGTTGGTGCTCTCCTGCCTGTGGTTAAGCCACATGATGGTGCTCTCCAGCCTGTGGTTAAGCCACATGATGATGCTATCCACCTTGTGGTTAAGCGTTGGTCACATTAAGATATATTCAATTAATAACAATCACAGAAGCAATAGCAAGAGAACGAAATTCCCGAAGATAGTCACATGAATAGTTCTGTCGAGGCAAAAAAAGAAAAATATATCCCGGTGAGTGCCAGACGAATGATGGCTGTTCTTTCTCTTAAATTTTACTAATGCAGGCGTGAGTGTGGAAAAAAGAAAAAAAAAGTGAACACCAGGCAGGATGCAGCAAATCTGGCTATGTCAGTGATTAAAAATGTGGAATATGACTAGAAAACATTTGTGGATGTGTAAGTAGCTTGCCAGAAAGAGATGTGAGTGCATCTGTTATGAAATGTTCAGAGAACTTAATTTGGATGAACCAGAAGCCATGAGGCTGTGGATATGACTGAGTAAAACCAAACAGCTTCATGTATTGTCTTGTTTCTCGTATTATTGACAAGTAGGATACCAAAGTGGGGAAGTCTGTGTCCGTGAAGGTGCAGCAGGCTTAGATGTAAGCAATAGCTGGTCAAACCAACATCCGGTGTATACTCCCTGCATGCATTTCAAATTATTTGTGTATTTCATCCATAATAGTATTGTTATATTATGTACTGATTCAGCAAAAAAATGAGCATTACAACTCTTTTAATGCATAGAACATTAGTAAATTTGACTCTAATTAAGGCGTCTTCTGTTTTACTCATTGATAGATTATGGGTCATTGAACTGTAATTAAGGCCTTTTCTGTTTGTACTCATTGATGGATCATGGGGCAGATCCTGATCCGGTTCGGATTTGAACCCAGATTTTGCTCCCCTAGTTTGTGATAAAAGAACAATAACTGGTGGTAAGGCTGATTTTACCTGTGATGGTTTTCCATAGCTCTGCATTGCCCTGCTTACCATAGATGATGATGATGGTGATGATGATGATAATGATGATGATGAATTAAACTGCAACTAATACAGCATTTTTGCTGTGTGCAATATGATGACAGTTATGAGGTAAATGCCATATGTAGAGTGTATACCTTATGTGGAAGTGCATCAAGGAGATGTGGAAGCTCATCAAGGAGACACAAAATCATCTTATTTTGACCCTCTCCTCCTTCTTTCTAGTCCGTTGATTTTTTTTTTTCCTGAATGCATTTTAAAGCTTCAATGGACACCATCTTGTGTGCGAGACAGATGGACACCATATTAGAATACCGTTTTGGCACAAATTTTCCCTCATCAGTGGTGATTTTTCCAAACCCAGCTCAGTGATTGTAACATACCCTTGTTAATTCTAGCCTGCCCATACCCTGCCTAACCTAAATTTTTGTAACTTCATTAATCCAGACTGAACCTATTATAATCTAACTTTCACCATACCTAACCTAGTTTTGCCTAATGCTACCTAACCTAACCCTTTTAAACCTAACCGTGACTGAACCTTACAGCATTTACCCTAACCTAACAGTTTTCCCTAATCTGACCATAATAACCCTAACCTGCTGGTTTTGGCGTATGTAAAATTGTGGCGCCATTATAATGCAGCACAGGAGGCTGGTCCATTTATCCCCCTGTTGTGTCAGTGGGATTAGCTTAGTGGTTTACACTTTCAGATGTGAGGAGCATTCTAGGAATTAAGTGTTATGCTGTAGGATTAGGCTAATGTTTTAAGTCTGGAGATGTGAAAAAGACATTCCAGAAATTCAACGTTATGCTGTAAAATTAAGTTAATGGTTTATGTCTGGAGATGAGGAACATTCTAGAAATTATAGGTTGTGCCTTGGGATTAGCTGAGTGGATTATATGTGGATTTGTGAGGAACATTCTAGAAATTAAGTGTTATGGCATAAGATTGAGGCTAATGTTTTATGTCTGTTGATATGAAGAACATTCTAGAATCATGGACATGTCTTACCTTAGGAATTTGTGCCTGCCATTATTCTTATTATTATTATGTGTTGTTGATTTGAGTGCATTATTACGTGGGAAAATGTGAGTTCTCTCCCAAGCTGTAAAAAATCCTGTGTTGTTCCGGAGATGGAGTCACGGGGGGAGGGGGAGGAGTTATATAAAGGGACCATTGAGCCTGCTATATCCGTGTGTGGACGGCAGCCAACAGAGGGGAGTACAGGGTGGTGAGTAGTCAGTCAGACAATGAGTGTTAATCAGTGAAAGACAGAGTAGTCAGTCAGTTAATGGACAATGAGTATTAGGGAGTGATGACGAAGGTAGTGTGAGAGAGAAAAGCCACCGTGTTTTGCAAGTGTACCTCAGCTGTGACTGGAAGGAATGAAACCCCGAAATGTTCAGTGGCCTTTGATTAATGTCCTGGCTTGTGTACTCATTGTTCTTGACATACCAACAAACTCTGCAGTGCACAAATTGGTGTCAGGAGTGGCATACGTTTTGAGAGACAAGAGACGAACCGACAGGTTGCCAAAACAGTGGACGTATCTTTGGCAGATATACTTGCAGTGTTATGAGCACAGCAAGAAGAACAAAAGAATGATATACTTGCAGTGTTATGAGCACAGCAAGAAGAACAAAAGAAAGATATACTTGCAGTGTTAGGAGCACAGCAAGAAGAACAAAAGAAAGATATACTTGCAGTGTTAGGAGCACAGCAAGAAGAACAAAAGAAAGATATACTTGCAGTGTTAGGAGCACAGCAAGAACAAGAGAAAGATATACTTGCAGTGTTAGGAGCACAGCAAGAACAAGAGAAAGATATACTTGCAGTGCTAGGTGCACAGCAAGAACAAACACCTTTGACTCTGTTACACACTTGCTGACTTTATCCTCCATTATACAGGACACCTCTTGCCTCATCTCTCTTAGCTGGTCATTTATTCTCTCTACCTTACTGTATGCCAACTCTTGTTGCTTCAGTTTCCTCATCTCCTCACACAGCTGATGAAGGTGCTGTCTGCCCACTCATCTCCTCACACAGCTGGTGAAGGTGCTGTCTGCCCACTTATCTCACACAGCTGGTGAAGGTGCTGTCTGCCCACTCATCTCCTCACACAGCTGGTGAAGGTGCTGTCTGCCCACTTATCTCACACAGCTGGTGAAGGTGCTGTCTGCCCACTCATCTCCTCACACAGCTGGTGAAGGTGCTGTCTGCCCACTCATCTCCTCACACAGCTGGTGAAGGTGCTGTCTGCCCACTCATCTCCTCACACAGCTGGTGAAGGTGCTGTCTGCCCACTCATCTCCTCACACAGCTGGTGAAGGTGCTGTCTGCCTACTCATCTCCTCACACAGCTGGTGAAGGTGCTGTCTGCCCACTCATCTCCTCACACAGCTGGTGAAGGTGCTGTCTGCCCACTCATCTCCTCACACAGCTGGTGAAGGTGCTGTCTGCCCACTCATCTCCTCACACAGCTGGTGAAGGTGCTGTCTGCCCACTCATCTCCTCACACAGCTGGTGAAGGTGCTGTCTGCCCACTCATCTCCTCACACAGCTGGTGAAGGTGCTGTCTGCCCACTCATCTCCTCACACAGCTGGTGAAGGTGCTGTCTGCCCACTCATCTCCTCACACAGCTGGTGAAGGTGCTGTCTGCCCACTCATCTCCTCACACAGCTGGTGAAGGTGCTGTCTGCCCACTCACCGGTTCCTCTAGTTTTGCGTAGTGTTGTGCTGGAGCTTCTTTTTGTTCTTCCTGATATTTCTTTTGTTCTTCATAATTTTCTTTGTTTTAGATATTGACAGTGTTCTTGCTGTGCTTTTATATATTTATTTTGTTCATATATCTATCTATCTATCTATCTATCTATATCTATATCTATCTATCTATTTATCTATCTATCTATCTATCTATCTATCTCTCTCTCTCTCTCTCTCTCTCTCTCTCTCTCTCTCTCTATATCTATATATATATATATATATATATATATATATATATATATATATATATATATTTGCTGTGCTTCTTAATATTTTTTTTTCATTCTTCATATTTCTTGGTGGTATGTGGTGGTGACCATCATCCACTCACTTGATGTAGTGCTGCCTACTTCTTCCATCACCTTTGTCATTTTTTTCTATGTCTGTCCTCCTTTCTTCCTATTTCTCCCATCTTTCCTGTCCATCCAACCATCCACCCATCATTCAATCCTATATTCCCCATGAGCATCGTAGGAGCCCGGGGCTAAGAAAGATGGTCCTGACATTTAACATGAGAGTGAGTAGGCTCTCTCATCCGTGAGTGCCATTACATGAGCAATAAACCCCAACCACCCCTTGGACATAAACCTACACAGGCTCAGTCTGACTGGAGGACCTTAATCACCCACTTAAACATCAGGCGCCATCTTTCCTGTCACATTTTACTATTCTTTCCTTTTCAGCTGGCTTTACATTGAGCTACAACCCTACTGGTTTCCTGTAAGCCAGGAAACCCTTTACAACACTGAGTGGTAGCTGTATGACCAACCCATATGTGTTCCCTATGTGTCAACAAGTGGGTTGGTGGAGGTTCAGTACCCCTCCCCTTAAAACAACTAAAAAACAAACGGCCATTCCTTGCAGGCCCATTGCATCAGGCTATAGATTGTTTGTTTCATTTATAAGGGCTCCAACATGCTTGCACGCATCAGCCTTGGTCATCTGATGGCGGCTGTCCATGCTTCTCAACAGGGTTGACAAAAAAACAATTTTATTTAATGTTCTATCTATCTATTGCCAGACACGTTAATCCCATACGGGGTGGCCACAAACAAATCGCGTCCACGACGCCCTATCCCCCTTCGTTTCACTGCCTTGCTCCCAATTCACACACCCCTCTCTCATATACCTCTCCACTCCATCCCTTCATCTCATCCTTGGCCTTCCCCTCCCTGTCTCCCCCTCCATCTCACTCACATACACTCCTCGTCAGTCTCTCACTCTCCATCCTCTCCACATGACCAAACTATCTCAGTGTGTTTCTCCTAACGCATCCTATCACATCCACATCCACACCACAACGCTCCTTCACATCCTTATTTGACAGTCTGTCTCTCCATGTGACTCCACATGCTCCAAACTCATTTCCACTGCCCTCACTCTTGACTTCTGTTCCTACAACAAGGTCCAAGCTTCACTTTCATACGTTAGAATTTGTATCACAATACTGTCACATTGTAACTTTTTCACTTCCATGTTCAATTCCCTGTTTCTTATCACTGCCTTCAAAGAACCAGCAACCTTTCTTCCTTGTTGCACTCTTTCAAGCACTTCACCCTCCAAACTTCCATCCTTACTCATGACACTACCCACATTTTCCACTTCCTCCTCATCCAACCTCATTGTACATTCACTGACTTCAGTTCTATCGGAGACCGACATTCACCTTTAGATTCCGTTTCTTACACACTCTCCCAAACTCATCCACCAAGCCTTGCAGCTCCCCTTCGTCTTCACATAACAACACAGTATCATATGCAAACAACAGTACAGAGAGTTTTCAAACACTGCCCTCTCTCATTAGGGCCACTCAAACATTCACTACCCTACCTTGTATCTCTTTTATTACTCCATCCATATACAGATTGAACAAGGATGGAGACTTGACACATCCTTGTTTCAGTCCAACCTTCAAATAGTAAAATTCACTCAGTTTACTGTTCATACGCACTGCAGCCTTAGCACCCTCATACATACTTTTCACGGCATTCATCAACTTCCCATCTACTCCATATATTCTTAATACTTTCCACAATCCTTGTCTATCCACCCTGTCATACTTTATGCTTTCTCCACATCCATGAAGGCCGCATACAACTTCTTTCTCTTCTCTAGAAACATTTCCACTAAAGATCTAAGAATGAATATTTGATCTACACAACCTTTTCCCTTCCTAAATCCTCCCTGTTCTTCTCCAACTAATTCCTCTGTTATTTCCTTAACTCTGT
Source organism: Coenobita brevimanus (assembly GCF_032717465.1). Classification (NCBI taxonomy): domain Eukaryota; kingdom Metazoa; phylum Arthropoda; class Malacostraca; order Decapoda; family Coenobitidae; genus Coenobita; species Coenobita brevimanus. The sequence goes on from NC_136973.1 coordinate 20,934,840, forward strand.
CAATAAGTATCCTACCATATACTTTCCCTGTTACACTAAGAAGAGAAATGACCCAAAGCATACCACGCACTTCTTTTTCCCCTTTTCCTTTGTACAGGGGAATAATTATACCTGACTTCCATTCCTCCGGAACTCTATCTTCCTCCCAGGCCAATCTGCACATCTTCCACATCCATTCTACTACTATTTCTCCCCCATGCTTCAGCATTTCACCTCACACTCCATCAATTCTTGGGGCTTTCCCCATTTTGACTTTCTTCATTGCTTCCACAACTTCCACCCTACTAATTTGTTCCTGTCTTCTCACATCCCTCCGTCTCCCAGCCATTCCCCAGCCTTATACTCGCATTACTTTCATTATCTATGTTCAACAATTTCTTAAAGTGTTCTCTCCATCTGCTCACTTTTTCTCCTTTCTCCACCAGTAATCTACCATTTTTATTTTTCACTCCTCGACTAACTTCTTTGCCACCCTGTCTAATTTTCTTTACTTCCTTCCAGAACATTTTCTTACATTCCCTCCACTTTACCTTATTGTTATTATTTTTGAGCGAGGTAAACAAAGTAGATGGTCATTATTTTTGTACGAAATGTATCTGTGTCTGTCTGTGTCAAAAACTCAAATATCAGAAAGTATTGATTGTAGAAGGAAAAGTTATTAAAAAAAAGTTGTTTAGAGTCACAACGTGAGTTCACGTGTCACTCGACCAGCACTGGGATTCAGGATGGATACATAATAGTCAAGTTTACATCTAACAGTATTATTACAGTCTACCTGGCTCACAGATGACGGGTGGTCTTGTTATCATTTTGCAAACTGAAGATCCTTAACCTTTAATGCATACTTTGTGGCCTAATGTTGGCAGATCAGTGGGTGGATTTGACTTGTAACCAAGGAGACTCATTTGTAGCTCATAAGTAAGTTCCCTCAAGTGAAAGCAGATTGATTATATGGCTTTGTTAATAGCAATAAAACTTTTTTCTTCAACGTTTCTACTCTAACCTATTAATGTTTAGCCTGCTTCATTCCTCCATACAGATACCAGTTACAGATCTCCCCTCTCCCCGCCATTTGGTTCTGTATCTTGCAAAACGAAGGCCTTTTCCAACGTTCTCCACTCGAAACTATTGGTTGTAAGTTTTTACCATCCCTACGCAGCATTTATACAGAGTTCCTCCTCTGATTTGGTTATCTGCCTCTTCCTGTTTACCTATTGTCCTATTCCTATCCACCTTCTCCTTTCACTTCATCCCAGTCCACCTCTTCTTTCTTTCCGTCTCAATCGATCTCCTTCTGTCACTTCATCGCTTCCTGTTTCCTCTCACTTCATCTTTGCCTACTTTGTACTATAACACCATCTGTTTCTCTGTCTCTTCATTCCTTACTTTTCCCTGACACCATCTGTTTCTCTGTCTCTTCCTTCCTTACTTTTCCCTGACACCATCTGTTTCTCTGTCTCTTCCTTCCTTACTTTTCCCTGACACCATCTGTTTCTCTGTCTCTTCCTGCCTTACTTTTCCCTCACTCCATCTCAGTTCACACCTTCTATCTCTTCCTCCTTCCATACATCACTGCTGGCTCTCTGTCTCTTCCTACCTTCTTTATTCAATCGTTCTATCTCTACCGGTCACAAAAAGGACTTTGTAGTTACTTGTAGAGAAGTTTGTTGTTTAGTTCTCACTCTCGATTTCTTGTAGTAGGAATTAAAGATGAATACAAGGAGTTGATCTTCATTTATTATCTTCACAGAAATCTAAGTTGAGCAGGGTATGTCTTACAGAGACAATATAATAAGTAAGTCTAGTTGAGCCCCTCTTCTCTTGTTCACTCTCTCCACTACCTGTTGGTTCAATCGCTAGCCTCCTTCTGAGCTCTCCTAAATTCTGGTGAAACAGGGGTCGTGTCACGTGTGTTACACTGTGGTTGAAAAGTTCCAGAAACCTGTGTGTGAGTATGTGTGTATGTCACTAGGCTTTGTTCCCCTGCTATCTCGCTGACACACTACCTACATCATATCCTGACATTGCTACTTCCTAATCTGTCGTCAGCATTTCCTCAGTTAACTTGCAAGATCATTTCCCTTTCCCAGGCTCGCATGGAGCTGTCTATCTATCTATTTATCTATCTATCTATTATGATTTGTAATTATAATATGGACTCATAACATTGCTCGGCCATGCCGCTCCAGGTCCTCCGACAGCAATTATCATTGACATATGCTAATCTATTAGTACATAATATTGATTATAATATTGTATACATATAATATTCATAGTAAATTGCAATGATCAAGTAATATTACATTTTAAACAAGTTGTATACATAATTCAACAAATGCCATGGTTGTTGTATGACATTTTGTAAGATGTGTATGTATAACAGACATACGCATATAATTGTGCAATGGTAATACTGCTAGGTTATTACATTACATATTGAGTTATCCCTTTAGTAATGTCTAATATTTCACCTAACTTGTAAGATGATTCTGGTAATACAGAATTGTGGTAATACATAATCGTAACATTGTGAATTGTTACATAATTGTATTGTAATTGTTACATTGTAGTAACATTGTAGTAATACATAATTGTAACATTTTATGAATTGTTACATAATATTGTGGTAATGCATAATTGTGTTGGCCTTATAATTGTAGTTAAAGTTACATAAAAGTTACATCTTGTTAATGCAACTGTTACATAATTGTTACATATTGTTTGTAGTTACATAATTGTAGTTAAAGTTACATAAAAGTTACATCTTGTTAATGCAACTGTTACATAATTGTTACATATTGTTTGTAGTTACATAATTGTAGTTAAAGTTACATAAAAGTTATATCTTGTTAATGCAACTGTTACATAATTGTTACATATTGTTTGTAGTTACATAATTGTAGTTAAAGTTACATAAAAGTTACATCTTGTTAATGCAACTGTTACATAATTGTTACATATTGTTTGTAGTTACATAATTGTAGTTAAAGTTACATAAAAGTTACATCTTGTTAATGCAACTGTTACATAATTGTTACATATTGTTTGGAGTTACATAATTGTAATAATTGCAGTCCTGACATTGAATCCGGTCATGCTGCGGTCGATGATATGATGTGCCATGCCATTAGCTTGTGGAGACAACCGTTTGCTTTTGTTTCACTTATAGAAGGAGTTTATGTGTTATTTTGGCATTTGTAGTAACACTTACACTCATTTTCATTTGTTTGTTATGTGATCTTACTCTATTTTTTTTTTTTTTTTTTTTAGTATGTATTGATTTTCTATAGTTTGTTTTTCTTCGTTTATCTACCTTTTTTTTTTTTCGGTGTTGTTCATGGTTGCATAATTGCTGGTTAATTCCCTTGGGACCCTTTTTTAAGGTTTAGTTTATATTGCGCAGATATTACTGAAAATGATATTATATAGCCCCATATTTTGTTATTTTATATAAAAAAATATATATATACTATATACAGTATTAACTATATACACTGACTTGTTGTTCACTTGTACCTATCGTGGGCAATATATGTGTCAGACCTGTATGGAAATCTTTGTCTTCACGATTGTGTTGAAGATGTTCACTCTTGCTAACGTCATTTGTGTTGGCCATTTTTTTTTCCTGGTTTTCTTTGTAATTTAATTTATCTGTTTCCACTAGGTAGCTTTAATTAATAAATGTTTAATACAGTTCTCTTAAACGCTCACTGAGTAACTGTGATGGTATATTTTCTTTATTACTTTGTAGGTGTAATAATGTATAGCTGTATGTCTGCAACACATATTTTATGTAGGTATAAATGGTAAAACTCGTTGGGAGTAAATAAATGCTATAATAAATGAATGAATATATACAGTGTAGAATATTTATTGTTGGTGATTATTTAGTGTTTGAGTTATGCAGATAACTGAAGTAAGTATGTGTATGTAAGTAGTAATTATACAGCAAGTTTTATATGTTTGTGCAGCATTTTTATGTCTATCACTGTGTATTGTATAAATGAAGTAACTATGTAACTCACTAATTTTTACCGTGGTGGAAATGGTGTGAGTGGTGTTGCACGTGGTGATAGCATTGTTCTTCACATGTTGATTGACGTGTTGTGGGGTGTCAGACACACGGCTTGGCGTCGTTTCAGCACACGTATGGTGACATCGACTTCCCACACTGGTAGCTGTGGTGAGTAAATGAGTAGCGATGAGTAACTTCAGTGAAGATAAGTGAGTAAGATGGGTTGTGAATATGGACTTGGTATTTGCTTCGTTGTCTTGACCTCTTCACTCCTGCGTCAGCGGTGGAGGTTGGGTGGATGTAGCAGAGAGAGAAGGGTGAGGTCTGGTGGTTGTGAGTTGTGAGTCGTGTCTCATTCTTCGTTTGTTTGTTTTGTTTTTCTTTCTCGATGTTTTCTAGGTCCTTTTCTCTTGTGATTTACTCGTTGTGGGATGAAGACTGCCGCTACTTGTAGGAGCGTGTAGAAGATTATACAGGCGACTCGTAGAGTTGTTACTTGTAGTTGATTGTAGATGGTTGTAGTTCGTTGCGTCGTCGTAGAAATTGCAAGATTGTTTCTATCAATATATTGTTAAACTACTTGCAAGGCGTCCTGTGACCTCTTCACCTCTAAATCGGCGTGATGATCGGGGAGAAGGAGGGGGCTGGTTGGAGAGAATACTGTCAGGAGCTGGTTGTGAGTTGTTGGTTGTGAGAGTTTTTTTTTTTTTTTCACTCTTCATAATGAAGAATCAATTGTACACTCTTGGGCTTGTATTTTGTAGGAATTCATTGTAGAACTGAAGCTAATCTTGTAGAGTGTCGCCTGCTTTTGTAGGAATTCACTGTTGATTCGAAGACGAGGTCCGAACTTTCGCTGCTACCAAATGTCACAAAAGGACTTTGTAGTTACTTGTAGAGAAGTTTGTTGTTTAGTTCTCACTCTCGATTTCTTGTAGTAGGAATTAAAGATGAATACAAGGAGTTGATCTTCATTTATTATCTTCACAGAAATCTAAGTTGAGCAGGGTATGTCATACAGAGACAATATAATAAATAAGTCTAGTAGAGCCCCTCTTCTCTTGTTCACTCTCTCCACTACCTGTCGGTTCAATCACTAGCCTCCTTCTGAGCTCTCTTTCCTAAATTCTGGTGAAACAGGGGTCGTGTCACGTGTGTTACACTGTGGTTGGAAAGTTCCAGAAACCTGTGTGTGAGTATGTGTGTATGTCACTAGGCTTTGTTCCCCTGCTATCTCGCTGACACACTACCTACATCATATCCTGACATTGCTACTTCCTAATCTGTCGTCAGCATTTCCTCAGTTAACTTGCAAGTTCATTTCCCTTTCCCAGGCTCGCATGGAGCTGTCTATCTATCTATTTATCTATCTATCTATTATGATTTGTAATTATAATATGGACTCATAACATACCCACTTCTTCCTACAATCTGTCTCCGCCTTCTTCATACTCTGACTCTTCCAATGTTCCATTTCCCGTCACTGTATCGCTGTCCACCTTTTCCTGTCTTCTATTTTTTCCTCCTTTCTCTGTCTCTTATTTTCCTCATCACTCCATCTCTATCCACGTCTTCCTACCTTCAGTCCCTGCCTCCTTCTTTCTCACACTCCTGTTTCTCTGCCTCTTCCTATCCTACTCTCCTCACCACCCCATCTCTATTCACTTCTTTCTAACTTCTTTCTCTTCCTCCTTCTTTCAATCTCTTTATATGTTTCTCTGTCTCATCTTATCTTCCATTCCCCATCACTCCATCTCTGTAAACTTCCTCCTAACATCCAGCTCTTCCCCCTTCTTTCTGTCACTCTTGATTCTGTCTCTTCCTATCCTCCTTTCTTCACCACCCTATCTCTATCCCTCTCTTCCTTCTTTCTATCTCTTCTGTCTTCTATTGCTCTTGGTTCTGTCTCTCCTATCGCTACTTTTTTTTTCTATCTCTCCATCTCTACCCACCTCTTCCCACCTTCCATCTTTCCATGCCTCTTCTAGCCTTCCAACTCTGTGTAAACTCTATCACTCCTCTGAGCTGCCACTCTGATACCTTCCCTGGCCATCTGATATCTCGCCTATTAGTTATGTGAGCTGTTCAAGTTCCCTTCGTCTTTTTAACGCCTTCAGGGTGCTGGGGAGGGACGCCTTCATGTGGTGGCACCGATATAACCGAGCTGCCCCACTGCCCTGTTATACAAACGCCCCTCAACCCCCTCCCAGTCACCGGAAAGCAGAATGCTGAACTACATGAGCAGGAACATTTTTTATCCTGCAGTCCATTAGGTTCACATTCAGATGGATTTATTCAGCCGAGGAAAAGTCTCCCCAAAATGAATAAATCTTTTGGCAGTAGCGAGGATGTGGAAGAAATCTTAAAAGGTGAATAAAACTGCCTGATGTCAGCAAGATTCACCTACATTTTGACGTCACTGGAAAAAGTTCCATTTAGATTGAAGAGAACCACTCAGTGTTGGAAAAATAAACTTAGACTGAAGGAAAAAAATAAAGGAAAAAAGAAAAAATGAAAGATAAACTCAGGCTAAAGGAAGTATATTAAAAGAAAAAAAAAAGAACAAAAGATGGAAGATAATTTGACATCTTTAAAAATCCATAAAATTCATCTGGCAGTAGCAAAAATAAACTCAAAATTAGGAAATTATTAAGAAACTACAATATAATCCAACTCCTTCTCTTTCACAAGCCCAACTCAGGAAGTTTGTGGTAAGCTTATGAGTTAATATCAAGGCCTCTGAGGAGATGGGTTTCATTGCTGGATCTAAAAACATCTTCCGCTTTCCCTTGTCACACACCTGTTCCTCAAGGTCAAACAGTATCTCGAGAAAATATCAGTCTAATGCAGTTCTAAGTCAATCACGATCACAAGAACTACTGGTATAATGCAGTTCTACGTCAACCACAGTCAGGAGAAACTGCCAGTTCAATGCAGTGGAAGGATTTAAGAATGAATTGTGACATACCTTCGTAGATAAAGAGTGACGAGAAACAGACGATACAGCATAAGAAAATTATTATTTTTTTTTTTATAGGTAAGGAATAAAAAGGAAAATACCAAATGCAGTGGAAGGGTTTAAGAAAGAGTGGGGACTTTTTTTTTTTTTCATAGGGAAACAGTGACAAGAAGCTACTGGTACAATAGCATGAAAAATGCATGAATGAATGGAGGGGAGGGAATGACAACAGAGTGGAAGAATATAAGGATGAATGGAGATTTGACTGAAGAGGGGGAGAATGACAAGAAACTACTGATACAATAGAATGAAAAATACAAGAATGGTTGGAGGAGAAAGGATGACAATACAGTGGAAGTATGTAAGAATGAATGAGGCTTTGGTTTAAAAGGGAGAGAATGACAGAAGACTCAGTACATCACAATGGAAGAATGAAAGCATGAATGAGGAGTTGGTTTTACAGGAAGAGAGTAACAGGAAACTACCAATACTATTCAGTGAAAGAATGTAAGAATGAATGGAGATTTTTAGAGGAAAGAAGGAAAAGAAATTATCAATACAGCACGTTGGAGGAAAAAAAAAAAAGAATTTCAATGTAGATAGGATTTCACCTGAAGTTTTTATTTCATAGTGACTGACTAAACTATCAATAGAACAAGAAAAGACAAATTTAACCATTGCACTAAAAGGAAAATGTGGAGACTTTATTAAGAGTCTCGGGTGAACAAAATCGTCTGGATCAAATTTAGGCTAACTCATCAGCCCGTATTCATCGGTTAAGGAAACTCCCCAACACCTCTATCTTGCCGATTTATTTTTGGACATGGCTGGCTAATAATGTTTTGTACGTTATTTATGCAGAGTATGGTGATATTAGAAAGATTTAAGTACCACTGAAGATGACGACGGCAAAGTGTAACAAGCAAAATACATTGCTGAGGAAGAAGTGTTAGGGAGCTTCCTTAAACGACGAGAGTACCGGCTTCAAACCAGTTGGAATAAAATCATCTAGCACTAATTATACTTGATGTTTTTACGGCATGATCATCTGAACGTGAAGCTGCTGGACTCCGCTAAATCGGCCACTTTAACTGGGCTCTCCTTGAGATCATCAATCCAGGTTATATTGAAGGACAGTGTTGTGAAATTGAGGTACATGAGGTGTGTGTGTGTTGTGGTGTCTGAGCTGCATTAGACTGAGGATATATTGGATTATTTGTGAGTTGTATTTTGTTTTGATAACGAAGCTGGGAGGGGTGATGGCCACACTGTGTTTCGATGGGAAGATGAATGTCTGGTGACGGTTCATGAAGGATGCTACTTGTCTGGACGTTTTGAATGGCAATGGTGGCAATGTGTTAGTGTTTTTCAAGAGTAGCCAGCAGACCCGTCGATCACAGGTAAGCAGCTGCTTCTGTGGGGCCGTTCCACAGGAAGAGCCTACAGTACAGTGCATACACCGTATTGGGACCCAGATCCCCATTGTGGGCGCCTCACCACTGTCCAGCCAAGGTTCTTCCCACGACGAGATGCAGGAAAATATAAGGTTTGGCTCCTGGGTAGACGCCGCAGCTGCTCTCCTAAGGTGCACAGTGCCACTACGTGTAGGCTCCTCGTTAGCTCCTATTGTCACGGTAAAAAGAAATAAACCGTCACGAGATTTTAAGTTACCCATCTCACTGAAAGGCATACCCGAACCGCCATCTTCTTGAGTTATACAGGTCAGTGCATTTACCCTCCCATCTCTCTTAGCTGACGTCCAACCCCTTAGCGCTATTCTTAGGTCACTGGCTCTACTTAAGTAAACTCGACCGTCTTCAGTGATAGCGAACAAGAAAACATTACTCCATTGAAGGTTAGGGAAGGATTTTTTGTTCATGCACAGGAAGTGATGAGGAAGTTTAGATGAATGTAGAGCGGGAGGTGGAAAGTGGAGAGTAGGAATCTATCTATCTATAGCCAGAGGCCAATATCATGTAAAGGGTGGTCGTTTGTCTTTGATTTAGTGACTTCTACAGGGAGGGGCGCCAACCTTCAGCTAACCCACTTGTCGGCTTAGCACACCTAGTCTCATGGAAGCACTTTGTAAAAGAGACGTATATGGTCTTTCTAAGATAAATCCCAGGAGAATGAAACCCCAAGTACGCTCAAGGATAATGAAGGATTGAGCTGGATATTAAACATTAGTGGGTACACCTGTGTAAGATTTTGTTGGGTTGATAGGTGTGAGAACTGAGTCTTTGATGCATTGACAACAACAAGATTACTTTTACCCCAGTCAGAGATACGAGCCAAGTCAGACATTAGGTATGCCATAGCTTCATGCCTTGTTTGTTGAAGTAACTTCTGAGATGGACGTTGCGGGAACCGAATGGAAAGGTGAAGGGTGAAATTATCAGTGTATGAATAATAATTGCACAGTACCCTGCAGACACACCCTTCACCATACTCACAGTAATGACTATATGAGTAGGCAGTCTTCCACTCCACCGCCGCCCCGTTCATCAAGTGGTGTATTCCGGGTGGATGATGAGGCAAAGTAAATAACGGTCGTGGTGTAGATAGTATAGGAATTGTAGCATCTCTCCTTTAGCGATTTATTTTGCAAATTAAGTTCTGCCTGGCATAGGAGCCTTTTCTCATCGATTTATTTTACATATTCAGTTGTAGCTGACATAGGAGACGAAATTGGTGAAGTTCCTACTCTGCATGGTACAGTAGCTTCGTAGCACCTTTTTCATAGCGATTTATTTTGCATGTTTCGTCCTAGCTGGTACAGGAGGCTTTGTAGCATCTTTTCCATAGCGATTTATGTTGCAGATTAAGTTGTACCTGGTATAGGAGGCTTAGTAGCATCTTTTCCATGGCGATTTATTTTGCATGTTAGTTCCTAATAGGCATAGTAGGCATAAATAATTGAGGTTGGTACTCTGGGTGGCATAAGAGCACCGTAGCACCTTTCCCTTTGTGACTTGTTTTCGATGTCACACGCTGACATTCTCTTATGTCATTTACGTGGCTTGATGTCCGTATAGTTGACATCAGCAGCATACAAGAGGACACTGAGGCCCAATAGGCAAAATAAATCGCTAAGGAAGAGCTGTTACGAAATCTAAGACATTTGAAATTCCTTTGCTGTGAGATAGGAATGAGTCTCCTTGGTTACTAGTCAATCGACCCTCTAATTAGACTACACCTGGCCATTAACTGAACTGAAAGACGTAAGGAATTTTCATCAGGTTAGAACACACACACACACACACACACACACACACACACACACACACACACACACACACACACACACACACACACACACACACACACACACACACACCACATGCACACGCACACACACACACATACACACACACGCGCACACACACACACACACACACACACACACACACACACATACATACTCACGCACGCACGCACACACACACACACACACACACACACACACACACACACACACACACACACACACACACACACACTCCTAAATTTACCCAATAGACAAATTGAAAAAAAAATGCTATGAAAATAATATTATGGACAAACAAACAAAAAAACGCTAAACTCAAATTTAAAAGCAAAAAAAAAAAAATAAAAAAAAAAACATTTTTAAAAAGGTGTATATACATGAAAATGTATAAACTACCAAGACTGTGAAATCTTGGGGCGTATGTTTAGCCCCACGATCAGACGGATGAACCACGCACTGGCATGAATCACGAAATTATTACCCAGCTTTCTTATTGCCCCCGCAAAGAGAGAGAGAGAGAGAGAGAGAGAGAGAGAGAGAGAGAGACTCACTCTAGAAATTACTGCACCTGAACACAAAAAGAAAGGTGAGTGCCAGGTGAAGGGGTCGGGGAAAAGTCTTATTGGCGACGGGAAGATTTTGAAGAGGGAATGGAAAGCGAGAGTTGATTCGATAAGGAAGAGGTGAAAAGTGATAAGGGAGAAGGATTGAGAGCTGGAAAGGTAGTAATGGTTGTTATCTTCATCAACTTCATCATCTTTATCATCTTCATCTTCATCATCGTCGTCGTCATCGTTATCGTTAATCGTCCATCATCCATCTCAATTATCTTTAGCTTCATTTTCACTGGCATCGTTGTCGTCCATCGTCAGTCATCCATCATCCATTATCATCTTCATCATCATCATCATCATCATCATCATCATCATCGCTATGACAACTTAAGGAAGGTGACTAGTGGAAGGGTGAACCGAAAAGGAAAGAATGAAAATGTAAACAGCTCAGAAAAAAAAAAAAAAAAAATAGAAAGGTAATGCACATCATCGTCATCATCATCATCAAAAAGTCATATAGAGGCGAGGTATCGAAGAGTAAACTGAAAATAGGAGGATGTAAGAGCAAACAACAGCTGAAGACTGGAACCCAGGAAGGTTGTAGTACTAGTAGTAGTAGTGCTGTAGTAGTAGTAGTAGTAGTAGTAGTAGTACTGTAGTAGTAGTAGTAGTAGTAGTACTGTAGTAGTAGTAGTAGTAGTAGTACTGTAGTAGTAATAGCAGTAGTTCTGTAGTACTAGTAGTAATAGTAGTAGCAGCAACCCCAGCTCATGTGAACGTGAACCCGGTGGACTATAGGCAAAAGTTACCTATCCCCTGCAGTCCACCATTCACCATCAGTGAAAGAGGATGGGAAGTGAGGGGCGTTTACACACCCAGGCAGTGGATCCGCTATGTTTTATTGCCGCCACCACTTGAAGGCATCCCTCTCCAGTTCCTCCTTATCATCCTTGTGCCATATGTAATGATAAGCAGGTAAGGGAGAGATTCTAGCCCCTAACAGCCGGCTGACGTGTATAGCAGTCACGATTTTGGGCACGGAGCAAAGCCTGTTGACGTGTATAGCCACAGGCATCTTCCCACTACCCTTTGATCTTTAACTTATCCTTACTCATAGATGGGACCACCTAGAGACGTTGGGATACTTTCATTTGAAAGTGGAAGAGTTGATGATTCTAATGTATCTTTAATTGTTTCTCTAGCTGTTATAGTTTGGCAGATTTTAGGGTTTAAAGTAAGGTATTTTTTTCTGCCACATATATCCCCCATAGGGAGGAGCGTGCAACATCGGAAAGCCCCCGGCGTGTAGGGGCTAGGCAGACTCTGAAACCCACAAGTTTATCTGTTATCAGCCACTTTGTTAACCGATAAATACCGTATATATATTTTTGTTTAAAATCAGTCTCTGGCCGGACGCTGTATCCTCTTGATACATGCTGAAGAGGAACGCCTTCATGTGGTGGCACTGATATAACAAGGGGTTCTCAACTGCCTGGCTATAAAAGTGTCCCTCAGATACTTCCCTACTTTCTGAAACCACATAAGGCGTCCATCAAGAACCTATACTCCGTTCATTTAAACTAGGTGTAAAACTGCCATCTCTCCATCTTGAATCTAATATACTATAGCACAAGCTGTGTGTGTGTGTGTGTGTGTGTGTGTGTGTGTGTGTGTGTGTATTTTGGGCAGCTGAAACTAAACGTTCAAATTGCACCAAAATTGACACAGAAATCACAAAAAATTCGCTGATGTGAAAAAACTTGGTCCCATCACGATTGAAAAACTTGTACTATATTTAATGAGTGATCACATTTTGACCAAAAAACTGCACTCCTGGCGCCCAGCATAGGATCTCTGTTGAATTTTTTGCCCACAGGTACAACTAAAGTATTTCGGACTTGCGTTCGGACAACTTGGGTTCCATTCCCGAAGCTGCAAATAACACGATCAATTGGTTAGCTGCAGAAAATCCAAATGACAACGTTACACAGAACAGCACATAAACGTGAGAGCCCACCACTTTGGGCCCCTCAGCACTTGTGCTGAGTTACAGGAAGTGGTTAATGCTAGATTATGATGCTAGTCACGAAGAAGTGCAGTGGAAACGATATAAAGTCTTAATACTGTCTTTTTCTGCCACTGAGCTGCGGGAAACAAACAGAAAAAGGTCAAGAATCAACACCTATACTCCTTCAACTCTAACTTGGTTCAGATTTTCAACCTATTGCTGTTTATTTCATGTAGTTCAGTGGGCAGATAAAGACAATGGTGACGCTCTACCTCCTTTCCAT
>NC_136973.1:20950426-21057926 GCF_032717465.1 Coenobita brevimanus
CCAGATTTTTTGTTTCCATTCTTATTAGATCTCACACACACTGAAGAATCAAGGGCGGCTATGTATGACTCTTCTAGCTCAAAATCTCTCTCTTAACTTGCATAAAACAGCGTGAGAGTGGAATATAATAAAGCCACAGTACTGATGGAGTTAAAAATGACCCCATCAACCTAAGTTACTCAGGGCCAATTAACGAGTCAGACACAGCTTAATCAGTCTCCACCAGTTATAAATGTGTCTCTTGATTCCTATAAAACCATGAGTAGAATAAACGAAAAAAGTCCAGGTTCTCGGACACAAGGAGCAAAAATGGTACAATCCATAAATTATTCGGGGCCAAAGAACGCATGAGTGAAGCTGCTGGAATATGGTAAAGGCTTCTGTAAACGTGAAGAACGGGTGAGAAAAGATGTTTGTGTGACAAGTTTGGATAATTTTGGCTCTGTCTAATCCTACCTCTGCGTGTGTCGTGTTAAGAGTCTGAAAAGGTGCTTGTGTGCCAAGTTTGGATAAATCTTGCATGTCTGATCCCACCTCTTGCTGTGTTAGAGTTTAAAAAGATGTTTGTGTAGCAAGTTTGGATTAATTTAATCCTTCTCTGATCCTACCTCCGCGTGTGCAATGTTGTTAATATTCTGGGCGGGATTCTAGTTTCACTTTACCACAAGCAGCCTTGACCTCCAGCACCCCTGCCTCTGTGAGGGCGGCGTCAGTTGGTATATAAGGCTTCCAAAGGCACAGGCAGGCAGGCCACCTCCAGACCCACAAAATACAGGTACGGAGCTTGCCTGAGTCTTGAACAACGCCACTGGTTTTCTATTTTCTTTCCGTCCCCCTCAGTCCATCTCCCCCTCTTTCCTCTTCCCATCACTTCTATAGTTGTCGCCCCCTCCCTCTTTCTATCACTCTAGCCAATCTCTCCCTCCCACTCCCCGTCTCCCCTCCAGCCAGTCTCTCCGTCTCCCCATCATTCCTCCACCCAGTTTCCCCTTCCCTCTCTCCAACACTCTTCAAACCAGTCTCTCTCCAGCTCTCTCCATCACTCCGTTAGTCAGTGTCTGCCTCTCTCTATCACTTGAGCCCATGTCTCCCTTCCTCTCTTCATCACTCATCTAGCCAGTCTCTCCCTCTCTCCATCATTCCTCTACCAGGTCTCTCCCTCCCTCCCTCTCTCCACCATTCCTCCACTCAGTCTCTCCCTCCCTTTCTCCATCACTTCTCAGTCCACTCATTCAATCTTTCCATCTCTTCTCCAGTCATTCGCTCCTTCCCTCTCTCCACCACTTCTCTAGCCTTTCTCTCCCTCTCTCCATCACGTTTCTAGCCATCCTCTTCCTCCCTCTCACCATCACTCCTCCACTCACTCTCCCTCCCTTCCTCTCCCCTTCTCCTCTTCCTCCCTCCAGATCTTCACTACTTCCTAATTCTCTTCTTGCCCTCGGACCCAGTTCGGTCGTACCAAGGGCGACTTGAGGGTCGATATGTAGGGATTATAGGCACTAGTATATATCTCATATCACAATGTGCAGGATGCAATGTCTGCTGGAGACGAACACAGCTTCTCACTAGGAATGTCAATCCACATGATGTATATCCACAAAACTGTTGCCCCAGACCATCAAGAATGTCTTAACACATGATGTATCTCAATCTCTTTGTAGTTCACACGACGAAGAATTTCGTGACGTATTCAAACACGTGGGGTAACCAGCTGTAGTCGGTTAGTCCACGTGAATGGAAATCTACCAGACACTACCTCACACACACACACACACACACACACACACACACACACACACCGCTCGCTGGTGCAGTGGTAACGCTCTCGCTTGCCAACTGGTGGACGGGAGTTCGCGCCTTGCTCAGGTTGCGAAAAGTTTCACTGACGAAGTGGGCGGTTACTGTCCCCATTGAGCAAGGGGACGGGTGTGTGCGTGTGTGAAGGTCACAGTCTTGCCCTTAGATCGGACTATATGAGCTCTCAGCTCCCTTCCGGGAGGGGAAAAGCTGACGATCACGACCATCAAAGTGATCCTGACCGACCCGGTGAATTACACACACACACACACACACACACACACACACACACACACACACACACACACACACACACACACACACACACACACACACACACACACACACACACACACACACACACACACACACACATCCCGTCCGAGCCGTATATAATGTCGGAGAGATACCGTTCAGGTCAGAAGGGGTAGAAGAGAGCCCGAGAATACGATCGAGGGCAGAAGGCAGGAGATAGGGTCAGCTGGGAGGTTTGGCGTCACGCTACGTTACGCTGTCAATCACAACTTCGACATACCTGCGCACAATAAACTCTGCAACCCAAGAGTGCTCTGTAACTCACCTTGCTTACGATACACAAAAGTGGAAGGTGAGAAAGAGAGAGACCTACCTTTTCATTCTACTAGACGACACAGCATTTTACTATGCAGCAGCGGCCAACATTACACTTCACTGGTGATAGAGGGGAAGCCATTGATCTACTATACACCTACAGTCTCTCCATCTAATCAACCCACTCGGCTACATTCATCGATATATCTATCTATCTGCCTATAGCCAGACGCCTTAAATCCATTAGGGGTGGCCACAGAAAATTGCTTCCATGTAGCCCTGTTCCTCACCAATTTGCTGTCCTTCCCCGATCTCACACCTCCCTCTCTCATATACCTTTCCACTCCATCCCTCCATCTCATCTTCGGTATCCCCCTCCCATTTCCCCAATCCACTTTACTCACATACAGTCTCCTCGTTAGTCTCTCGCTCTCCATTCTCTCCACATGGCCAAATTACATCACTGTTCTCCTAGGACTTTATATCACATCAACATCTACTCCACAACTCCCCTTCACTTCCTCATATGACAGTCTGTCTCTCCATGTAACCCCACATTCTCCTCTCAAATAACACATTTCCATTACTCTCACTCTTGACTCCAGTCCTTCCAACAAGGTCTAAGCTTCGCTTCCATCCGTTTGAGTTGGCATCACAATACTGTCATGCAGCAATATTTTTTTACTTCCATGCTCGCTGCCAAGTTCTTATCTCTGATTTCAAAGAACCAGCAACCTTTTTTCTCTGTTGTACCCTTTCAAACACTTCATCAGCTGAACTTCCATTTTACTCATGGCATTACCCAAGTACTTAAATGCACTGACATTTTAAATTTCCTAATCATCCAACCTCACTGTGGATTCAGTGACTATTTTCTCTCGAAGATCACGACTTTACTCTTCCCTGCATTCACCCCTAGATTCCGTTTCTTACACATTCTCCCATATTCATTCACCAAGCCTTGCAGTTCCTTTTCGTCTTCCCTTAACAATACAGGATCATCTGCAAACAGAAGAAGAGGAAGTTACCAAAGGCTGCTTCCTTTCATTAGTATCGTGCCAACATCCACTTGCCTTGTATCACTTCTATAACCTCATCCACTTACAGACTGAATAATCATGGATACATGACACGTCGCTGTTTAAATCACACATTCAAAAAGAAAAATTCACACAATTCACCATCCACATGCACTGCAGCCTTAGCACCCTCATACATAGTCTTCATTGGACTCAGCGTCCCATTTACTCCTTATATTCTTAATTTTTTCCACATTCCGTGTCTATCCACTCTGTCATAAGCTTTCTCCAAATCCATGAAAGCCGCATACAATTTCTTTCCCTTCTCTAGAAACTTTACCACCAAACACCTAAGGATGAACATCTGACTGACATAACCTCTTCCTTTCCTAAAACCTCCATGTTATTCTCCAACTAATTCCTCTGATACTTCACTAATTCCTTCAATAAGGATCCTACCATATACTTTTTCTATTATGCTCAAAAGACAGATACCCACATGATTACAACACACTTCTTTTCCCCTCTTTCCTGTGTACAGTAAAGGGGAATAGTTATACCTGACTTCCAATCCTCCAGGACTCTACCTTACTCCCATGCCAACCTGCATATCTTCCATATTCATTCTGTTACTATCTCTCCCCCATGCTTGATCATTTCACGACACACTCCATAAATTCCTGGGGCTTTCCTCATTTTGACTCTCTTCATTACTACCACTGTTTTCATCCAAGGGATCCCTTCCTCTCTTCTCACCTCCGTCTCTCTCGCAACCATTCCCAAGCCACCTATATTCTCATTAATTTCATTTTCTGTGTTCAACAGTTCCTTAAAGTGTTCTCATCTGCTCACTTTTTCTCCCTTCTCCACAGGCAGCCTACCATTTTTATCTTTTACTTTCCAACTAACTGTATACTTCTTTATCATCCAGTCTAACTCTCTTTACCTCATTCCAAAACATTTTCTTACATTCCCTCGACTTTACACTGAAATTCATTCCAAATTCCTCATCCACTCTCTTCTTTCTCTTACTAATCTTTTCACCTCTCTTCCTCTCTACATATAACTCTCTCTTTCGTCTCTCAACTTCCTCCATGCCTCTCCTACCCATCCACTCTATGTTTTCTTCCATTGCGCCACAGCTTCTCTAACCTCTTCATTCCACCAATCTGTTACTTGCACCTCCTTTTCGCCCTCTCTTCACCCCACGCACCACCTCAGATGCTGCACAGATTTCTTCTTTGAATATATTGTAAACACCTTCCTCCTCCCACATCTGCTGCACGTCTTATTCACCCAATCGTTCCCTCACTTCTTTCACATATTTTTCCTTTTTTTCCTCCCCTTGCAACCTTTCTACCCTTCTTGTATGGACCACTTCCTCCTGTCCTTCCATCCATCTATTCCACTATTGCACTTGAACCTTGACTTTCACCACCACCAAATGGTGGTCAGAAAGTCCACTTCCCCACACTCCGCATTCTCATGCATCCATTAAATACCTTTTAATTCTACCATGCACACCTAATCATTGCCGTCCGTTCATTCAATTCACCACCCGCCCTTCTTATCATTCGCCACGTATACCTGTGGATCATTTTGTACCTAAAGCGGGTATTGGCTACCACCAACCCCGTCCCGGCACAAATGTCCACTACAACGCTGCCATTCTCATCCATTTCTGCAGGCACAACCCACTCACCAACTACTCCATCTTCACATTCCTTACTTTTCCATTCATATCTCCAATCAAAACACTCTCTCACTCCCCTCAAACTTTTCCATGCAAACTTCCACATTTGTCCAGAACTCTTCTTTCACTCTGCTTGCACGATCTTGCATTGGAACACACACACACACACACACACACACACACACACACACACACACACACACACACACACACACACACATTCGCTAATGTTTTATTTCCACTTTCCATCTTTCCCACACATTCCTTGAATAAACTAATCCAAACTCTTTTGTAATCTGTTCCCATCTCTTCCACACAACAGTACATAGACCCTCTTTTGCCATCTTATTCTCACCTACTTCAGCGCATATACCCCATCCATACTCCCACTCTCACACTCTTACCTCACCAGTTAGTCACAATTAATCCACATAAGTTCCCTTTTGCGGCATCATGCACCTGGACATTCTCTCTCTCTTTCACCTTATTCGCACCCTTTACATTACATGTTACAATTCGTACCATGTCGTCCCTTGTTCTTCTGTCTTGATCCGAGGCTTCTTGTTTGCATTATTAGTTTGTTGTTTTCGGGGGAGGGGCACTAACCCTCCAACAGCCCACTTGTTGACACGTAGGGAACACGTGTTGGTTGGTTAGAAGGTTACCACCTAGTGTATGAAATGATTTCCTGGTTTACAGGAAATGATTTGGCTTGTCACTCAGTGCAGAATTACGCGGAACTAAGTACCACTACACTGAGTGATTGGGTAATGGGCGCCCTATCATATATATATATATATATATATATATATATATATATATATATATATATATATATATATATATATATATATATATATATATATATATATATATATATATATATATGTGTGTGTGTGTGTGTAAACAATCAGAGCAAGTCAGGGATTACACAAAGGTTTCCTTTATATGACAATAAACGACGTGGAAATGGGACGCTAAAACCAATATATCATACGTGACTGTTTCCCAGGAATCCATTTACTATGTAATGTGGCAACCATACAACAATTTTGCGCCTGGTGGTCCACTTGGCTAAGGCGCTCCAACCCGATGGTGACTGTGTTTCCGTTTGAGGAAAGTGAGCGTTTATTACTCAAATAATGTCACTCAGTGGCGTGTGAGGTTGATCACAATTATCGTAAATATCTGAACTGAGCAGCCTAGCCCAGGTCCCTACCGTCCTGATGGGGCAAGACGGGCTTCGATAATGATGATGATAGTTATTATTGTCCCATCATATAACAATAAGCATGTCATCCCCTACTTATTTCAATAAAAATTTTTGTTTCCAATACTGGTATAAATATGTTAACCAATGTAATTACACACCAATGCTGCAGTAACCCGACAAGGGTACGAATACTGTTTAAAAATTATTTTCATTCCCACAGCTCTGTTCCTCCACACAGCTAAACATCCAGTACATCAGCGCCACCCCGACCTTCACACATGTACACACAGACCTTTGTGTGTGTGTGTGTGTGTGTGTGTGTGTGTGTGTGTGTGTGTGTGTGTGCATATGAACGTAAAGTTCATCTACATGTATAATTGATGGTAGGCGGTGGAGACCATCATCCACTCACAAAATGTAGTGTTGCCAACTTCCTTCACCTTTATTTTTATTTTCTGTGTCTGCCCTCCTCTCCTCGTTTATCCCTCACACTTCCTGTCACTTTTTATTTTTATTCTTTCGTCTTCAGGTTTTTCTTCACTTATTGACAAGCCTAGTGATTTCCTGAAACAAAAGAAACCAGTCACAACGCTGGGTGGTAACCATATAAACAAGTAATAGGTTGATGTGAAGCCTACTATGGTCCCTTCTGCTAACTTGGTGGGGAGTTGCATATGTGCGCTCATCAGGGAAACAAACATCCAAACTCTTTCCCGCACCTCACTGTGTCGAGGCGCTGCAAGGGAACATCGGCTCACTGAACAGGACGGGCCTGCGGGGCAGGTTGCTTGTCTGCGGTTGATGGGCCTACTCGGCCACACAGACCGGGAAGGTCAACAACAACACAGTGTTTGAGGGACTATCGAATGCGAAGTCACACGAAAACATAATTAAGTGAAGTGTGGTCACCGCCGTTATACAGAGTGGTCAACATTTACCCGAACCACAGAATCACAGGGACGTAACGCTGCAATTGTGAGGTCGCGATATCTCTTGCTTTTTGCTGTAAACCAGTGAATTTATTCCCTAACATGAATGCTACTGTATATTGTTTAAGCTGTTGTAAAACCAGTTTCTGCCATAAAACACATCGACCTTATACTTGTTTTACTCTAACCTGGACCTAATTTTCGTCATCTTGTAGTTTATTTCTCATAGCTCAAAGGCAGAAGAAGACAATACTGCGATTGTACAACCTTTTCAGAAGAATTCTTTGTGACTGGCATCACTGTCTAGTGTTAATGTATCACAACAACTCAGCATTCAGCACTGCTACATGGCAACTTTAGGTCAGGTTGGAGTAAACCGAGTATAGTTTATTGTAGCAGGTCGTCGAGATAGTGACTCGCAGTCCAGTAAGGACAGGACAGACTCAATGCCCCCCATCTCGTGTGGCCCAACCGTACAGACAGAGAAATAAGTGTCTTCCCAAAGTGTGACGAATACACAGCGGAAAAACGGAACCATCTCCAACACGCACTAGTTATAGCTATGGTTTTCATTGTATTTCACAAGATGTAAATTTTCCTCAGACGTAACTGGGAAGATACTCGTATTTGTTTCTTTGACTATACATATACAGCAATTTTATCATCTATCGGCCCAGAAATACAAGTGTTTGGTCGTGACAACGAGCGCTGGTGAGAATATCAACACTAACAAGAAACAAGAAAAAATATATCTCCCCTTCAGAAAACGCAACACTGCTTCCTAGTACTAACAACAAGCAATCTCTCTCTCTCTCTCTCTCTCTCTCTCTCTCTCTCTCTCTCTCTCTCACAGAAAATTTATCTATTTCATTGTTCCACAGTCACAAGTGTTGAGAGACGGACAGGGATTATAGTGGTTTGTGTGGCTGAGTGTCTTTTATTCTCCTTACCTTCACACCTTTCTCCTTCACCCTTAAAAATAATATAGTTTCAACCCACATCATTTTTATTTTCTTTCTGATGCAACGAGACGCATTTTTCAGGTTAGGAGAGTCCCCTGGCAGTGAATGGATCCTTCAACGGTGTAATTAATCCCACCTCCAGTTAGAAAAGTTAATCTTAAACTGAAAAAGAAACTGCCAAGAATTCGAAATATTAATCATCATCATCATCATCATCCGGACCTCCTTTCTCACCCTAGGGCAGGGGTGAGGAGTAGCAACGTCCGGACAGCCCAAGTTTCCCTAGTTCAATGGGCCAAGCTTCCATTCATTCATCATTCAAGCCCCCGGAATCATGACTCTATCGGATACACTAAAAACATTCACCACGCTCTGCAGCTTCACATAATCGTATCCGATAAAGTCAGTTCAGACGCTGCCACGTTAAAGAGGGGTGCCGATATCCCTGATCATGCACTTCTCACAACGTTTATCCAGCCAGCTTGATCTCCTGTCTGTTCCCTAGCCTGACCGACTTGCAAACCTCTTTTCCTCACACATTCATCCACCATAATCTCTCCAACTTCGCCTTGGCCTACCTCGCCTCCCCCCTCTCTCAGATATATCTTTTTCACCACTCTATTGTTATGCATTCTCTCCACATGACCATACCATCTTAGTACACTCTCTTCGATTTTGGTGTCCACCGACTTCCTCACTCCGCATCTTTCACGTGTCACATTATTTCGTATCCCGTTCACCCTCTCTACTCCACATACATTCCTCAGCAGTCCCATCTGCACTCCTCTTAAACTTGACTTTTCATTTTCATGCCACACCATAGTCTCACATCCATATGTTAATGTTGGCACTGACGCTCCTTCATGTAGGCCTCGTGGAGCTGCAACACTCAAGCCTCAGTTTCTTATCAAGGCCTTCATTGCACCAGCTTTTTCTTCCTTGTGTCATTCTACTTTCAACTTCTATTGCACATTTTCCTCTCTTTTCGACCACTGTACCCAGGTATTTGAACTCTCTCACCAACTCCTATCTCTCTTCATTCACTGTCACATCGCACTGGGAGTCACCTTCTCTCTCAAAAACCATCACTTTACTCATTTCTACATTTATTCTCAAGGCACGACGCTCACAGACATCAGCAAAACTCTACACTAGCCTTCCCAGTTCTTGTCCGGTGCTTGGAAGCAGTACTCCATCATCAGCATACAACAAATTAGAGGTGTTCCATCCATCACCATTCATTATCAACGCCATCCCTCTCTCCATTACTCGTGTTTTTACTTCTCTCATCACCCCATCTATATATAAATATTGAACAACCATGGGGACATGACACAGCCTTGTCGCACGCCCACATCGATGGAGAACCATTGACTTAGATGCACATTAACCCGTACACATGCTTCACTACCATCATAAAAACTCTTGACGACTCCTACCAGCTTACCTTCTACACTGTACATGTGCAAAACTTTCCACAATCCTTCTCTGTCCACTCTGTCTTAATAATAATAATAATAATAATAATAATAATAATAAAAGGGGAACTAAATAAGTGCAACATCCAAACCACCAACTGGTCCAAGGGCTACACATTTGACTTCACTTGCGACCTTGACTTCGACCCAGTAGCGTAGCCAGGTCTATATAATTGGGGGGGAGGGTCATGTGAGGCCAAGCTCTGTTCTTGGGGGAGGGGCACTGTTACACAGTCTTCATATATTAAATAATCCTTAAGTTCAAATAGAATTATTTCTTCTTGCGCTACCCTTGACCCTTCCACAAACTTTGATTAAAATCGGATAAAAAGGTTTGAGTTAATCTTCCCTGTGCCTTTGATCTTTGACCTATTCCTCTTAAAATCGATTATCTTCATCCTTGGCTTCCCTTAAGTCTTTGCATAAAGATTGTCACAAATCTAAGGAGAACTATTTGAGTTATAAGGTCTTGTATTTGACATTACCTTGACTTTTGAAGGATTGTTCTCGAAATCAAACTCCATCATCCTTGCTTTATCATTAACCCCTTCACAAAATTTGGTCTAAAATAAAATCCTTAACCTGTTGTTGCCATGTGACACTGATCTTTTACCAATTGTTTGCAACAAAATAGGTCAACCCCTTGACTTATCCTCAACCCTTCCACCAAGTTTGATCTAAATTAAGTCAGAGCTATTTTGGATTATTTTCTCTCACACAAACCCACGCACAGAAACTGATAAAATTATTCACACACACACACACACACACACACACACACACACACACACACACACACACACACACACACACACACACACACACACACACACACACACACACACACACACACACACACACACACACACACACACACACACACACACACACACACACACACACACACACACACACACACAGAAACACTTGTACTTGCTGTTAATAAATAATCTTCGCATCTGCGTCTGATGCAAGAGTGGAGTTGATGGTAAATACTACGTTGAAAGGACACGAGAGAAGGGAGAGAGAGGGGGGTATGAGGCAGAGTTGGGGGAGGGGAGGGGAGGGGAGGGGAGGGAAGGAGTGGAGATGTATGTAACATACATACGTACTTACATATATATATATATATATATATATATATATATATGGGGGAGGCGGTGGCTCAATCGGTAGAGAGTTGGCCTGCAGTACTGACGGACCCGGTTTCAAATCCCGCTGAGGCAGGGAACAGTTTAAGGATTTGAATTTCAGAAAAATCTGACTTTACTGATCTACCAAAAGGCCCGCCGACATGTCGCAAAAATACCCCCGCTAATACCAATACACCAGTCCTGTATGAGACAGCCCTAGCATGTATTCAGTATGGATGGTGGGTGTTAGCGCCGAAGTGGTGACATGTAGAGGTGTGCGGTACTACTGGGCCTTGAAAGCAGGTTGTGAAGCCTATGCCCAGAGTCGGTCACATAAAATATATATATATATATATATATATATATATATATATATATATATATATATATATATATATATATATATATATATATATATTGTATATATTTGGGTCAAAGCTGTCTTTCTGGTGGCTTGAAATGTTCTTGGTTAGCCTGGTTGGCATCATCTGACGGGTTGTGTAAATAGTCAGAGCAAGTCAGGGATTACACAAGGGTTTTATTTATATGTGTCACGGGGTTTTTAATGTATATACAATATTAAAGGATAATTTTCAATAATACTGAGAGCAGGACGATGAATTGTCTTGTGAAAATCAAGCAATGATTACTTTATGACAGCTTACTTCTCCGATTCTCTAAGGGCGAGAATTTATGAACTTTCTCAACAGTACACAGCAGAGATTAATTCCACACAGTTGCTGTTTGTTAGTACTGTTAGCCTCTGGAGAAAGTGACTTCACCCCTGACAGTCAATAACTAATGCTATTAATGTTAACAGATTCTTGCTGGTGCATTAACTCCTAGATGGCACAACGGATTTTAAGTTTAATACAAAAGGACTGGCCTAAATACCAGTTATAAATAGCAAAGCGTTTATGCAAACTAGGAGCTATAAGTGAAATAAGCTTAATATGGAAAATAAAAGACGAGTTTACATTACATTAAGCTGAAGAAAAAGAACTGTTAAATTTCTTGATTACAATAAAATATATTTACGTTACATTTCAAAATGAATTCAAAATAAGGAGATCGCACTCACTCACTCACTCAAAAGCTAACTCTTAAACCTAGGAAAAAAACGAAAAGAAAATATTGGTCAGAAAAATGGACAAAGTGAATGAGTGGGTGTCGTTACTGGAAGGACACTGCACACTCTCTCGCCAATCACGCTAGGTTGGAATACGGCGGCGGTGGGAACTGCGTCGTAGGATGGACACTGCCACACACTACCTGCTTCTGCGGCGTACAAATCTTGACTGACTTCAAATCGTGGGAAAGAGGCAAGTGTCCAGCCCCATTGCTAACGGCTAGAATGAGCAAAACACACCCATAATAAATCGCTCAGCAGAAGTGCTAATGTCTTGCACAAAGACGATCATTTATGACACAGTGAAAAATTGTTCTGAAAACACTTCCGACCAGGTGAATACGTAGCGGTTAAACTGAAAGATAAACACTGGGATTCCACTAGATTTCGCGGTTTCCACCAAAGTTGATGTCACGAGCCGACTCATGACATTACGCCCCATGAAAATTAAATTTTTTTTCTTCAGAAAATTTTTTTTTTTCAATATACATACATATAAATCGTAACTCAGTCACACAAGATTCACACTGTGGTGTGTGTGTGTGCTATCCTACTACAGGAGAAAGTCACAGTCGCCAGTGAGCGAAAAAACCTCGTATTTACATTAATAGAAGCAACCTTGAGGGAAAAACTCCGTGACGACGGTGAAAATTCCTGTACTCAGGTCAAACTGAGCAAAAAGTTCGCTACATTTACATTAACAACTGATTGTTATGTAGCGTAATGTATGTAATACACGGTGTAGGTGTGACAGTTGTGGTGTAACTGTACCTACATGTAAAATTACATAATGCAAATTTATAGTAAATAATGACGATGAAGCAGAAGAGAAGAAGTGGGAGCATACGACAGGGACAACCAGCTGTTCTGCACAGCAATGCTGCACCCACCAGCTGCACCTGCGAAAAGAATCAAGGTGGAGCATCAAAAGTGTCATTTCTCTCTCTCTGCCTACCAATCAGTACTTATGTCATTATTAACCACGAAACGTAGTCTTATGATTCACAAATCGCTCAGGACCCTTATAGTTTACTGGTTAATGCTTATTAACTAGGAAACGTGCCAGTTCTTGAATTGCTCAAATCTCTTAGAACGGGCAGTTTACTAGTTAATCTAACATTATTAACCAGGAAACGTGCCAGTTCTTGAATTGCTCAAATCTCTTAGAACGGGCAGTTTACTGGTTAACCTAACTCTACACTTAAGGTTAATGACAGGAAGCTGAAAATTGCTACACAATCTCGGGCAGGTCACGTTTTAACACCCTCCGTGGGTGTGAACACTCATGTGGATATTGTGCATTCTCTGGGAATCCTCAGAGAGGCCCACAGCTCGAGACGTTCCACAAGGCAATTCATACACAGCCTCGGACTGTCTCTGCAGGGTTCTCAAACTTCCCCCTTAACTTATGGTATACATGTATATACAAGTCCTGGACGTAACGTGTCCTGTGGGACCAACGGGCAAGTCGTCAGCAATTACTGGTACATTTTTAACTGGGAACCAGGCTGGTCCTTGGATTACTCAAATCTCTGAGGACTCCTATCTTACGGAACCCAGCATACAACAGTTGCCCGTGTTAGTCAGCAGTTAGCAGGTGAGACATCAGGTCTGCACCTACGTTATCACTTCCCTTGATGTATCTCACAACAAGGTTAAAATGCTTTTAATACAGTGTCCAGCGTGTCAATCTTGCATTAGCCGTCTTGGTCATCCTGAGACTAGTGAGTGGCATATGATCAGTTTCCAGAGTGAATGGTGCCCCATATAAATAATAATAATATTTTTTAACACCATCAACCACGGCCAAGAGTTCCTTCTCAATGGTACTGTAATTCCTCTTGGTGGGTTTTAGCTTATGGCTGTGGTATGCCACTGGGAAGATTCCACCTTCCGATTCCTGCATCAAAACGGCACCTGCTCCATCATGTGAAGCATCAGTGCACAGTATGAAAGGTTTGTTGTAATCAGGGAACTACGAGATAGGCTCCTTGCACAACATGTTCTTCTATCTATCTATCTATCTATTGCCAGACGCCTCAATCCCGTTTGGGGTGGCCACAAACAAATCGCCTCCAAGTCGCCCTGTCCCCCGCCATTTCACTGCCCTGCTTCCAACTCACACCCCCCTCTCTCATATACCTCTCCACCCCATCCCTCCATCTCATCCTCGGCCTCCCCCTCCCTCTTCCCCTCTCCACCTCACTCACATACACTCTCTTCGTCAGTCTTTCACCCTCCATCCTCTCCACATGGCCAAACCACCTCAGTGTGTTCCTCATAACGCTTCCTATCACATCCACATCCACACCACAACTCTCCTTTATATCCTCATTCGTCAGCCTGTCTCTCCACGTGACTCCACATGTTCTTAAGGGCGGTAAAAGATCTCTCTTGCACTTCTCCCCATTCAATGGTGTTTGGAGCATATTTTCGTAGCATCTCGTACAACGGTTGGGCAATGAGAGAAAAGTTGGGGATAAAAATCCTATAATACCTCACTAGGCCAAGGAATGCCCTAACCTGTTTCTTGGTCACGGGTCTCGGGGCTTCTCTAACCTTCCTGATCTTGTCACCCTGACACCTGCAGTGATTGTTGCCAACAATATGTCCGAGGAACTCCACCTCACTGTGAGCAATCTTACATTTGCTAGGCTTCACAGTCATATTGAAACTCTGGAGTCTACTGAAGACAATTTCCAAGAGTCTGAGGTGCTCCTCCAACGTGGCGGAATGAACGAGAACATCATCAACGAACATATCTACTACAATACCATGGAGCACTTGTCTCATGGCATGATTGAATACTGCTGGGGAATTGGTAAGTCCAAATGGGAGGACTTTATACTGATACAACCTCCTAGGAGTAGGAAAGGCAGTGAACTGACGGTTCTCGGGGTGAAGGGGAATCTGGAAGAATCTCTTCGCCAAATTGAGCTTCATGAAATATCGTGACCCTGCCAGCTTGGAGAAGATGGCAATATGGTCACCCATCAGCTCAGCATCCACTTTGGTGATTGCATTGAGCCTCCTATAGTCGCCACAAATCCTGACTCCACCATCTTTCTTGCGAACTACTACCATTGGACCGCAGTAAGGAGATGAGGACTTTTCAATAATACCTGCAATCTCCATGTGAGCAATTTCGTTGTCTACTGCGCCCAGTAGTCGCATGTGAATCGGATATGGCTTAACTTTTACGGGAGTATCGCTGGTCAACTCAATCTTGTGTCAATCAACCTTTGCAAGTCTAGGTTGGTCAGAGTAAACATCAGCATACTGACAGAGCAGTGACCTTATGGCATTCTGATCACCTAATGCTAAGTCAGCGTTAAGTAAAACATCTCCGACAGTCCCTTCCTGACGGGACTGAGCAGTTAAGGGCTCGTCATCACAGGCATCAGCTGGGATCACCGCGGCTGCCCCGGTTTTTTCCAGTGGCTGGTCACTATCATCAGCTACTTGTAGGCCAGTTTCCTCGGGGCTTGACTCATGATAAGCCTTTAACATGTTAGTGTGGAACCTTTTGTGAAGATTCCCCATTTGAATTATGTAGTTGAGCTCTGAAATGCGCTCTACTACATCAAATGGACCCTTCCACTGCACCAACAACTTGTTCTGGGCAGTGGGGAGTAACACCGAGCACTTATCGCCTGGACTAAACTTCCGAAGTTTTGCCTTCTTATCATAATAAGCTTTCTGAACTTCGCGCGCCTTGATCAATTCTTCCTTAGCTTACTCACACGTCGACTGGAGGCGGTCAGCTAGATCAAGGATGTAGGTGTAGGTGGTCTTGACTTCAGGGTCGGGTTCTTCATCGTCCCATAACTCGTGAAGGACTTGAAGTGGTCCACGGAGTGACCTTCCATACACCAGTTCAAAGGGTGAGAACTTCAAGTGGTGCTGTGGGGCTTTTCGATAAGCAAACAGAAGAGGAGCAATGAACCGCGGCCATTCCTTTGGCTGATCGGCAGCCAGGTGCTTTAACATCTTCTTGAGAATCCCACTGAACCTCTCACATAGCCCATTACACATGGGATGATAAGGCATAGTTCGCAGACCTCGGATGGACAACAACCTGAATGCTTCGTTCATCATTACAGAGGTGAACTGCGAACCCCGGTCACTTAAGACCTCTTTGGGGATACCTACGTGACAAAACACTTCGATCAATGCCCCAGCAACAGTGATGGCCTCTAGATTCTTAAGGGCCACGTCTTCAGGCCACCATGTGCTGAAATCAACAAAAGTAAGGATATACCTTGATCCATCACTTGCCTAGGAGAGATTGGCTCAACAATGTCAATTGCTACTCTCTCGAACGGTTCAGAGATTACAGGCATTGGTTTCAATGACGCAGGACAGACACTTCCCGGTCAGTGGTATGCTGACACACATCACAGGAACGCACAAGCCTTTTTATTTCCTGTCCCATTCCTGGCCAAAAAAAGTCAGCATGGATGCGGTCAGAGGTTTTTTTTTTACCCATGTGACCTCCCATGACTGAACAATGACCTATTTCAAACACTGCCCGGCAATACTTTGCAGGAACGACGAACTGCAGTCAAACCTTGCCCTGGGGTGTTCGTGACTCACGGTATTGCTGTCCTCGCTTATGAAGGAACTTGGCTTGACCTCCCCGTGAATACTTAATCACTTTACCCTCCAGCTTCTTACGCACTGAGGCAAGTGTCGGGTCAGACTGTTGTTCTTGGACAACGTCTTGACTCCGAATAAAATCTTGCAGCGTTGTGACAGTCAACGGGGTGACATGATTCGGAGCCTTGGCCATGGCTTGTGTTACTGCAACAGCTGAAGTCTGAGTAGCAACATCTGCAGCGCAACTGTTTTTGATGCCCGGTATGTTGCCGATAATGAGGTCAAACAAGGGTTCTGGCATGACAACAGCACCTGTCAAGCCAGTGTAGAAAGGAGATGCCACCTGGATACGTGCCTCAGGGAACAATCTCACTGACCCATCAATAAGTCTAACTTGGATCTGTTTACCCGTGTACTCGTCGGGCCGAACTAAACTTTGCTTGACAGAGCATCCTGAGGAGCATTATCTCCCAGAACATTTACAGAAACACCTCCCACAAACCCTGGCTGAACAAGAAAGGCAGTGTTACTGGTGGAAGGGTCTGAGGAGGTAGCAGCCAGTCATTGGAGAGACTGCGGAACAAATGATGCAGCAAATGTGGTGCCCTGAGAACTTGATACCTGAGGGGCCGTGCTCACTATCTGAGGAGCTGGAGCATTGACCACATGTGGAGGAGGGTTCACTATCACTGGGGAACTAGTGAACTGGGGGGAAGTACCTGTACTGGTGGGGTTGGCACCGCTGTATGCTTGTTGTGGCATAAGGGCTGCATTTGCATCCTGCCTCCGATACACTAAAGTCCATTGTCCTGACTAAGGGTTACGTGGTTTGTCCTTGCCCTGCTGCTGCTTGAAATACCGGTACTGCTGCTTGTTAGGGTTCTGCTTATCGTACTGCTTCCACTCAGGTTTCTGAGTGTTTTGCCCCTGGTCCTTCTTCTGCGGTTTTGGACCTTGGCCATTATTCTGAGAACGGCCTTGTTGCTGGGGTTCAGTCTGAGACAGTTTCCCAGATTTATCAGGTTTCCTGTTCCAGGTATGCTGCTTGCGAGTTTGATACCCGTATGCAGTGAAGAATGCGTCAGCCTTCTTCACCATTTGGCTGACATCTCTTACCTGGCAGATCTTAAACTGAGCCATAAGTTCAGTAGGCCATGACTTTTCTAGCTGAGTGCGCAGCACGAGGTCAATTATCCCCTCATGCGTGGAAGGAGTTTCATCTTTCTCCATCCACTCATCTAAGTAAGCAGTAAGCCGGTCAAGAAACTGAACGGCAGTCTCTTTATCCTGTAAACGCGCCCTCATGAACTGACTCTTGGCGTCGTCAACTGTGAGACTGTACACTTTGACGAGTGCGGCCTTCATCCTCTCATACGTGAGATTGTCTCCACGAATTCTGTGGAGAATATCGAGGGCAGGGCCCTCAAACAGGCTAAGAAACTGAAGCTGCTTAGCTGCATCATCCGTCTGGTACAGTTGAGTCATATCTTCAAAACGAGCTATGTATGGCTCGATTCGCTCGCCTTCCTTGTATGCGGGAAGCTTGATGTGTGGGGTTGCCATAACATGTGCAGGGAGAGCACTCGTGGAGCTTGGGCCAGCTGCACCAGATGTGTCTGAAGCCAAGGAATCTCGCTTGAGCTTCAGCATTTCAATTTCATGCTTTTCGCGTGCTTCTCTCTCGGCACGTTCGTGTTCTCGTTGTTCTCACTCGTGTTTGCGTTCTCTTTCTCGTTGTTCTAACTCGAGTTGACGTTCTCTCTCACGTCGTTTTCGCTCTTGTTCTAACTCGAGTTCGCGTTGTTTTTGTTCGTGTTCACGCTGTTCTCTCTCATATTCTCGTTCTCTTTCGCGTTCTTCACGAGCATCTTTCTCAAGTTGTTGCTCATATTTAACCGTGAGAGGACGTAGCTTTGGATTTTTCTGGGTCAGTAAGGCCCATATTTTTAGCTTCCTGTATATAGATGTTGGCAGCCCTGATACTAACTCAATCTAAATAAACTAGCGACTCAGCAATGACTGTGATTTTTGCAAAGAGAGATGCCAATAATCAAGAATAAAGAATATAGGCATAGGTTAGTGGTGACCAGTTCTATCTAATTAAACTGGTAAAGAAAGAAAATTAAACAAACAACTGACTGTGAAAACTATTATGTAAATTAATAAAAATGAATCAATAATCACCAGTAAGGTAGTGCCTATAGACTTTAATAATAAATACCTAAGTATGAACGATTGAATATTATCTCGTGAACAGCTTTAGAGCTAGGAGTTAATATCTTTGAATAAGGTCGCCAAATGTCACGGGGTTTGTAATGTATATACAATATTAAAGGATAATTTTCAATAATATTGAGAACAGGACAATGAATTGTCTTGTGAAAATCAAGCAGTGATTACTTTATGCCAGCTTACTTCGCCGATTCTCTAAGGACGAGAATTTATGAACTTTCTCAACAGTACACAGCAGAGACTAATTCCTCACAATTGCTGTTTGTTAGTACTGTTAGGCTCTGAAGAAAGTGACTTCACCCCTGACAATCAATAACTAATGCTATTAATGTTAACAGATTCTTGCTGGTGCGTTAACTCCTGGATGGGACAACGGATTTTAAGTTTAATACAAAAGGACTGGCCTAAATACCAGTTATGAATAGCAAAGCGTTTATGCAAACTAGGAGCTATAAGTGAAATAAACTTAATATGGAAAATAAAACACGAGTTTACATTACATTAAGCTCAAGAAAAAGAACTGTTAAATTTATTGATTACAATAAAATAAATTTACGTTACATTTCAAAATGAATTCAAAATAAGATCACACTCACTCACTCACTCAAAAGCTAACTCTTAAACCTAGGAAAAAAGCGAAAAGAAAATACTGGTCAGAAAAGTGGACAAAACGGATGACTGGGCATGGTTACTGGAAGGACACTGCACACGCTAAATGTCTCGCCAATCACGCTAGGTTGGAATATGGCAGCGGTGGGAACTGCGTTGTAGGAAGGAAACTGCCACACACTACCTGCTTCCGCGGCGTACAAATCTTGACTGACTTCTAATCGTGGGAAAGAGGCAAGTGTCTAGCCACATTGCTAACGGCTAGAATGAGCGAAACAAGCCCATAATAATTCGCTCAGTGGAAGTGCTAATGTCTCACACAAACGCGATCATTTATGACACAGTGAAAAATTGTTCTGAAAACACTCCCGACCGGTGAATACGTAGCGGTTAAACTGAACGATAAACACTGGGATTCCACTAGAGTTCGCGGTTTCCCACCAGAGTTGATGTCACGAGCCGACTTGTGACAAAATGACAATAAACAATGAAGAAATGGGTCGCTAAAACCAATATACCATTAGTGACTGTTTCCTAGGAATCCATTTACTATGCAAGGTAGCAACCATACAACAATTTTGTGCCTGGTGGTACTAGGCTAAGGCTCTCCATTTCTTATCATCGCTTTCAAACAACACCAACCTTTGTTCTCTGTTGTACCCGTTCATAGCACTTCATCCTCAGAACTTCCATTCCTTACTCATCACATTACGCAAGTACTTAAATGGACTCTCATTTTAAATTTCCAACCTCACTGTGCATTCAGTGTGTTTTTTCTCTAGAAGATCATAATTTTACTCTTCCCTAACTTCACCCTTAGATTCCGTTTCTTACACATTGTCCCAAACTAATTTACCAAGCCTTGCAGTTTCCCTTCGGCTTCACATAAATACAGGGTCATCTGCAAGCAGAGGAAGAGGAAGTTTCCAGACGCTGCTCTCTCTCATTAGCTTCGTGCCAACATCCACTGACCTACATGTATGTCTTTTACAACCCCATCTATTTACAGATTGAATAATCATGGAAACATGATACATCCTTGTTTCAATCACACATTCAAAAAGAAAAATTCACTCAATTCACCATCCACATGCACTGCAGCCTTAGTGTCCTGATACATACTCTTCACGGCATTCAGCGTCACATTTACTCCTTATATTCTTAATATTTTTCACATTCCTTGTCTATCCACTCTGGCATAAGATTTCTCCAAATCCATGAAGGCTGCATACAATTTATTTCCCTTCTCTAGAAACTTTTCCACTA
The DNA here is from genome assembly GCF_032717465.1 of Coenobita brevimanus. NCBI lineage: Eukaryota > Metazoa > Arthropoda > Malacostraca > Decapoda > Coenobitidae > Coenobita > Coenobita brevimanus. Next base: position 20,971,056 of record NC_136973.1, read on the forward strand.
AAAACCTAAGGATGAATAGCTGATCTACACAACCTCTTCCCTTCATAAAACCTCCCTGTTTTTCTCGAACTAATTCTGTCAATAAGGATCCTACCATATACTATGCTCATGAGACAGATACCCCTATGATTACCACACACTTCTTTTGCCCTCTTTCCCTTGTACAGTACAGGGGAATAATTATACCAGACTTCCAATCCTCCAGGACTCTACTTTACCCCCATGCCAATCTGCACATCTTCCATATCCTTTCTATTACTATCTCTCCCCCATTCTTCATCATATCACCACACACTCCATCAGGTCCTGGGGGTTTCCTCATTTTGACTTTCTTCATTGCTTCCACTACTTTCTTCCAATAGATCCCTTCCTCCCTTCTCACCTCTCTCCTTCTCCCAGCCATTCCCAAGCCACTTATATTCGAATTAGTTTCATTCTCTGTGTTTAACAGTTCCTTCAAGTCCTCTCTCCATCTGCTCACATTTTCTCCCTTCTCCTCATGTAGTCTACCATTTTTATCTTTTACATCCCTACTACTAACTTCATTACCATCCAGTCTAGCTCTCTTTATCTCTTTCCAAAGCATTTTCTTACATTTGTTCCACTTTACACTCAAATTCCAAGTTCCTCATCGACTCTCTTCTTACTATCTCATACTGATCTTTTCACCTCTTTCTTCTTCTCTGCATATAACTCTCTATTTCGTCTCTCAACATCCTCCATGCCTCTGCTACCCATATATTCTGTATATGCTTTCTTCTTTTCGGCCACAGCTTGTCTAACCTCTTCATTCAACCATGCTGTTACTTGCACCTCCTTTTCGTCTTCTCATCACACCACAAACCACCTCACATGCTGCACATACTTCTTATGTGAATATCTTGCACACACTTTCCTCCTCCCCGATCTACTCCAGATCTTGTTTACCCAATCGCTCCACCACTTCTTTCTTATATTCTGCCTTTGTTTCTGCTATGCATAGGTACTTCTTTATTCCCAAATTCATGGAAAGAAGCCAATATCGACCCAGTTCCGAAGAAAGGAAGTTCGTCTGACCCCTCCAATTATAGACCAATAGCTGTCACATCTTCTCTTGGTAAGGTATTTGAATCTTTAATTAATAAGCACATTGTTAAACATCTTGATTCCAACAACTTAATTAGTGGTAGACAATATGGTTTTCGCCACGAAAGATCCACCATTGACATACTCATCGCCACGAAAATCCACCATTGACATACTCATTCTCTTATCTCATACCATCCATCAATCAATTGATCTTTTTGGAGAAACTCATGCAGTAGCTCTTGATATCTCTAAAGCTTTCGATCGAGTATGGCACCGTTCCCTGCTGTCCAAACTCCCTTGCTATGGACTAACGTCTTTTGTCCCTTTGATTTCTTTATATCTTAGTGACAGGAAAATAAGAGTAAAAGTAGATGATGTATATTCCAATATCCACTCAATTAACGCCGGCATGCCGCAGGGATCAGTTCTGGCGCCAACCCTATTTCTGATTCATATTAATGATCTCTTATCTGTCACCCACAATCCCATTCACTCATATGCAGATGACTCAACACTACATAGTTCATTCACACTCAGACATCCATTTACAAAGTCTAATATCTCTACCTCTCAACTCAGTACAGCCATCTCCATAAATCAAGATCTATCTACAATCAGTGAATGGGGACAAAACAACCTTGTCTCTTTTAATGCTAGTAAAACTAAATATATACAGTTTACTAATAGACAGATATTGCCAGATTCGTACATTACCTTCAGTCCTGCTAATATTCCCATCTCCAAAAGTATTGAAATTCTTGGCATCTCACATAACAGTGCCATCAGCTGGACCTCTCATGTCAGATCACTTGCTTAAACCGCCTCAAAGAAACTTGGATTATTGTACAGAGTCCGTAACTTCTTCGCCGATGAGCAGTTAGCTATAATTTATAGGAGTCATGTGCGCTCTCAGCTTGAATATTGCTCACCCTTGTGGAATGGTTGTGGAGAGGTTGCATTAAGACAACTAGACAAAATTCAGAACAAAGCTGTTAGAATCATTAACAACCCTGCCATTACATATACTGTAAACTACCTCCCCTGCAAGTAAGAAGGAATGTTGCCTCCCTTGCATTACTTTACAGATATTTTTTTGGCAAATGCTCAGACGAAGTTGCGTCCATGGTGCCACCTCTCCATGCCTTCCCTCGTGCTACACGGGCATCTGGTAGCGCTCATGATTGGAATGTTACTCAGCCATATTGCAGAACTTCTGCCTATCAGAATTCTTTCATTCCCCGAACTGCATCTCTTTGGAACTCGCTTCCCCAGAGGAGTTTCAATCCAAATTTCAACCCACAACTGTTGAAGTCTAACTGTTACAGATATTTTATGAACAGAGGACACCAGTAATCTGGTGTATGGATTATTTTTTTTTTTTACTCATTTGTTTTTACTTCCTCCGCTCTGTTATATATATATATATATATATATATATATATATATATATATATATATATATATATATATATATATATATATATATATATATATATAAAATTCTACCCTCATTGTATGGACAACTTCCTCCTGTCCTTCCCTCCATCTATTCCTCCATTGCACTTGAACCTTTTACTTTCACCACCACCAAATGGTCGTCAGAAGGTTCACTTCCCCAGCCAAGGTATGCTCTTACATCCATTACATGCCTTCTCTTTCTGCCATCCACGCACACATAATCATTCCCTTCCGTTCATTCAGTTCACAATTCACCCTAATCATTCGTCACATATACAGTACCTGTGGATCATTTTGTGCCTAAAGAAGGTTTTGGCTATCACCAACCCCCTACCCGCACAAATGTCCACTGGGGAGCTGCCATTCTCATCTATTTCTGCAGGCACAACCCACTCACCAACTACTCCAACCACTTTCAAATTACTTACTTTTCCATTCATATCTCAAATCAAAACCCTCACATTCCCCTCAAACTTTTCCATGCACACTTCCACATTTGCCCAGAACTCTTCATTTACCCTGCTTGCCCGATCTTGCGTTGGCACACACACACACACACACACACACACACACACACACACACACACACACACACACACACATATACATACACACAATCTCTCACGGTTGGATTCCCACTTGCAGTGTTACCCACGCAATCCTTGAGCCAACTAATTCAAACTCTCTTATATTCTGTTTCCATCTCTTGCACGCAACAATATCATACAGCCTTTTTTGCCATCTCATTCTCACCAACTCCCGCGCATATACCCCATCCATACTCCCACTCTCACATTCCAACCTCAACAGTTAGTCTCAGTTAATCCACAGATTTCCACTTTTTCGCCCTCGTGCACCTGGACATTTACTCTCTCTTTCACCTTACCATTCCCACCATGTCCTCGCTTGTTCTTCTGTCTTGATCCAGGGCTTCCTATTTGTATTATTAATTGTTTTCTGGGGAGGGCACTAACCCTCCACCAACCCACTTGTTGACAAGTAGGTAACGGGTGTTGGTTATAAGGGTACAACCCAGCGTATTAAATGATTTCCTGGTTTACAGGAAATCATTTGGCTTGTCACTTGATGTAGAATTACCCGAGATACACCTTTACACCTACACACCAGGTACACAGTTTATATCTGATACAAACCCCATCTTTCAAGGCGATAGTGAAAGGCTTAAGGAAATTCGATCGTCTTCAGTGATAGCGAACAAAACAACATAACTCCACTGAAGGTCAGGGAAGGATTTGTTGTTCATGCACAGGAAGTGATGAAGGAGTCTCAGTGAATGTAGAGCGAGAGGTGGAAAGCGGAGACAAGAAATCTAGCTATCCATAGCCAGATCCCAATATCATATAAAGGGTGGCCGTTTGTGTCTGACTTTGTTACTTTAACAGAGAGGGGCACTAATCCTCCGCTAACCCACTTGTTAACACGTAGGGAACACGTATGGGATGGTTAAATGGTTACCAACCAGCATTATCAATGGTTTCCTGGCTTACAGGAAACCATCTGGCATGTCAGTCGATGTAAAGCCACCTGAGAAGGAAAGAAGATTAATAAAAAAATAACAGACACGATGAGAGAAAGAGGAAGAGAGTAAGGCAGACACAGAAAAAGAAAGATATAGGAGAAAGAAGAAACACTAGACAGCACTACATCAGATGAGTGGATGATGGTCGCCACCACCTACCACCAAGTAGGAATCACAATCAACAGTATGAAGCTCACAGTAAAAGAGTATGAAAAGGAAGGATACTCTCTGTCATTCGGGTAGGACTGAGAAATATGGAAGGCAGGGCACAGTGCTGGAAGAAGACTGTCGAAGAAATTTTTTATTGTTCAAGCAATAGCAGTAGTAGTAGTAGTAGTAGTCGTAGTAGTAGTGATAGTAGCAGTGGTAATATTAATAGTAGTAGTAAAAGTGGAAGTAATAGCGGTACAGTAGTAGTAGTAGTAGTAGTAGGAAGGGTAGTGGTAGTAGTAGTAACATCTATAGTAGTAGTAGAAATGGTAGTGGTAGTAGTAGAAACATCTATAGTAGTCATAGTAGTAGTAGTAAGAGTAGTAGTAGTAGTTGGAATCCTAGTTCATCTGAATGTGAACCCAGTGGACTGCAGGCTGAAGTTACCTTTTTCCGGCAGTCCACCCTCCTCGCCTTGCTGGACAGGGAGGGAGGTGAGGGACTTTGTATAACCGGGCAGTGAATCCACTCCAGTCATATAGGTGCCACCGCGTGAAGGCGTCCCTCTCCTATCATACTCAGAAATCAACCAGTAAGGAAGAAGTCTTAGAAAGCATGGTAAAAAGAGGGTTAATGGAGGGCATAACCTTCACCGTACTCACAGTAATAATTGCACGGTACCCTCACAGACACAGCCATCACCGTACTCACAGTAATAATTGCACAGTACCCTCACAGACATACCCTTCACCGTACTCACAGTAATAATTGCACAGTACCCTCACAGACACAGCCATCACCGTACTCACAGTAATAATTGCACAGTACCCTCACAGACACAGCCATCACCGTACTCACAGTAATAATTGCACAGTACCCTCACAGACACAGCCATCACCGTACTCACAGTAATAATTGCACAATACCCTCACAGACACACCCTTCACTGTACTAACAGTAATAATTGCACAGTACCCTCACAGACACACCCTTCACCGTACTCACAGTAATAATTGCACAGTACCCTCACAGACATACCCTTCACCGTACTCACAGTAGTAATTGCACAGTACCCTCACAGACATACCCTTCACCGTACTCACAGTAATGATGATATGAGTTGGCAGTCATCCACCCCACCGCAGCTCCATTCATCGAGTGGTTTATTCCGGGTCGATGGTGCGACAAAATACACGAGAGTCGTGGTGTAGATGATATAAGAATCGTAGCACCTGTCCCTTTGCTATTTATTGTACATATTAAGTTCTGCATGGCATAGGACGCATCGTAGCACATGTCCCTTAGCTATTTATTGTACATAATAAGTTCTGCATGGCATAGGACGCGTTGTTGCACCTCTCCTTCAGCGATTTATTTTGCCTGCTACATTCTACCTAGTACTCAGCAATAGCTGCACAGGAGGCTTCGTAGCACAATTTCAATAGCGATTTATTTTGGCTGTTGGGTCCAAGCTGGCACAGGAGGCATAAACAGATGAGGTTTGTACTCTCGGTGATACAGGAGCATCGTAGCACCTTTCCCTTAGAGACTTATTCTCCATACCACACCCTGACACTCTGTTATGTCATTTATGCGGCTTTATGTCAGTATAGTTGACATCAGCAGCATACAAGAGGACACTGAGGCACAATAGGCACAATAAATCGCTAAGGAAGAGTTGTTACGGAATTAAAGACACTTGAAATACAACCCTAAATGTGTGAAGATTAAAGCTTCCTTGCTGTGAGGTAGGAATGAGTCTCCTTGGTTACTAGTCAACCGAACCTCTAATAAGACTACACCTGGCCATTAACTGAACTGAAAGACGTAAGGAATTTCTGTCATGTTAGAGAATACACACACTCACTCACACACACACACACACACACACACACACACACACACACACACACACACACACACACACACACACACACAAACACAAACACACACACAAGGACACACAAATACACAAGGACACACACACACACACACACACACACACACACACACACACACACACACACACACACACACACACACACACACTTACACACACACACACACAAACACACACACACAGAGACAGACAGACAGACAGACAGACAGACACACACACACACACACACACACACACACACACACACACACACACACACACACATAAACACACACACACACACACACACACACACACACACACACACACACACACACACACACACATCCCGTCCGAGCCGTATATAATGTCGGAGAGATACCGTTCAGGTCAGAAGGGGTAGAAGAGAGCCCGAGAATACGATCGAGGGCACAAGGCAGGAGATAGGGTCAGCTGGGAGGTTTGGCGTCACGCTACGTTACGCTGTCAATCACAACTTCGACATACCTGCGCACAATAAACTCTGCAACCCAAGAGTGCTCTGTAACTCACCTTGCTTACGATACACAAAAGGGGAAGGTGAGAAAGAGAGAGACCTACCTATTCACTCTACTAGACGACACAGCATTTTACTATGCAGCAGCGGCCAACATTACACTTCACTGGTGATAGAGGGGAAGCCATTGATCTACTATACACCTACAGTCTCTCCATCTAATCAACCCACTCGGCTACATTCATCGATATATCTATCTATCTGCCTATAGCCAGACGCCTTAAATCCGTAAGGGGTGGCCACAGAAAATTGCTTCCATGTAGCCCTGTTCCTCACCAATTTGCTGTCCTTCCCCGATCTCACACCTCCCTCTCTCATATACCTTTCCACTCCATCCCTCCATCTCATCTTCGGTATCCCCCTCCCATTTCCCCAATCCACTTTACTCACATACAGTCTCCTCGTTAGTCTCTCGCTCTCCATTCTCTCCACATGGCCAAACTACATCACTGTTCTCCTAGGACTTTATATCACATCAACATCTACTCCACAACTCCCCTTCACTTCCTCATATGACAGTCTGTCTCTCGATGTAACCCCACATTCTCCTCTCAAATAACACATTTCCATTACTCTCACTCTTGACTCGTGTCCTTCCAACAAGGTCTACCATCCGTTTGAGTTGGCATCACAATACTGTCATGCAGCAATATTTTTTTACTTCCATGCTCGCTGCCAAGTTCTTATCTCTGATTTCAAAGAACCAGCAACCTTTCTTCTCTGTTGTACCCTTTCAAACACTTCATTATCTGAACTTCCATTTTTACTCATAGGATTACCCAAGTACTTAAATGCACTCATATTTTAAATTTGCTAATCATCCAACCTCACTGTGGATTCAGTGACTATTTTCTCTCGAAGATCACAACTTTACTCTTCCCTGCATTCACCCCTAGATTCCGTTTCTTACACATTCTCCCAACTCATTCACCAAGCCTTGCAGTTCCCTTTCATCATCTGCAAACAGAAGAAGAGGAAGTTTCCAAATGCTGCTCTCTCTCATTAGTGTCGTGCCAACATCCACTGTCCTACCTTGTATCACTTTTATAACCCTATCCATTTATAGACTGAACAATCATGGAAACATGACACGTCGCTGTTTAAATCACACATTCAAAAAGAAAAATTCACACAATTCACCATCCACATGCACTGCAGCATTAGCACCCTCATACATAGTCTTCATTGGACTCAGCGTCCCATTTACTCCTGATATTCTTAATTTTTTCCACATTCCGTGTCTATCCACTCTGTCATAAGTTTTCTCCAAATCCATGGAGGTCGCATACAATTTTTTTCGCTTCTCCAGAAACTTTACCACTAAAGACCTAAGGATGAACATCTGACGGACACAACAGTTCCTTAAAGTGTTCTCGTCATCTGCTCACGTTTTCTCCTTTCTCCACAGGCAGCCTACCATTTTTATCTTTTACTTTCCTACTAACTGTATAATTCTTCATCATCCAGTCATTCCATTTTCTTACATTCCCTCGACTTTACACTGAAATACATTCCAAATTCCTAATCTACTTTCTTCTTACTCTCTCTTACTAATCTTTTCACCTCTCTTCCTCTCTACATATAACTCTCTATTTTGTCTCTCAACTTCCTCCTTGCCTCTGCTAGCTATCCATTCTCTATATGTTTTCTTGATTTGCGCCACAGTTTCTCTAACCTCTTCATTCCACCATGCTGTTACTTGCACCTCCTTTTCTCCCTCTCTTCACCCCACGCACCACCTCAGATGCTGCACAGATTTCTTCTTTGAATATCTTGCAAACACCTTCCTCCTCCCACATCTGCTGCACGTCTTATTTACCCAATCGTTCCCTCACTTTTTTTCTTATATTTTTCCTTTGTTTCCTCCCCTTGCAACCTTTCTACCCTCCTTGTATGGACCACTTCCTCCTGTCCTTCCCTCCATCTATTCCACTATTGCACTTGAACCTTGACTTTCACCACCACCAAATGGTGATCAGAAAGTCCACTCCCCCACACTCTGCATTCTCATACATCCATTAAATACCTTTTCATTCTACCATGCACACACACATAATCATTGGCCTCCGTTCATTCAACTCACCACCCTCCCTTCTCATCACTCGCCACGTATACCTGTGGATCATTTTGTGCCTAAAGAGGGTATTGCCTGTCACCAACCCCGTCCCGGCACAAATGTCCACTACAACACTGCCATTCTCATCCATTTCTGCAGGCACAACCCACTCACCAACTACTCCATCCACCTTCACTTTTTTTTTTTTTTTTTTTTTTTTTTTTACTTTTCCATTGATATCTCCAATCAAAACACTCTCTCACTCCCCTCAAACTTTTCCATGCAAACTTCCACATTTGTCCAGAACTCTTCTTTCACTCTGCTTGCACGATCTTGCATTGGCACACACACACACACACACACACACACACACACACACACACACACACACACACACACACACACACACACACATTCGCTCATGTTTTATTTCCACTTTCAATCCTTCCCACACACTTCCTTGAATAAACTAATCCAAACTCTTTTGTAATCTGTTCCCATCTCTTGCACACAACAGTACATAGACCCTCTTTTGCCATCTTATTCTCACCTACATCAGCGCATATACCCCATCCATACTCCCACTCTCACACTCTTACCTCACCAGTTAGTCACAATTAATCCACATAAGTTCCCTTTTGCGCCATCATGCACCTGGACATTCTCTCTTTCACCTTATTCGCACCCTTTACATTACATGTTACAATTCGTACCATGTCGTCCCTTGTTCTTCTGTCTTGATCCGAGGCTTCTTGTTTGCATTATTAGTTAGTTGTTTTCGGGGGAGGGGCACTAACCCTCCAACAGCCCACTTGTTGACACGTAGGGAACACGTGTTGGTTGGTTATAAGGTTACCACCCAGCGTATGAAATGGTTTCCTGGTTTACAGGAAATGATTTGGCTTGTCACTCAGTGCAGAATTACGCGGAACTAAGTACCACTACACTGAGTGATTGGGGTAATGGGCGCCCTATCATATATGTATATATATATATATATATATATATATATATATATATATATATATATATATATATATATATATATATATATATATATATATATATATTCTTATTATGGGATAGGTTTGGTGATTTCAAGGAAAATATTCTTTATAGTGTTTGAGGGTAAAAGCTGTCTTTCTGGTGGCTTGAAATGTTCTGGGTTAGCCTGACTGGCATCATCTGACGGGTTGTGTAAACAATCAGAGCAAGTCAGGGATTACATAAAGGTTTCCTTTATATGACAATAAACGATGTGGAAATGGGACGCTAAAACCAATATATCATACGTGACTGTTTCCCAGGAATCCATTTACTATGTAATGTGGCAACCATTCAACAATTTTGCGCCTGGTGGTCCACTTGGCTAAGGCGCTCCAACCCGATGGTGACTGTGTTTCCGTTTGAGGAAAGTGAGCGTTTATTACTCAAATAATGTCACTCAGTGGCGTGTGAGGTTGATCACAATTATCGTAAATATCTGAACTGAGCAGCCTAGCCCAGGTCCCTACCGTCCTGATGGGGCAAGACAGGTTTCGATAATGATGATGATAGTTATTATTATCCCATCATATAACAATAAGCATGTCATCCCCTACTTATTTCAATAAAAATTTTTGTTTCCAATACTGGTATAAATATGTTAACCAATGTAATTACACACCAATGCTGCAGTAACCCGACAAGGGTACGAATACTGTTTAAAAATTATTTTCATTCCCACAGCTCTGTTCCTCCACACAGCTAAACATCCAGTACATCATCGCAACCCCGACCTTCACACATGTACACACAGACCTGTGTGTGTGTGTGTGTGTGTGTGTGTGTGTGTGTGTGTGTGTGTGTGTGTGTGTGTGTGTGTGTGTGTGTGTGTGTGTGTGTGTGTGTGTGTGTGTGTGTGTGTGTGTGTGTGCATATGAACGGAAAGATCATTTACATGTTTGATTGGTGGTAGGCGGTGGAGACCATCATCCACTCACTAAATGAAGTGCTGCCAACTTCTTCCTTCACCTTTATTATTTTATGTGTGTACCCTCCTCTCCTTCTATATACCTCACACTTCCTGTCACTTTTTATTATTATTCTTTCTCTTCAGGTTATTCTACACTTATTGACAAGCCTAGTGATTTAATGAAACAAAGAAAACCAGTCACAACGCTGGGTGGTAACCATATACACAATAATAGGTTGATATGAAGCCTACTATGGTCCCCTCTGCTAACTTGGTGGGGAGGTGCATATGTGCGCTCATCAGGGAAGCAAACATCCCAATTCTTTTCCGCACCTCACTGTGTCGAGGAGCTGCAAGGGAACATCGGCCCACTGAACAGGACGGGCCTGCGGGGCAGGTTGCTTGCCTGCGGTTGATGGGTATACTCGGCCAGACAGACCGGGGAGGTCAACAACAACACAGTGTTTGAGGGACTATCGAATACGAAGTCACACGAAAACATAATTAAGTGAAGTGTGGTCACCGCCGTTATACAGAGTGGTCAACATTTACCCGAACCACAGAATCACAGGGACGTAACGCTGCAATTGTGAGGTCGCGATATCCCTTGTTTTTTGCTGTAAACCAGTGAATTTATTCCCTAACATGAATGCTACTGTATATTGTTTAAGCTGTTGTAAAACCAGTTTCTGCCATAAAACACATCGATCTTATACTTGTTTTACTCTAACTTGGACCTAATTTTCGTCATCTTGTAGCTTATTTCTCATAGCTCAAAGGCAGAAAAAGACAATACTACGATTGTACAACCTTTTCAGAGGAATTCTTTGTGACTGGCATCACTGTCTAGTGTTAATGTATCACAACAACTCAGCATTCAGCACTGCTACATGACAACTTTAGGTCAGGTTGGAGTAAACCGAGTATAGTTTATTGTAGCAGGTCGTCGAGATAGTGACTCGCAGACCAGTAAGGACAGGACAGACTCGATGCCCCCCATCTCGTGTGGCCCAACCGTACAGACAGAGAAATAAGTGTCTTCCCAAAGTGTGACGAATACACAGCGGAAAAACGGAACCATCTCCAACACGCACTAGTTATAGCTATGGTTTTCATTGTATTTTACAAGATGTAAATTTTCCTCAGACGTAACTGGGAAGATACTCGTATTTGTTTCTTTGACTATACATATACAGCAATTTTATCATCTATCGGCCCAGAAATACAAGTGTTTGGTCGTGACAACGAGCGCTGGTGAGAATACCAACACTAACAAGAAACAAGAAAAAATATATCTCCCCTTCAGAAAACGCAACACTGCTTCCTAGTACTAACAACAAGCAATCTCTCTCGCTCTCTCTCTCTCAGAAAATTTATCTATTTCATTGTTCCACAGTCACAAGTGTTGAGAGACGGACAGGGATTATAGTGGTTTGTGTGGCTGAGTGTCTTTTATTCTCCTTACCTTCACACCTTTCTCCTTCACCCTTAAAAATAATATAGTTTCAACCCACATCATTTTTATTTTCTTTCTGATGGAACGAGGCGCATTTTTCAGGTAATGAGAGTCCATTGGTAGTGAATGGATCCTTCAACGGTGTAATTAATCCCTCCTCCAGTTAGAAAATTTCATCTTAAACTGAGAAAGAAACAGCCAAGAATTCGAAATGATCATCATCATCATCATCACCATCATCATCATCATCATCCAGTCCTCCTTTCCCACCTTAGGGCAGGGGTGAAGAGTAGCAACGTCCGGACAGCCCAAGTTTCCCCAGTCCAATGGGCCACGCTTCAATTCACTCATCATTCAAGCCCCTGGAATCCTGGCTCTATCGGATAAGTCAAAAACATTCACACGTTCTGTAGCTTCACATAATCGTATCCGATAGCATCAATCCAGACGCTGCCACGTTAAAGAGAGGTGCCAAAATCCCTGATCATTCACTTCTAGCAACATGCATCCCGCCAGCTCGATCTCCTATCAGTTCCCTAGCCTGTTCGACTTCCAAACCTCTTTTCCTCATACATTCATCCACTATAATCTATCCAACTTCTCCTTGGCCTACCTCGCCTCCCTCCTCCTTCGAATTCGCTCAGATATAACTTTTTCACGACTCTATTGTTATGCATTCTCTCCACATGACCATACCATCTTAGTACACTCTCTTTGATTCTGATGTCCACCAACTTCCTTTCTCCTCATCTTTCACGAATCACATTATTTCATATCCCGTCCACCCTCTGTACTCCACATACATTCCTCAGCAGTCCCATCTCCACTCCTCTTAAAATTGACTTTTCATTTTCATGCCACACCATAGTCTCACATCCATATGTTACAGTTGGCACTAACGCTTCTTCATGTAGGCCTCGTGCAGCTGCGACACTCAAGCCTCAGTTTCTTATCTAGGCCTTCATTGCACCAGCTACTTTTCTTCCTCGTGTTACTCTGCTTTCAACTTCTTTTGCACATTTTCCTCTCTTTTCTACCACTGTACCCAGGTATTCGAACTATCTTACCAACCCCTATCTCTCTCCATTCATTGTTACATCGCACTGGGAGTCACATTCTCTCTGAAAAACCATCACTCTACTCATTTCTACAAGTACTCCTAAGGCATGACACACACACATCACAAAAACTCTACACTGGCCTACCCAGTTCTTGTCCGGTATCTTGCAAGCAGTACTGCATCATCAGCATACAACAAATTTGAGGTGTTTCATCCATCACAATTCATTGTCAACGCCATCCCTCTTTCCATTACTCGTGTTTTGACTTCTCTCATCACCCCATCGAAATATATATTGAACAACCCTGAGGACATCACACAACCTTGTCGCACGCCCACACAGATGGTGAACAACTCACTTAGATGCACAGTAACCCTTACACATGCATCATTACCATCATAAAAACTCTTGACGGCTCCTAGCAGCTTACCTTCTACACCTTACATGCGCAAAACTTTCCACAATCCTTCTCTGTCCACTCCGTCTTAATAATAATAATAATAATAATAATAATAATAATAATAATAATAAAATAATAATAATAACAACAATAATAATAATAATAATAATAATAATAATAATAATAACAATAATAAAAGGGGAACTAAATAAGTGCAACATCCAAACCACCAACTGGTCCAAGGGCTACACATTTGACTTCACTTGCGACCTTGACTTCGACCCAGTAGCGTAGCCAGGTCTATATAATTGGGGGGGAGGGTCATGTGAGGCCAAGCTCTGTTCTTGGGGGAGGGGCACTGTTACACAGTCTTCATATATTAAATAATCCTTAAGTTCAAATGAAATTATTTCTTCTTGCTCTACCCTTGACCCTTCCTCCAAACAGTACCTTGACTTTTGAAGGATTGTTCTCGAAATCAAACTCCATCATCCTTGCTTTATCATTAACCCCTTCACAAAATTTGGTCTAAAACAAAATCCTTAACCTGTTGTTGCCATGTGACACTGATCTTTTACCAATTGTTTGCAACAAAATAGGTCAACCCCTTGACTTATCCTCAACCCTTCCACCAAGTTTGATCTAAATTAAGCCAGAGCTATTTTGGATTATTTTCTCTCACACAGACCCACGCACAGAAACTGATAAAATTATTCACACACACACACACACACACACACACACACACACACACACACACACACACACACACACACACACACACACACACACACACACACACACACAGAAACACTTGTACTTGCTGTTAATAAATAATCTTCGCATCTGCGTCTGATGCAAGAGTGGAGTTGATGGTAAATACTACGTTGAAAGGACACGAGAGAAGGGAGAGAGAGGGGGGTATGAGGCAGAGTTGGGGGAGGGGAGGGGAGGGGAGGGAAGGAGAGGAGATGCATGTAACATACATACGTATATATATATATATATATATATATATATATATATATATATATATATATATATATATATATATATATATATATATATATATATATATATATATATATGTAAATATATATATATATATATATATATATATATATATATATATATATATATATATATATATATATATATGTAAAAGCTGTCTTTCTGGTGGCTTGAAATGTTCTGGGTTAGCCTGGCTGGCATCATCTGACGGGTTGTGTAAACAGTCAGAGCAAGTCAGGGATTACACAAGGGTTTTATTTATATAACAATAAACGATGAAGAAATGAGATGCTAAAACCAATATACTATACGTGATTATTTCCCAGGAATCCATTTACTATGCAAGGTGGCGACCATACAACAATTTTGTGCCTGGTGGTACTTGGGTAAAGCGCTCCATTCTCTTATCATTGCTTTCAAACAACACCAACCTTTGTTCTTTGTTGTGCCCGTTCAAGCACTTCATCCTCAGAACTTCCATTCCTTACTCATCACATTACTCAAGTACTTAAATGGACTCTCATTGTAAATTTCCTAATCAACCAACCTCTCTGTGCATTCAGTGCCTTTTTTCTTTCTAAGATCACAACTTTACTCTTCCCTAACTTCACCCTTAGATTTCGCTTCTTACACATTCTCCCAAACTATTTTACCAAGCCTTGCGGTTCCCCTTCGGGTTCACATAAATAAAGGGTCATCTGCAAGCAGAGGAAGAGGAATTTCCAAATGCTGCTCTCTCTCATTAGGGTCGTACCAACATCCACTGCCCTACATGTATCTCCTTTACAACCCCATCCATTTAGAGAGTGAATAACCATGGAAACATGATACATTCTTGTTTCAATCACACATTCAAAAAGAAAAATTTACTCAATTCACCATCCACATGTACTGCAGCCTTAGCGTCCGCATACATACTCTTCACGGCATTCAGCGTCAAATTTACTCCTTAAATTCTTAATATTTTTCAATTTCCTTGTCTATCCACTGTCATAAACTTTCTCCAAATCCATGAAGGCCGCATACAATTTCTTTCCCTTCTCTAGAAACTTTTCCACTAAAGACCTAAGGATGAATATCTGATCTACACAACCTCTTCCCTTCATAAAACCTCCCTGTTTTTCTCGAACTAATTCCCCTGATATTTCACTAATTCTTTCAATAAGGATCCTACCATATACAGTACTATGCTCATGAGACAGATACCCCTATGATTACCACACACTTCTTTTGCCCTCTTTCCCTTGTACAGTACAGGGGAATAATTATACCAGACTTCTAATCCTCCAGGACTCTACCTTACCACCATGCCAATCTGCACATCTTCCATATCCATTCTACTACTATCTCTCCCCCATTCTTCATCATATCACCACACACTCCATCAGTTCCTGGGAGTTTCCTCATTTTGACTTTCTTCACTACTTCCACTACTTTCATCCAACTGATCCGTTCCTCACTTCTCACCTCCCACCTTCCCCCAGCCATTCCCAAGCCACTTATATTCGCGTTAATCTTATTTTCTGTGTTTAACAGTTCCTCAAAGCGTCCTTTCCATCTGTTCACGTTTTCTCCCTTCTCCACGGGCAATGTACCATTTTTATATTTTACTTCCCTGCTAAGTAGGGAAGAGTAAAAGCAGAGGATGAAAGTATGTTAAGATGGATGCAGTAAGGAATCGGAGGAGAATTTTGAAAGACTGTTAAATGTAGAGGAGGAAAGGGAGGCTGAGACTGCGGCAGATGGAAGGGTGGAAGGAATAAATGTGTTGGGAGACTTGAATGTTTCCTTGATCATGATGGAGGAAGTGCAGGATGGAGTAAAGGAGATGAAAACAGAGAAAGCTGCAGGTATGGATTGGTGTGCTGTGGAATGCCTGAGAGATGGTGGAACGACTACTGTTGACTGATTAGTAGGATTGTTGAATGTGTGTTTTTTGAGACAGTGCCAGTTGACTGGGCAAGTGTTTGTGTGGTCCCGTTGTATACAGGTAAGAGTGATGTACTAGCTTCAGGGGTATAAGTCAGTTGAGTGTTATAGGTAAGGTGTATGGTAGAGTGTTAACCCGAGGCGTCCCGACGACGTATAGATACGTTGCCACGTTTTGTCACAGTGACACCCAACAACATATCCATACGTTTTGCAATTGCAAGGTCCATCATTTGCACATTTTTCAAGTTTCACGGGTGATTTTTGGTAGGCATATGTGGGAGACGCTCCTCTACCCAATGCCAGGTGGGAAAAATGATATTCTTGGCAACTCACCTGTTAGCAGTGACCTGGCCAGTAAAGACATGTTGCACAATGGTCTCTCCAATGACGAATTTCGAGGCGAAAGTGATTCCTGAGGTGGAGAACAAAGGAAGAAACAAGCCAGAGAAAGAAAGAAGCAGAAGTGATGAGGCGGTAACGTCGTAAAAGAAGGTGCCATATGTTGAAGTGTTTGGTGGGTGAACAACGCTTGTATCACCTATATTATTGTCTGAAAACCAATACACTCTTGTACTACACATAAATTCGTACCAAATAATTCAATATCTAGTCAACTGTGAAGGGTTTGGAATAGTTACCCCTCCCATAGAAAACCTTTTCTCTGGAGCTTGGCCTGAGAGAACATGGTACCAAGGTGAAGGTACTGTTACCTGTACCATAATTCTAAACTCAGCTGAGCACTTTCTCTCTGAATTTTTGATGTTTCTCATAAAAACAGAGGTTTTAGCCCCCCAAAAGAAACTTTTTGAAAATCTGCCAGGATTGGGGGGGGGGGTCATTGGTGAAAAATTTGCCGGGATGCAGCGGGTTAATTAAGATAATTAGAGAGGGTACAGAGTGTGTGATTGGTGATGAGCAGTGTGGCTCTAGGAGAGGGAGGGGATGCATGGATCAGGTGTTTGCTATGACACAGATGTGTGAAAAGTATTTAGCAAAAGGTAAGGATGTGTTTGGGAGGTCATGGATTTAGGGAAAGTGTATGACAGAATTAATATGGAGGCTTTTTGGATTGATTTAAGATTGTATGGACTTGATGGTAGGTTGCTAAAAGGAGTGGAAAGTTTTTATGTAAATAGTAGAGCGTGTGTAAGAGTGGGAATACTGTAAGTGATTGGTTTCCCTTGAGAGTGGGGCTGTGGCAGTGATATGTGAAATCGCCTTGGTTGTTTAATATTTATATGGATGGTGTTGTACGGGAGGTTAATGGAAGAACGTTAGGTGGAGGTTTGAGTCTAGTGAATGCTGATGGTAGAGAGTGGAATCTGAAGCAGCTGCTGTTTGCAGATGATACTGCACTGATGGCTGATTCAGAGGAGAGATTGAGACAGTTGGTAGAGGAGTTTGGAAGGGTGTGTGAAAGGAGAAAGTTGAAAGTAAATGAGAATAAGAGTAAAGTGATGAAGTGTACAAGGTTGGTAGATGGTAGGATGATGAATATAGTTTTGAACGGTGAGTTGCTTGAGGAGGCAGAGTGTTTTTAGTATTTAGGGTCACATGTTGGTGTGGATGGAAGAATAGATGCATTAGTAAAGTTTAGAATGAATGAAGTAGGAAAGGTGCTGGGAGGAATGAAAAAAGTGTTTTGCTGTCATTCGCTTAGAAAGGATGTAAAAAGAAAGCTGTATGAGGGTGTTGTGGTACCGACTGCGTTATATGGGGCTGAAACATGGAATATGGGTGTAGCAGGGAGGAAAAGTTTGAATGTAATGGAGATGAGGTGTCTGGGAAGCATGTGTGGAGTGACACATATAGAACGAGTGAGAAATGATGAAGTGCGAAGGAGAACTGGAGTTGTGCAGGAGATGGCTGATAGAGTTGAGCAGAGGGTGTTGCGATGGTTTGGGTATGGGGAGAGAATGGATAATGAGTGATTGGTGAAAACGATAACTGGATCTGATGTGAGAGGTGTAAGGGTGAGAGGAAGATCACGAGTAGGATGGATGGACAGTGTGAAAAGAGCGCTGGATGCTAGAGGCGTGTCTGTTGAGCAAGGAAGAGTGGCTGTGCATGAGAGAAATGATTGGAGAGAAATTATGAATGAATAAATGATGACAGCTCTGAGGGGATATTCTCCCTCATTTGGTCTGAGCAGTTGATCAGGTCAGGTTGTGGGTAAGAGGATGGGTCTATTATGATGTGGCAGGGGTAAACCAGCTCTGTTGTCGGGCCCTGCTGCAGATGTCACTGATTGCGATGTGCAGTTGACCCTCGTGTGGTGTGGTGGGGTGAGGATCTGTCCCTTCTCCCTTTGGGGCTAAGATGCGAATGAATGTGTTTGAGTGGATGAGTAAATTGGGAGTGTGTCGTCCTGTCTCGGCTACCTCCCTTTCTTTGGGAGAAGCAGCCTAGGTATATAGATAGATAGACTAACTACTAACTTCTTTATCATCGAGTCTAACTCTCTTTACCTCTTTTCAAAACATTTTCTTTTATTTCCTCCACTTTACACTTAAATTTCTTCCAAATTCCTCATCCACTCTCTTCTTACCCTTTCTTACTAATCGTTTCACATCTCTTCCTCTGTACATATAACTCTCTCTTTCGTCTCTCAACTTCCTCCATGCCTCTGCTACCCATCCATTCTCAATATGCTTTCTTCCTTTGCGTCACAGCTTCTCTAACCTCTTCATTCCACCATGCTGTTACTTGCACCTCGTTTTCGCCTTCTCATCAACCCACACACCACCTCACATGCTGCACAGATTTCTTCTGTGAATATCTTGCACACACCTTCCTCCTCCCTCATCTGCTCCAGATCATATTTGCCTAATCGCTCCTCCACTTCTTTCTAATATTCTGTCTTTGTTTCTTCCCCGTGCAATCTTTCTACCTTCCTTGTATGGACCGCTTCCCCTTGTCCTTCCCTCCTCTATTCCTCCATTGCACTTGAAAATTGCCTTTCACCACCACCAAATGGTGGTCAGAAAGCCCACTCCCCCAACCTCTGTATGCTCTTACATCCATTACATGCTTTTTCATTCTGCCATCCACACACACATAATCAGTCATTGCCCTCCGTTCATTCAGTTCACCACCCTCCCTTTTCATCACACGCCACATATACCTGTAGATCATTTGGTGCCTAAAGAGGGTACTGGCTATCACCAACCCCCTCCCCGCATATATCTCCACTAGAGCACAGCTATTCTCATCCATTTCTGCAGGCACAACCCACTCACCAACTACATCATCCACCTTCACATTCCTTACTCTTCCGTTCATATCTCCAATCAAAACACGTTCTCATTCCCCTCAAACTTTTTCATGCATGCTTCCACATTTCCCCAGAACCTTTTCTTCACTCTGCTTGCACGATCTTGCGTTCGCACATACACACACACAATCGCTCAGGTTTGTATTCCCACTATTCAGTCTTATCCACACAATCCTTGAACCAAATAATTCAAGCTCTCTTAATTCTGTTTCCATCTCTTGCACACAACAATACATAAGTCCTCTTTTGCCATCTCATCATCAACAACTCCCGCACATACTGTATACCCCATCCATACTTCTACTCTCACACTCTTACCTCACAAGTTAGTCACAGTTAATCCACATATGTTCCCTTTTGCGTTCTAATGCACCTGGACATTGTCTCTCTCAACTCACCATTCGCACCCATTACATTTCATGGTACAATTCGTACCATGTCGTCGCTTGTTCTACTGTCTTGATCCGAGGCTTCCTGTTTGCATTATTAATTAGTTGTTTTCGGGGGAGGGGCACTAACTCTTCACCAACCCACTTGCGGACACGTAGGGAACACGTGTTGGTTGGTTATAAGATTACCACCCAGCGCATTAAACGATTTCCTTGTTTACAGGAAATTATTTGGCTTGTCACTCAGTGTAGAATTACGCGGAACTGAGTGCCACTACACTGAGTGAGTGGATGATGGGCACCGTATCATATATGTGTGTGTATATTATATATATATATATATATATATATATATATATATATATATATATATATATATATCTGTGGTAGCGTGTGCGATTTGCATGCTGGTGAGCGCGGGTTCGCCTCCCGCCAGAATTTTAAAAACTTTGGGAAGAGTTCACCAAGCCACTTGCTACTTTGGCGGACACAAGGGGTGCTGTGGTTGAACCAGTGTCGCATACTAGTACACTTGTACCCAATCAGCTTAAGGCGGGAAGATTACACTTGGTTCACTGACTACACACATCCAAAACCACTACAACACTACAATCACACTCACAAGCACTTCTCACCCTACATACAGTCTCTACCAGACAGCCTAAGCCACTGAGTAGAGATACATTGGCTGTATCGTCCATGCTTCGGTAGGGATAGGCCCGTCCTGCAGTGGACTTCAACGGCTGATGATGATTATATCTATCTATCTATCTGTATATCTATCTATCTGTCCATCTATCTATCTATTTGTATATCTATCTATCTATCTATCTATCTATACATATACAGTATATATATATATATATATATATATATATATATATATATATATATATATATATATATATATATATATATATATATATATATATATATTCTTATTATGGGATAGGTTTGGTGATTTCAAGGAAAATATTCTTTATAGTGTTTGAGGGTAAAAGCTGTCTTTCTGGTGGCTTGAAATGTTCTGGGTTAGCCTGACTGGCATCATCTGACGGGTTGTGTAAACAATCAGAGCAAGTCAGGGATTACATAAAGGTTTCCTTTATATGACAATAAACGATGTGGAAATGGGACGCTAAAACAAATATATCATACGTGACTGTTTCCCAGGAATCCATTTAGTATGTAATGTGGCAACCATTCAACAATTTTGCGCCTGGTGGTCCACTTGGCTAAGGCGCTCCAACCCGATGGTGACTGTGTTTCCGTTTGAGGAAAGTGAGCGTTTATTACTCAAATAATGTCACTCAGTGGCGTGTGAGGTTGATCACAATTATCGTAAATATCTGAACTGAGCAGCCTAGCCCAGGTCCCTACCATCCTGATGGGGCAAGACAGGTTTCGATAATGATGATGATAGTTATTATTATCCCATCATATAAAAATAAGCATGTCATCCCCTACTTATTTCAATAAAAATTTTTGTTTCCAATACTGGTATAAATATGTTAACCAATGTAATTACACACCAATGCTGCAGTAACCCGACAAGGGTACGAATACTGTTTAAAAATTATTTTCATTCCCACAGCTCTGTTCCTCCACACAGCTAAACATCCAGTACATCATCGCAACCCCGACCTTCACACATGTACACACAGACCTTTGTGTGTGTGTGTGTGTGTGTGTGTGTGTGTGTGTGTGTGTGTGTGTGTGTGTGTGTGTGTGTGTGTGTGTGTGTGTGTGTGTGTGTGTGTGTGTGTGTGTGTGTGTGTGTGTGTGTGTGTGTGTGTGTGCATATGAACGGAAAGATCATTTACATGTTTGATTGGTGGTAGGCGGTGGAGACCATCATCCACTCACTAAATGAAGTGATGCCAACTTCTTCCTTCACCTTTATTATTTTATGTGTGTCTACCCTCCTCTCCTTCTATATACCTCACACTTCCTGTCACTTTTTATTATTATTCTTTCTCTTCAGGTTATTCTACACTTATTGACAAACCTTGTGATTTTATGAAACAATGGAAACCAGTCACAACGCTGGGTGGTAACCATATAAATAAATAATGGGTTGATGTGAAGCCTACTATGGTCCCTTCTGCTAACTGGGTGCGGAGTTGCATATGTGCGCTCATCAGAGAAGCAAACATCCAACCTGTTTCCCGCATCTCACTGTGTCGAGGCACTGCAAGGGAACATCGGCCCACTGAACAGGACGGGCCTGCGGGGCAGGTTGCTTGCCTGCGGTTGATGGGTATACTCGGCCAGACAGACCGGGGAGGTCAACAACAACATAGTGTTTGAGGGACTATCGAATGCGAAGTCACACGAAAACATAATTAAGTGAAGTGTGGTCACCGCCGTTATACAGAGTGGTCAACATTTACCCGAACCACAGAATCACAGGGATGTAACGCTGCAATTGTGAGGTCGCGATATCCCTTGCTTTTTGCTGTAAACCAGTGAATTTATTCCCTAACATGAATGCTACTGTATATTGTTTAAGCTGTTGTAAAACCAGTTTCTGCCATAAAACACATCGACCTTATACTTGTTTTACTCTAACCTGGCCCTAATTTTCGTCATCTTGTAGCTTATTTCTCATAGCTCAAAGGCAGAAAAAGACAATACTACGATTGTACAACTTCTTCAGAGGAATTCTTTGTGACTGGCATCACTGTTTAGTGTTAATGTATCACAACAACTCAGCATTCAGCACTGCTACATGGCAACTTTAGGTCAGGTTGCAGTAAACCGAGTATAGTTTATTGTAGCAGGTCGTCGAGATAGTGACTCGCAGTCCAGTAAGGACAGGACAGACTCAATGCCCCCCATCTCGTGTGGCCCAACCGTACAGACAGAGAAATAAGTGTCTTCCCAAAGTGTGACGAATACACAGCGGAAAAACGGAACCATCTCCAACACGCACTAGTTATAGCTATGGTTTTCATTGTATTTCACAAGATGTAAATTTTCCTCAGACGTAACTGGGAAGATACTCGTATTTGTTTCTTTGACTATACATATACAGCAATTTTATCATCTATCGGCCCAGAAATACAAGTGTTTGGTCGTGACAACGAGCGCTGGTGAGAATACCAACACTAACAAGAAACAAGAAAAAATATATCTCCCCTTCAGAAAACGCAACACTGCTTCCTAGTACTAACAAGCAATCTCTCTGTCTCTCTCTCTCTCTCTCTCTCTCTCTCTCTCTCTCAGAAAATTTATCTATTTCATTGTTCCACAGTCACAAGTGTTGAGAGACGGACAGGGATTATAGTGGTTTGTGTGGCTGAGTGTCTTTTATTCTCCTTACCTTCACACCTTTCTCCTTCACCCTTAAAAATAATATAGTTTCAACCCACATCATTTTTATTTTCTTTCTGATGCAACGAGACGCATTTTTCAGGTTAGGAGAGTCCCCTGGCAGTGAATGGATCCTTCGACGGTGTTATTAATCACTCCTCCAGTTAGAAAATTTCATCTTAAACTGAAAAAGAAACAGCCAAGAATTCGGAATGATCATCATCATCATCATCACCATCATCATCATCATCATCATCATCCAGTCCTCCTTTCCCACCTTAGGGCAGGGGTGAGGAGTAGCAACGTCCAGACAGCCCAAGTTTCCCCAGTCCAATGGGCCATGCTTCAATTCACTCATCATTCAAGCCCCTGGAATCCTGGTTCTATCGGATACGTCAAAAACATTCACACGTTCTGTAGCTTCACATAATCGTATCCGATAGCATCAATCCAGACGCTGCCACGTTAAAGAGAGGTGCCAAAATCCCTGATCATTCACTTCTAGCAACATGCATCCAGCCAGGTCGATCTCCTGTCAGTCCTCTAGCCTGACCGACTTCCAAACCTCTCTTCCTCACACATTCGTCCACCATATCTCTCCACCTTCTCCTTGGCCTACCTCGCCTCCCCCGTTTGATTTCGCTCAGATATACCTTTTTCACCACTCTATTGTTATCCATTCTCTCCACATGACCATACCATCTCAGTACACTCTCTTCGATTCTTATGTCCACCGACTTCCTCACTCCACACCTTTCACGAATCACATTATTTCGTATCCCCTTCACCCTCTGTACTCCACATACATTCCTCAGCAGTCCCATCTCCACTGCTCTTACTCTTGACTTTTCATTTTCATGCCACAGCATAGTCTCACATCCATATGATAACGTTTTTGAATTATAAGGTCTAGTATTTGACATTACCTTGACTTTTGAAGGATCGTTCTCGAGATCAAACTCCTTCATCCTTGCTTTATCATTAACCCCTTCACAAAATTTGGTCTAAATCCTTAACCTGTTGTTGCCATGTGACCATGATCTTTTACCAATTGTTTGCAACATAACAGATCAACCCCTTGACTTATCCTCAACCCTTCCACCAAGTTTGATCTAAATTAAGTCAGAGCTGTTTTAGATTATTTTCTCTCGCACAGACCCACGCACAGAAACTAACTGATTAAATTATTCACACACACACACACACACACGCACACACACACACAGACGCACGCACACACACACACACACACACACACACACACACACACACACACACACACACACACTTGTGTTTGCTGTTAATGTATACTCTTCACATCTGCAACTGATGCAAGTGAGGAGTTGATGGTAACTACCGGTGTTGTAGTCAAGGCCAGGCACCTCGAGACCAAGACCAAGACCAAGACCAGACCCTCCGAGACCAAGACCAAGACCACGACCAGACCCTCCGAGACCATGACCAAGACCAAGACCAAGACCAGACCCTCCGAGACCATGACCAAGACCAAAACCAGACCCTCCGAGACCAAGACCATGACCAAGACCAAATCCTCCGAGACCAAGACCAAGACCAGACCCTCCGAGACCAAGACCAAGACCAGACCCTCCGAGACCAAGACCAAGACCAGATCCTCCTAGACCAAGACCAAGACCAAGAATTTATGTGTCTGCTGACTGAATGAAAAGTAGCTGCAGCCTGCAGGTGCTGCACTGCTGGTCAATTTTCACGGGCGTCTCGGCCCCTCAAGTGAGTGCACTAGTACCCCAATCACCCAGTGCAGATTATGTATCGATGTGATACTCAACACCTTTTAAACGAATATAAAGTGATTATCGCACATGGGTTGAATGAGGCCGAGGAGTTTCTGGGAAGACAATTCCTAAGAAGAATGAAAGAGAGAAGAGGGCAATGGGGATTATTCTCAGGGCCAAAACTCAAGAGTATGGAGGGACCAGGGCCCACACCAGGACTGTGACAATTTTGCTTCTTTTTCTGGCCCGTGTCAAACGTTTTCCAGGCACCCCAGGGAGCGATCATAGCTCTCTACGGCCCTGCACACTGATGTTGCGTCTTTTGAAAGTTTTTTAAGTTTTTAAACTTTTGAAAGTACGGTTTTGAAGTTACAGTGTATGGTGCTGCATACTTAGTCAGTGCCATAGTACTCGTGGATCTGTATCTTCCTCATGCGAAAGTTGGTTTTCGGAAGACTAATTTTCGCACTTCTCTTCGAGCTTAACCCGTGCCCGAACGTTCCATACACAGCATATTCATCTTTCGTTTCTCGTGAACTGTCGAGGGGGATAATTACACAAGAACCCAAAGGGGTTTCGGGATACAAAGGTGGGAAGCAAAACATTTTCATAAATATAAAATATACATTTTACATTCATAAGTGCTCCGAATACTTCTTACGGTCGTTTCCACTATTTACTTAAGAGAACAGTGGTCACTAACTTTCCCCCTTGAAAGGGGCCTTCATTCGAGTCTGCTCACTGCCCTTCTTGCTACTACAAATGATTTATCCGCCCCCAGGTGGCCTCCCCACTTTAGTGGGGCTGGAAACGCCACCGGGCCATATGGCCATCGACCCCCCCCTCATAGGTGAATACGTTGTATGAAATACGAGGGTAGCTGTGAAACACTAGAAAATATTCTGATTTCTTCTAAAAAGGCCACAGAAGTCACTGCAGGCTTCCGTGATAGCCATTTGGAAGCTCTGAAGGGTCATAACTAGAAAAGGTTGGAAGCCACTGATGTCTAACTAGGCCCCCATCACTCCAAAATCCTGGCTATGCCCCTGTAAGGGAGGAAATATATTTACAAAATATAATATATGTGAACAACTGGACATGTAGGTAAAATATTTCTGGTTCCATTGCTTCATTGGCATGAAGTAACAAACTTAGGAAAATGGAAATTTTTGTGGTTACATTTTCCGAGCGAACTAGCTAAACCTGTGGTGTACGTGTACGAAGGATGCGGGGACTGCATACACCATACACGTATATGAAGTACACAGAGGTGAACAGTGCTGCAAACATGCGTATGTGCAAACGGAGATTATCACCGTGAGAATGGCCACGTCATGCATGCTTTCTCAACTCGCACGCACTCTATCGGCGCTCACAGGGCTCAGTTCATGCATCATCACCGTAGTGCTAGCGAGGCAGTATCTATAAACAGCACAACGCTGTATGGTGCACAGAGAATCGAATCAGCCATGATTTTTCCCCATGTATGATCATAAATTCCGACCTTCCCCACGCCGTGATGCACTTTGTAATGCTGGTCTCGACCTGGTCTCAAGCCAAAACTCCGAGACCAGAAGCTTCGAGACCAAGATCAAGACCAAGACAGGTCTCAAGACCTACAACACTAGTAATGACTAATCATCATCACTACCAAAACCAGAATCACCACAGCTGGCCACAAACACACATACACTAATTATGAGAGAGCCAACTGTGAGGCCTTTGTAACTGAAACAGAACAACATTTCGAAACACTAAACAGTACACCCATCACAAACATCAACACTGCTGTGCACACTTTCAATACAATCATACAAAACGCAGACAAAAGACACATCCCTAGAGGCAACAGAAAGAGACACAACCCCAACTTCACACCAGAAATTCAAGGCCTCATCAGACAAAGGGACACACTGCGACACTCTCCAACACCCCATACACAAGACACCATACAACAAATACAAGAACTCAACACTCAGATAAACAATAAAATATCAGAACAGCAAACACTAAACTGGAAAAATTACCTCCAAACACTTGACCGCAATACAAACATCAGCAAACTCTTCAAAACACTAAACAGCATCACACTTTCCAACAGCAACACCACACAATCACACGCTGCCATCACAACAACAGACACCATACCCTCAAACAAACAACAAGCAAACACTCTCATCAATCACTTTTCACAAGTCAGCCATCTAAACCCCCATCCCGAAGACCGACGTATCATCCGACGTAAGAGACAGTTCCCCACAGACCCAGACTACGCACCTTTCACTTACAACCAGACGAAGCACATCATTAACAACCTGAAGCACTCATCTGCCTGTGGACCAGACAACATAAGCAACATTCACCTTAAACATCTAGGACCACAAGGCATACAAGCACTCACCAACATATCAAACTACAGCTACTCACACAACGTAATACCCAACATCTGGAAGCATGGCAATATCATCACTATCCTAAACCCAACAAAGACCCCACTTTATCCTCCTCACATCACCCCATCACACTCCTCTGCACCCTCTCTAAAGTCACTGAAAGACTGGTACTACAACTAGTCACATCTCACATTCCCCTAGCCCAGTCACAACATGGCTTTAGGCCACTACACTCCACAAACACCCTTTTTACAGACCTTACACAGAGAGTTTTCGATGGCATGAATTCAGCTAGGCCACCACACAGAACACTCCTAGTCACACTAGACATTAGCAAAGCTTTTGATGCCATCCCCCGCCACAACCTCACAAACAAAATACTCAACACAAACATGCACAATAACACAAAAAGATGGCTGGCAAACTGCTTAGCAGGCAGACGTGCACACGTAACATTTGCCGATCAGTGTTCTAACATCAGAAACTTCACAAACGGCGTCCCCCAAGGATCTGTTTTGTCCCCTACACTCTTTAACCTATACATGCACGACGTACCCACACCCCACACACCACAGATACACATAGCTTCCTGTGCAGATTATATAACACTTACTTGTACGCACCAAAACGCAAACACAGCTGCACACATCATTCAACCTTACCTCAACGCACTACACGAATGGTTCACCACAAACAGACTCAAAATAGCCCCAGCCAAATCTACAGTGACTCTTCTCACAAACTGGACAGCAGAACAGTCACGTCCCACACCTCACCATAAACAACACTCCCCTACCACACACACACACACACACACACACACACACACACAAAATCCTTTGTGTAATATACAATACATCAATGTCATTTAAGCAACACACCACAAACATTAAAAATAAAATAACGCCAAGACTCACTGCTTTGAGGTCACTTGCTCATACAACATTCGGACACGACAAAGAAACTACCACCACAGTATACAAACAATACATACATTCAGTGATAAATTATGCAAGCCCTGCCTATGCTTCTAACCTCACCAAAACACACTACAACACTCTACAGACCATACAGAACAAGGCCCTAAAAATAATCACAGGCTGCACAGCTACTACACCCACAGACCACCTACATCAAGAAACCAAAGTCCTCAAAGTCCAGGATCACCTAGACATGAGAGGCACCCAGTTTCTTGCTGCAGCCTCCACAAACCCACAGCATCCACCACAGTACATGGCAGCACATCCACCCACACCAAGGAACATCAAAACAACACCCAGCACACGATACCATACACAAATACTGTCATCTCTCCCCCCTCGCCCACCTCAGACCAGCTTCCAGAAGCATATCCACACTCAGATCACTCGCCGCTCCATTCAGGCACTTAAAGACAACACACAGCTGATTGTACGGCCTCCTGACATCCACCCTTCTGAATCCTATCTTCCTAGTGAGGACAGGGTCCACCTGGCCAGGCTGAGATGTGGGAACCACCCAGTCCTCTTAAGCTACCAGAAGAGGCTGGATGACTCCATCGCTGATGCCTGTCCAGGATGCAACACAGCACCCCATAATTAAGCAGATTATGGAAGACTGCATTGCACACAATCACCTAGGCCAACAACACAACATACACTCTTTGAGAGCTCTGTGGGAAAGCCCGGTCTCAGCCATGGCCTTCCTAAGGGACTCGGGGCTGTTCGGCCAAACTGCCTAGGGAACAACTACTACTACTACTATGTTGAAAGGACACGAGGGAAGAGAGAGAGAGGAGGGTATGAGGCAGAGTAGGAGGGGAGGGGAGGGAAAGAGAGAAGATGTATGTAATATACATATCTATCTATCTATCTATTGCCAGAAGCCTTAATCCCATAAGGGGTGGCCACAAACAAATCGCCTCCCTGTCGCCCTGTCCCCCGCCATTTCACTGCCCTGCTTCCAGCTCACACCCCATTCCCTCACATACCTCTCCACTCCATCCCTCCATCTCATCTTTGGCCTCCCCCTCCCTGTCTCCCCCTCCACCTCACTCGCATACACTCTCCTCATCAGTCTCACTCTCCATCCTCTCCAAATGTTCAAACCACCTTAGTGTGTTTCTCCCAACGTTTCCTATCACATCCACATCCACACCACAACTCTCCCTTGCGTCTCTCCATGGAACTCCACAGGCTCCTCTTAAATAATTCATTTCCACTGCTCTCACTCTTGTGTCCCTCCAACAACGTCCAAGCTTCACTTCCATACGTTAGAGTTGGTATCACAATACTGTCATGTTGTAACTTTTTCACTTCCATGCTCACTTCCCTGTTTCTTACCACTGCCTTCAAGGAACCAGCAACCTTTTTTCCTTGTTGCACCCCTTCAAGCATTTCCCCCTCTAAACTTCCATCCTTACTCATCACACTACACAAGTACTTGAACGCACTCACATTTTCCATTTCCTCCTCATCCAACCTCACTGTACATTTACTGACTTCATTTCACTCGAACACCGTAACTTTACTCTTCCTTGCATTTACCTTTAGATTCCGTTTCTTACACACTCTCCCAAACTCATTCATCAAGCCTTGCAGCTCCTCTTCGTCTTCACTTAACAACACAGTATCATCTGCAAACAACAATATAGGTAGTTTCCAAACACTGCCCTCTCCCACTATGGCTGCTCCAACATCCACTGCCCTACCTTGCTTCTCTTTTATAATCCCATCTGTATACAGATTGAACAACCATGGAGACATGACACATCCTTGTTTCAATCCAACCTTCAAATAGAAAAATTCACTCAGTTCACT
This sequence comes from Coenobita brevimanus, assembly GCF_032717465.1. Classification (NCBI taxonomy): domain Eukaryota; kingdom Metazoa; phylum Arthropoda; class Malacostraca; order Decapoda; family Coenobitidae; genus Coenobita; species Coenobita brevimanus. The sequence goes on from NC_136973.1 coordinate 21,001,500, forward strand.
AGCCACACGCACTGCAGCCTTAGCACACTCATACATACTCTTCACTGCCTTCAGCAATTTCATATCTACCTCATATACTCTAAATACTTTCCATAATCCTTGTCTATCCACCTTGTCACATGCTTTCTCCAAATTCATGAAGGCCACATACAACTTCTTTCCCTTCTCTAGAAACTTTTCCACTGAAGATCTAAGAATGAATATCCGATCTACACAACCTCTTCCCTTTCTGAAACCTCCCTGTTCTTCTCCAACTAATTCCTCTGTTATTTCCCAAACTCTGTCAGTAAGTATCCTACCAGATTTTTTTCCTATTACACTATGAAGACAAATTCCCCTATGGTTACCACACACTTCTTTTTTCCCTCTTCCTTTGTACAGGGGAATGATTATACCTGACTTCCAATCCTCTGGGACTCTACCTTCCTCCCAAGTCAATCTGCACATCTTCCACATCCATTCTACTACTATCTATCCCCCATGCTTCAGCATTTCACCACACACTCCATCAATTCCTGGGGCTTGCCCCATTTTAACTTTCTTCACTGCTTCCACAACTTCCATCCTACTGATTTCTTCCTCTCTTCTCACATCCCTCCTTCTCCCAGCCATTCCCCAGCATTACCTTCATTCTCTATGTTCAACAATTCAATTACCCGCCACGTCCCGGCTGATTTTCCACCACTGCCCCCCCTCCTCAATCCTGGCAGATTTTAGAAAAGTGTTTTTTGGCTAAAACCTCCGCTTTTTATAAGAAATAAAAAAAAAATCAGAGAGAAAGTGCTCAGCTGAGTTTAGAAATACCAAATTACAGGTACAGTACCCCCACCTTGGTACAGTGTTCCCTCATGCCAGGCTCCAGAGAAAATGACGTCTTGGGAGGGGTAACAATTTCAAACCACTCATTATATGTAAATATTTATTTATTTGGTACGAATTTATATGTAGTACATGAGTATATTGGTTTTCAGACAATAATACAGGCGATATAAGCATTGTTCACTCACCAAAAACATCAACATATGGCACCTTCTTTTACGACATTACCGCCTCATCACTTCTGCTTCTTTCCTCCTCTGGCTTGTTTCTTCCTTTGTCCTCCACCTCAGGAGTCACTTTCGCCTTGAATTTCGTCACTGGAGAGACCGTGGTGCAACATGTCTTTACTGGCCAGGTCACTGCTAACAGGTGAGTTGCCAAGAAAATGGCATGTGGGGGGAGGGGGGGTCAGGTGGGGCCAGGCATTATCCCTGCCTGGCATTGGGAAGAGGAACGTCTCCCACATATGCCTACCAAAAATCACCCGTGAAAGTTGAAAAATGTGCAAATGACGGACCTTGCAATTGCAAAACGTATGGGTACGTCATCGGGACTGAGCATGACAAAACGTGGTGACATACCTATACGTTGTCGGGATGCGACGGGTTAAAGTGTTCTCTCCATCTGCTCACTTTTTCTTCCTTCTCAACTAGTAATCTACCATGTTTATGTTTCACTCCCCAGCTAACTTCTTTGGCACCCTGTCTAGCTTTCTTTACCTCTTTCCAGAACATTTTCTTACATTCCCTCCACTTTACACTCAAGTTCCTTCCAAAATCCTCATCCACTCCCTTCTTACTCTCTCTTGATCTTTTCACCTCTCTCTTCCTTTCTACATATAACTCTCTCTTCCATCTCTCAACTTCTTCCATGCCTCTGTTTCTCATCCACTCACTATATCCTTTCTTCTTTTGTGCCACAGCCTCTCTCACCTCTTCAGTCCACCATGCTGTTCCCTGCACCCTCTTTCGTCTTCTCTTCACCCCACACACCACCTCAGATGCTGCACAGATTTCTTCTGTGAATATCTTGCACACACCTTCCAGTCCCCCATCTGCTCCATTTCACATTTACCCAATCGCTCTTCCATTTCCCTCTAATAATCTGCCTGTTTTTCATCCTTTTGACACTTTTCCACTCCCCTTGTATGTACCACTTCCTCCTGTCCTTCCGTTCTTCTATTTTTCCATTTTATTTGGAATTTAGTTCTGACCACCACCAAGTGGTGGTCCGAAAGTCCACTCCCCCAACCTCTATATATTCTTGCATCCATTATACACCTTCTTATCCTTTCATCCGTACACACGTAATCAGTCATTGCCTTCCGTTCATTCAGTTCACAACCCTCCCTTCTCATCACTTACCATGTATACCTGTGGATCATTTTCTGCCTGAAGAGGGAAGCTATCACCAACCCTCTCCTGGCACAAGTGTCCACTAAAGCACTGCCATTCTCATCCATCTCTGCAGGCACACCCCACTTACCAAACTCCATCCAACTTCCCATTCCCTAACTTTCCATTCATATCTCCTATCAAAAACACTCTCACATTCCTTTCAAACTTTTCCATGAATGCTTCCACATTTGTCCAGAACCCTTCTCTCAACCTGCTTGCACGATCTCACATTGGTGCATACACTCACACAATTGCCCACATTTGTAGTCCAACTTTCAGTCTTACCCACAAAGTCCTCGAGCCAACTGATCCATACTCTTTTATATTCTCCTTCCATCTGTTACTCACAACAATACAAACTCCTTCTTTTGCCCTCTCATTCTCACCTACTCCTGCGCATATACCCCTTCCATACTCCCATTCCCTCACATTCTCACTTTCATTTAGTTTCAGTTAACTCACATACATCCACTTTCACACCCTCAAGCACATGAACAATCTCTCTTTCCTTCACCTCATCATTTGCATCCCATTCATTCCAAGTCGCCATCCGAATCGTGTCCTTTATTCAATCCTTTGTCGTCAACTTTTGGTCAGTCCTGGTCCGAGGCTTCTTGTTCGTATCTTTAGTTATTTGTTTTCCGGGGAGGGGCACTAACCCTCCACCAACCCACTTGTGTCAAGTAAGGAACACATGTTGGTTGTATAAGGTTACCATCCAGTGTTGTAAATGTTTTCCTGGTTTACGGGAAATCATTTGACTTGCCACTCAGTGTAGAGATAACGTAAAAACAAAGTATCACTACACTGAGTTGGTGGATGATGGGAGCCCCCACCTGCCACACACACACACACACACACACACACACACACACACACACACACACACACATATTTATACAGTATATATATATATATATATATATATATATATATATATATATATATATATATATATATATATATATATATATTTATTTATATATTGTTACGGAACAGATAATGTACACTTTAAGTGAGACTAATAAAAATCACTACTGTCCCGTAAAGTTCCAGGTTCAAAACAAAAGAGTTAGGTAAAATTATAAGTTAAAGTTTAATGCTCAAACTAACAACAAAACATTCAGGACTCATAAGGATAATGTAATGGCAAAAAACAGGTTAAATATATGGTTAACTGCAATAGCCTCTATTAACACGAAATTAGAAAGAGTAAATTTATCTAAGTCAGCCCTGATAAAATGAGAATACCAGATAATACTCAGTGAATGCAATATATATTATTACAGATACAAAATATTATCTAAAATGAATGACATAAAAACATGAATCACAAAAACCTTACTAGGCCTAAGAATTAACACCTTATGCTACACAGTACAAGGAAAAAAATGCAGTAACAGTCATACTCAAATTACACAGCTGCTAGATGGTTGGAGACTTCCTGAGCACTCACAATAATAACAACTGTACAGGGGAGGACAGAGATGTGAGCAAAATGAGGAGTAGATCTAAGTGGCAATAATGCAGAGACTGAGCTCTTTATATAGGGGCAGGCAGAGCTTGATACAACTTGTATGAAGGACGCGCAAATGAAGCCATGGGGACAAAGAGTTGACAATCCTGCTCTGAACAACAGAAAGAACGACTTACTCTACTATAAGGGAGGAGGGGGGGGGAGTGAGGTAGAACACGCTCGTGATCAAACATGCAGCATACTGTACGTTAGAATTACTCAAAGGATGATGAAATCATAGGCTATGTAACACCTCCCCACAAAGAAAAAGAAATTTACAAAGGAAATTTCTTATTACTCTAAAACAATCTTTCTAAAGTCTAGATAAGCAATCTGCAATAACATTTTCTTTCCCCTTGACATGTTGTGTGTCTAATGAATACTCCTGAAGAAGTAGACTCCATCTTGTCAATCTCTGATTTTTATCTTTAAACTTACTAAGGAATTTCACTGGGTTATGATCGGTATAAATGTTATGGGGTCAAAACCAGAACACAAATAAAATGAAAAATGCTGTAAACCCAAAATCAAGGCCAAAAGCTCTTTCTCAATAGTTGAGTAGTTCTTTTGAGGTGGAGTGAACATCTTACTGTAATAAGATACAGGGTGTTCAATACCCTGATCATCCTCTTGCAGCAAAGCAGCCCCAGCTCCTGTATCACTTGCGTCAACAGCCATCTTAAAAGGCTTAGCAAAATTTGGAGTAGCGAGCACTGGCTGACTTAATAGGATAGCTTTAAGTTTGCTGAAAGAGGATTCACAGTTATCGGTACAGACAAATTTAACTCCCTTTTTCAGTAGGTCTGTAAGTGGTGATACAAGAATTGAAAAGTTAAGAACAAATCTCCGGTAATAACCTACCATTCCCAAAAATCTTTGTAGCTCTTTCCTACTTTTAGGTCTGGGAAGATCACTTATAACCTGAACCTTAGCTGCTGGTGGTGCAACATGTCCATCACTAATTACATACCCAAGGTACTGAACTTTAGCTTGACCAAACTCACACTTTGATAAATTAGCTACAAGATTAGCCTGAACCAAACGCTCAAGAAATTTACTGACATGGCATAGGTGATCTTTCCAGTTGTCACTGAAGATTAATACATCATCAATATAAACAACACACCCTGCCAAACCCTCTGTTACAACATTCATGAGCTTCTGAAATGTGGCTGGTGCATTCTTCATACCATATGGCATTACAGAACATGCAAAAGTCTTTCCTAGTGTTACAAAACATGAGATCTCCCTAGCACGTTCAATCATAGGTACTTGCCAGTATCCCTTTAACAAATCAAACTTACTTATGTACCTAGCCTTTCCGATCTTGTCTATGCAATCTTCCACACGAAGGAGAGGGTAAGTGTCTGTTTTGGTTATCTGATTAACACGTCTGTAGTCGATGCAAAGCCGCTGTGACCCACCTGGCTTAGGGACTAGAGTGACAAGAGAACTCCACTCGCTCTGACATGGCTCAATCATCTTGTGGTCCAACAGGTAGCCAAGCTCCTTCTCGATGAGAGGAACTTTCACTGGGTTCACACGGTAAGGAGGCAATTTAATTGGCTTTGCGTCTCCAACATCGACATCATGCATCAACACAGTGGTTCTTCCTGGAGTAGCACGGAACACTTGCGGGTACTCCTGCAGTAATGCCGAAAACTCCTGCCTTTCCTCGGGAGGTAGATGAGAAAGCTTAGTCTGGAGATCATTCATGATATCAGGATTCTTCCCCAAACTATCACTCAGGCTCATGCTGCATGGGAGAACTTCACTTGCAGACTCGGGTGGAACAGCTACAGTGCAGACTGGGTTATTTTCGTCCCGCCTGTGATATAACTTTAGCATGTTGATGTGACAAAGTTGCTTGTTCTTTCTACGATCTGGTGTGGCGATGACATAGTTGACATCACTGAGTTTCTTCTCCACGAAATAAGGACCACTAAACTTGGCTTGAAGAGGTTGCCCATGCACCGGTAGCAGAATCAAAACCTGATCTCCTGGCTGAAAGTGGCGTAACCTGGACTTCTTATCATACCAAGTCTTCATCTTCTCCTGAGCAGCTCCTAAATTCTCTCTTGCCAGCTGTAAAGCAGTGGACAGCCGTTCTTTGAACTTCATCACATACTCCAGCAGGTTGACGTCATCTTCCTCCGACAGCCAGCATTCCTTGAGTAGCTTAAGGGGTCCCCTTACTTCATGGCCAAACAGTAGTTCAAAAGGTGAGAAGCCCAGTGATTCATTTGGAGATTCTCTTGCGGCAAATACTACTAATGGAAGACCTTTATCCCAGTCTTTCTGATGTTCCAAACAGTATTTCTTGAGCATCGATTTGAGTGTTTGATGATATCTCTCCAACGCTCCTTGGGTCTGGGGATGGTAAGCTGAAGACGTGATCTGGGTGATGCCCAACTCTTTCAGAGACTGCTTGAAAACATTTGACATGAAATTACTTCCCCGGTCTGACTGTACCTCCTTGGGCAGAGCAAACTTTGTGAAAAACCCTAGCATTTCCTTAACCACGTTCTTTGCTGAGATATTTCTAAGTGGAATGGCTTCAGGATAACGAGTAGCCATATCAATCAGGGTCAACACATAAGAAAATCCTGAAGAAGTCTTAGGAAGAGGGCCCACAATATCCACCAACACACGGGTGAAAGGCGCCTCAAAAGGAGGAATGGGAACTAGACGTGCAACCTTTTCGGTCTGATTACACTTCCCCACAACTTGACAGGTGTGACAAGACTTACAATACCAGGAAACATCCCTGAAGATACCTGGCCAGTAGAAGTGTTTCAAAATGCGTGCCACAGTCTTCCTCACTCCAAGGTGTCCTGCCAAACTGGAATCATGAGCCACTCTAATGATATCCTGCCTACAAGCACGAGGGATGACAACTTGATGTACAACCTTCCATTCACAGTAGGTTGATGCTGTTGGGGGTCTCCACTTCCTCATAAGTACTCCTGACTTTATATAATAACAAGTAGAAGCACCAGCTGACTCTTCCTCTCTGCAAGCAGAGTTAGCTAGACCTTTCAACTCAGGGTCAGCAACCTGCAACTCAACCAACTCTTGATGAGACAAATTATCAACACTACGGGGTACTGCCTTATCTGGTGAGTGGTCCAAATTAGCAAGAAAAGTGTCAGCTAGGATAACATCATCATCATCATTATCCTCTAAGTCACCAGTAACTTTAGACTTAGCCCTAGTGACAGCACATGCAGGGAACACATCAGGGACATCACAATCCTGGGTCGCAGCCACTGGCTCACTAGACAACTGAGGAGCTGGACACACTTGACTTCCACCAATATCATTTCCAAGAAAGTTACACCTGACATTGGGAGTGTCTCAACCAACCCAACCATAACGGAACCATTAACAAAACCAGACTCTAAATTCACTCTGCACAGAGGGACAGAGAAGTAATTATTCCCTACACCTTGTAAGATTACAGTTTCATCAGAGGAATTAACATTAGAGACTAGAGCACTGGTCAGCATAAGGGATTGGCAAGCACCTGTATCACGATATATTTTAACTGATTTCCTGTCATTACTGTCCAGAGGACTGACAAAACCTTCAGACAGGAAATTAGCACATGAACTCTTGAGAGTGTCACCCACGTTACTGCTCAAAAGAGGAGCTCCATCATGAGAATTTAATTTACCCCTCAAAGCAGGGTCAGTTAACTCAGTTAAAGAATTCTGGGAACTCTCAAGGGTGGACACTAGACCAATTGACTGAATATTTAAAGACTCCTTTTTGTTCACATCACACTGTCTCCTGAAACATTTCTCCGTAGTATGACCAAGCTTACTACAATAAGTACATTTACTTTTCTGAAATCTAGAGGCGAAGCTGGTATTTACTTCCTGAGAAACATCATCTTTATTCTCTTTCCTGTTACCTGTACTCTGAGTAGAGGCAACGTACTTACTCTCAGCTTTCCCTTTTTCTTTAGAATATCTCTTGTGAGTGAGAACATATTCATCAGCTAAAACTGCAGCATCAGACAAATTATCTATTCTTTTCTCATCAAGATATAGGCTTACATCTTTATTAATACACCTTTTGAAGTCCTCCAGCAAAATCATCTGCTTAAATTTGTCAAAATCAGAATCCACATTCTTAGAATTTAACCACTGCTCTAACAGATCTTCTTTGATTTTTGCATACTCAACATGGGATTGCTTATCTTGCTTATAAGTTGTCCTAAATTTTACTCTATAGGCTTCAGGAACAAGCTCATAGGCCTTAAGAATCAAGCTCTTAACTACATCATAATTATCAGATTGATCCTGAGGCAAAGATGCATAAGTTACTTGAGCTTTACCGGTGAGAACAGTTTGAAGGAGTACTGGCCAATACTCTTTGGGCCAATTAAAACCTGTAGCTACCCTCTCAAACAACTGAAAATACTTTGTTAAATCAGATTCATTAAAAGGAGGGACAAGTTTAACATTTTCAGCCACAACAAAATCATCAGAGCTAGATGATCCAGTTCCACCTTGTTTCATGCGATACTCATGGTCTGCCTGAATCCTAGCAAGTTCAATTTGTGCCTGAGCCTGTGCCTGTGCCTCCTGAATGCGAGCATTTGCCTGAAATTCAGCCTCCTGAATACAAGCCTGAGACTCCCCCTCCTTAGCCTGAGACTCAGCCTCCTTAGCACGAGCCTGAAACTCAGCTTCCTTAACACGAGCCTCCTGCGGAGCTAGCTGTAACTTAGCTATTTCAATCTGCTTTTGCTCATTTGGGGGAGTTACATGAAACAAGCTTTTATTAATCATGCCAACAATTTGATCTTTAGAATGATGAGAGTGAACTGCAATTCCCAATTGTTGAGCAACAAGCTTAAGTTCATTCTTTGTTCTGTTTTCTACATCACACACTGTTTGCACATTTGACAAAAAATCTTTGGCTTCATCAAGTGTAGTAATAGTAGACATCATGAATAAATCACAGTCGCAAAATATCAAGCAATATCCTTATGATAATATCCTGAATATCCTGATAAGAGGTCACCAAATTTATGTTACGGAACAGAGAAAAATAATGTACACTTTAAGTGAGAATAATAAAAATCACTACTGTCCCGTAAAGTTCCAGGTTCAAAACAAAAGAGTTAGGTAAAATTATAAGTTAAAGTTTAATGCTCAAACTAACAACAAAACATTCAGGACTCATAAGGATAATGTAATGGCAAAAAACAGGTTAAATATATGGTTAACTGCAATAGCCTCTATTAACACGAAATTAGAAAGAGTAAATTTATCTAAGTCAGCCCTGATATAATGAGAATACCAAACAATACTCAGTGAATGCAATATATATTATTACAGATACAAAATATTATCAAAAATGACTGACATAAAAACACAAGAATCACAAAAACCTTACTAGGCCTAAGAATTAACACCTTATGCTACACAGTACAAGGGAAAAAATGCAGTAACAGTCATACTCAAATTACACAGCTGCTAGATGGTTGGAGACTTCCTGAGCACTCACAATAATAACAACTGTACAGGGGAGGACAGAGATGTGAGCAAAATAAGGAGTAGATCTAAGTGGCAATAATGCAGAGACTGAGCTCATTATATAGGGGCCGGCAGAGCTTGATACAACTTGTAAGAAGGACGCGCAAATGAAGCCATGGGGACAAAGAGTTGACAATCCTGCTCTGAGCAACAGAAAGAACGACTTGCTCTACTATAAGGGAGGAGGGGGGGGAGTGAGGTAGAACACGCTTGTGATCAAACATGCAGCATACTGTACGTTAGAATTACACAAAGGATGATGAAATCATAGGCTATGTAACAATATATATACATATATATGTATATATATATGAGAGAGAGAGAGAGAGAAAGAACGATAGAGTGGGGGGGGGGATTCAGCAGCGGAAGAGGAAAAGGAAGGACGGGAGGGACGCAACGTATGAAGGAAGGAATGGAGAGACGCAAGTGGATGGAAGAGAAGGGAGTAAGGCAAAAAAAAAAACATAGACGGGAAGGGTGGGGGGTTGGATTGAAGGGAGGTGGTGAGGCAAAACTGTGGGAAGGTGGTATGGGGGTGATGCTGCTGTGGGAAGGAAGTTAAGCAGAAGTGTAGGAAGGTGAAGATAGGGAGATGCTGCTGTGGGGAGAAGGTTAGGCAAAACTGAAAAAGGATGGGGAAAAGAGAGAATATGTAACACAAGATGGACGTGAGATGTGGCAAAATTGGAGGAAGATGGGGAGGGGAGAGACGCTGCCACGTTGTGTGGAAGGAAGGAAGAGAAACATAACTGGAGGAAGGGAGGGTGAGGGTAGATGCCAGTACAATGGAGAGAAGGGATGGGGGGTTGCGGGTGAAGAGAGGAAGGCGAGGAGGGGAGTGAAGGTGGTGTGAGGTTGGAGGGAAGTGGTTGGTGTGGCATGTAAGCAGCAGTGGCCAACTCAGTCAGTCACTGGATCATCTACAGTCTGGTTCCCTCAAGCCAAGTACTCACCTCCACAGCACTTCTCTCTTCAAGTCCTCAGCTCTCAACCAGGTGATGCCTCCACCTGTTGTGTACGTCACATTTGCCTGTTACCTATATTGTTTTCCGTCCACAGAAATTGATCATCCGCTGTGGAAGACTCATTCTTAGTTGTCAGTTCTTCTTTCCTCATGTCGAACTCCTAACTTTCATTTTGCTGAAGGTATATTACAGTCACATCCAGCACCAGTTCCTTCAGAGTTTATAATTATGGTGCAGTGTTAGCTTTGAAAGGAATACAATATCTTCTAGACAACTGATAACATAGTGCAGTGCATATAAGTTGAACTGTTAAATACCGGAAGGCAGCACTACTTAAAGCACACACACACACACACACACACACACACACACACACACACACACACACACACACACACATGCACATATCTATATCTATATCTATCTATCTATCTGTCTATAGTTGTATATATAGTTATTTTCTTATTGATTCATTTATTTATTTATTACTTATTTATGACTCTTCGCCCTCGCGAGTCTCTCGTCAAATAGTGGCCTTTTCTCACATACGAGCGGCCCAACCCGACCTGGCCCGACCCGACCCGACCGTAACACTTTTGAGAAGCTTATATCTCAGCAACCACAGGGCCTGTCACGGCGTGGTTTGCACCATATGATAGTCTCATTCTATAAGATTTGTTTTTAATGGGTTCATCACACCCCGGTGGAGCACGTGACACGCGCCAAGAGCATTATGTCAAATATCTTCAAAAGAGGCCCACAGGTGAGACAGTTTGTTGTGAGGGCATGAAACTTGGCAGGTAGATAGCCATCAATGTACTCTAGGCATCCTCGGGGTGTAAGGCGATATTTCAGTGTTTTCGGATATAAATGCCCTCGCTTGTACCACATCGAGAAAATTTTTTTACTGGTATATATAGATATATATATATATATATATATATATATATATATATATATATATATATATATATATATATATATATATGAATAATCAAGCAGCATACTTCAAACACCGCCACTAAGGAGAATTTGGATGGGTTCCAATGAATACATTAATGGCATATGTAATGATATCCCCTATTTGATCATCTACTATTGCAAATTGTAATAACGTTGAAGATAGTAATAATCATGATGATGATGGTGATGAAGATGATGATGATGATGATGATGATGATCATGTACCCTGTGCAGGTGCCACTCGGAGTCCATGATGCAGGTTTTGGCAGGGGTGGCTGTAGTGGTGATCACCTTCATGGCCCTGGCTGTGGGAGACAGCCACTATTCCGACGATGCCATAATTGCGGCCATCTTGTCTCTGGTTGGCGCAGTTTTCAAGCTTACATTTGGTAAGTATCACTCAACTTCATATTGCCTTTTTGTCCCTGATATGTCTTGTCCTGGACAACATATTCAACAGCCTGTTCCCTGAGGCTCCAGAATCCTCCTACGTGTCACAGCTCCACTTATCATAACTCTTCCCTACTACACTTATAGTCGTGGGCAAAATTCGCCTAACTCATTTTTCCTCTTGTACACTGGGCTCTGCTCTCGTGGCTGACATTAAGCTGAGAGTGGTTTAGCATGTTCCTCTAGCCATTGATGATTCCCTTTCATATAATACGTCAGAGGAAAGTGAAAGACATGCCTTGCGTGTGAAGCTGATGGAGTGAAACTGTAGGTGAACTTTTGTCCCCAACTGTACAATACTGGGGAAATATATTTAAAAAAATCGACATGGTTGCGACGACAAGGACAAATAAAGTAATATTTCTCTGCCACCGTTCATCATTATCATCATAATCATAATTATCATCATCATCATAGTAATTATCATCATCATCATCATCATCATCATTATTATCCTAAACCTAATTCCCATCTATTATAGTTCACTCACTTTAGCTAGGCTGAGATTTTCGTTCTTTATTTGTGTCTGTGTCTATTTCTTGAAACCAAATGGCAGAACAAGACAATGCTATGACCTTGCTGTTTTTTTTTTTTTAGCACTTTTTCGTGACTAGCATCACATATTCTGGTGTTAATCTCTTGCCTTGGCTTAGCATTCAGGATTAAGTAATGCCAGTTTACGATCAGTTAACGTATGCAAAGTATAGATATAGTGAGGTAGGATACAGAGTACAGAGAAACTCAAGAAAAAAAAAAAAGCAGAACAATGATGCAGCGTGCCCACTGAAATGATCCACATAAGCATAGACACATCATCCTAATCTTTGTTCTAATTCTTTTCGCAATAAAAAAAAAATACCTTCTCTTTTCTCTTGCGCATCACATACGTCTGTGGGACAGAGTCCTTCCGACGACTACCAAGATAAATGTTTCAACCTGATGACATGCTATTACTTTGTGTTCTTGCTTCACAGGGTTATTATATTTAGTTTAGGACAGACTTTTTAGCTGTAGAGATCTGATACAGCCTTCATTTACCCCTTCTGTATAAGGAATCTGACATAAAGTTAATAAAAATTGACTGCAGGGAGCAAGAGCAAGGTGTAAAAAGATGTCACCAGACTGAAGTGGTTAAAAGAAAAAGAAGTTGGAACTCAGTGTCATGCGCACCTGCAGATCGACGTCATTCACCCTATTCAAACCCTTTTTCCACTCTCTGGCTTCCTACACTTCGATAGCTAGTTTCCTAACACACTCGTTTACCATAATTATGCATTTTATAGGCACACCACAACTCCTCCTTCCAACTAAGTAACACACATAGGCCTATAACATTTTAACCACCCAGTGAACGTCCACATCGACAGTCTTCATTACTCCACATCTTCCATGAAACTTTGTTTCTTTCCCTATCAGTTCTAGTAACTCACACATATTTCTTTACAAAACCAGTTGCACTGCTCTCGCTCTTGGTTTTCTTATACTCGCGCCATACCAAAACCACACAATCATGCGTTAATGTGGGCACTGCCACAGCTTCATGCAATAATCGTGCATTCTCCATATTCAGTGCTCTGTTGCTTATCAAGGCCTCCATAACATCGGCCGCCTTTGTACATTGAGCTACTCTCCATATATTTCTTACACCTTTATCTTTCGTTTTGTGCTGTAGCGAGGTACAGATACTTAAATCCTTCAACCTGTTCAGATTTCTACCCAGTCACTAGCACATGACGCTGAGAAATACCTTTTCTCTCAACAGTACCCATCACTCTACTTTTACCTACATTTACTTTCAAACTACACCGCATACAGACAATAAAAAAAAATCTCTGAGCCAAACTGCAATGACCCTGCTCTTAGCAAGTAACACATTCTTTTTTGTGAACATCAGATCTGGAACACTCTCTCCACAAGTGTAGCAAGCAACACATTTTCTTCTGTGAACATCAGACCTGGAACACTCTATCCGCCACTTGTAGTCATCTACTTCTTTCCCTCTCTCTATAGCACTAGTTTTCATGAAAGTCATAACCCCAGCCACGTATAAGTTGAACAATTATAGGGATACCACACACCCTATCTCATTTCAGCACTGATACTGAATCACTCACTGACTCACATATCCTTCTACTCATACTTCATCATCATCATGGAAATTATTTAATTAATATGTTTCTTTTTACCAGTCACGGTACTTTAGAACAGACTGTTTATCTTTAATGCCAAACATATCTAGAAATAAGACTGCTTAAAGTATTATTACAGACTGATTACTGAGAACATATCCACAGCCATGCATTCGACATACACATGTTCAGTGTTTTATATATATATATATATATATATATATATATATATATATATATATATATATATATATAAAGCAGCCTAGGTATATATATATATATATATATATATATATATATATATATATATATATATATATATAAAGCAGCCTAGGTATATATATATATATATATATATATATATATATATATATATATATATATATATATATATATATATATATATATATATATATATATATATATATATATATATATATATATATATATATATATATATATATATATATATACACCAGTGGCAGGACACAGTTGATACAAGGCGGATCCCTGGCTCTGGGGAACGCCTCATAGATATACGAGGTACCGTCTTAGATGGCGTGGACCATGGAACCCTCTATAGATATATGGGGCTCCACCCATTATACTGCATTAGGTGTTACAAGAATTACATCTCACTATGCCACCGAAAATGAGTAGGCACTCTCTCTGCAAATCAGAGACCAGGAAATAAACCAAACAAAAATACATGAAAATCCACACATTCAGTATAAGAAGCCTCGCATAATATGAAAATCTAGAAGCCTAAAGGACAGAATTGTAAAACCTTGGCTGGCATATTGTAGGTCAGAGCGAGAACCAATGAAAAGAAAATTTAATTCCACTCCAAGACAGCAAGAACTTTATCTTACAACAGAGGAAGGCAGAATGAAGGACTTATTAGTGTAGGATTTCTAACAGAACTCATGCTGAGAATACTCTCAAAATCAGCGATGTGACAGACATAATAGCACGGATGGTAATTAAACTAAGCAAAATGTACACCCTGAAAGTTTGTCCATCTATATTTATTGCCAGACGCCTTAATCCCGTACGGGGTGGCCACAAACAAATCGCCTCCACGTCGCCCTGTCCCCCGCCATTTCACTGCCCTGCTCCCAACTCACACCCCCCTCTCTCTTATACCTCTCCACTCCATCCCTCCATCTCATCTTCGGCCTCCCCCTCCCTCTCCCCCCTCAACCTCAGTCACATACTCTCTCTTCGTCAGTCTCTCACCCTCCATCCTCTCCACATGGCCCTGAAGGTAATACAGGTATATGTACCCATCCATCAAAGCACAGATGAAGAATCAAGGATATTGTATGACGACATATCCCAGACTATGGAAGAAGAAAAGACCCGTTATACTGTACTGATGGGAGACTTCGAGACCGACGTTAGTAAATCGAAAAAGGAGATGCATATATGAGAAAATTTGGAGTAGGAGAGAGGAATGACAGAAGTCAAATAGTGGTAAATTTTGCTGCATTGTCTAACATGAGAATAATTAATACATTCTTCCATAAAGGAAGAGGAAGAAAATGGACCTGGAGAAGCCCAAATGGACAAACAAAGAACGAAACTGACCTCATCATAGTGGATAAGAAAAACACGATCACGAATGTCAGAGTTATTAATAAAGTAAATATAGGAAGTGACCGTAGAATGGTAGGTTGCACTTTCAAATTCAATTGCAGGAATGGAAGAAAGAAGTTGATTATAAAGAAAAAGATACGTCCAATAAAATTAAAGCCATAACATAGATGCCTTTCAGTTAGAAAAAGTTAACAAATTCCAGGCCCTATGATGAGGGAATCAACGGAGGTAGTAGAGAAGACTCATACAACCAAAGCTGACAAGTATTCAAAAATGACCCTCAAACTCATGAAAAGAAGAAAGGAGATGAAACTAAAAACAAAGGAAGATGAAACAGAAACTGCAGAATTAAATAAGCTAATAAACAAGAGGCAAAAGAGAGAGAGAGAGAAAAAAAAAGATCAGATCAAAGAAACCATCAAAAACGGAAAAATTCTGAAAAAGGTTCAAAGCAAAATTGCACTAGGAAAGCAACAATTTATATCACTAAACAACAGAAATGGCAAAGTTATTTAATACAAATAGAAGATGGTGAAAATGAGATGAAGACTTTTACAAAGAACTGTATGCATCAAAGACAATAATACCAATACATAACTTTTCAGTTGACACAAATGGAAATACCAGAGTTATAACCAGACGAAGTAAACATCTCTTAAAAGTATGGAAAGAGGGAAGGCCCGAGGAGATGGAATAGCAGCAGATTTTTAAACGTCGGATGCAGGAGCAGAGGTACAAAACCGGCGCGCCCGCATATTTACTCAGTGTATAAAGAAGAAAATTTCCCCCGAATGGTGAAATGCAAGCTATTTGCTTTACAAGAAAAGAAACTCAAAATATCTTAGCAACTATCGACATATTAGCTTATTATAACTTATTTATAAACTGTTCACTAAAGTCCATACGAACATAATAACAACAAATTTGGGAGAAGAAAATAAATAACCTCGTGAGGAGCCAGGATTCCGAAGTGAGTATTCTATTACTGACTATTTACAAACATTGAATTAGGTAAATGAGAAAACTACAGAATGTAGTAAGCCACTTTGGTTGGGTTTTGTCGAGTATGAGAAGAACGTCGGCTGAGTGTAGCACAAAATGAATTGTAAATTCATTGTTGGAAGAAGGAGTAAATGATAACATTGTAAAAGTTGCTGGAAACAAAATACAAAAAAAAAAAAAAAATAAAAATAAGACTGAGAAAGGCGTGCATCAGGGAGATGCAGTTTCATCAAAATTATTTACAGCGTGCCTGGAAAGCATTTTCAGAAAGTTAGAATGGAAGAACAAAGCAGTAAACTTAGATGGAGAATACCTAGACTACTTAAGATTTGCAACTTACATTGTCATTATCTCAGAAACAGCAGATACATTGCAAGAAATGTTAGAGATATAGACAAAGAAAGTCAGAAACTACGGTTAAAGATGAAAGCGTTATTAAAATAAGTACTGAAACTCACGCAGAAGTTAATGAGTACAATTATTTGGGGCAAATGCTAAAACTGATGAAAGACGAAAAGAAAACGCCGCATTACAATTGGATGGAAAGTTTTCTGTGAACATTGAGACATCATGAAACGGCTTGCCAGTAAGTATGGAACGAAAATGACATAACGAAAGTATAATTCCAGTTATGATGTACGGCTGTGAGGCCTGGAAAGTGCCAAAGTCAGTAAAAAACAATTAATCCTTTCTCAAAAAGCAATAAAAAGGTGAACGGTGGAAACATCTTCCGGCAACAGGAAAATATCACCTTGGGCGAGAAAGCCAACTAAAGCCAAAGACATTACTGAAGTCAAAAGAACAGAATGGAGGTGGGCAGGTCATGGGCAAGAATAAGGGTTAATAGATGGAGCAATATGGTGACTGGATGGACTCCGAGAGGCAGCGAGAGTAGCAGAAAAAGGCCAGACAGAAGGTGACGAAATAAGACAGAGAAGTTTGCAAGCAAAACCTGGTAGACACTGGCTAAGTCAGCGAAGTAGTGGAGAAGGTTGAGAGGGGCCTTTGTTCAGCCGCGATCTTGTAATGGCTCTTGATGATGTCTGAATATTTATCTACCTATCTGTCTACATATCTGTCAATCTGTATCCACCTATCTATCTCTCGATCTATCTATGTGTCTGTCTATCTATCCATATATATATATATATATATATATATAGAGAGAGAGAGAGAGAGAGAGAGAGAGAGAGAGAGAGAGAGAGAGCTGGTTTCCAGAGCAAGATTTCGGAGCCACGTACAGGCTCGTACAGACTCGAGGCGACTCCTTACAGCAGCTGGCTTATGACCGGCAGAGTATGGCATGCAAGGTGTACCCTGGGGCAGCACCTAACCTGTTGGCTATTCTTGATAATGCAGAGTTGAAAGTGCAAGTGAAGTAGACACAACCCAGAAGCATGCAAGAAGGACTAGCCAGGGGTCTAGAAGTCGAGTCCGGTCCAGTACATCAACTTTTCAGGCCAGTCATAGAGCAGGATTTAAGGCTTTAGGGGCAGGTATGAGATGCGGAAAAATTTGAAGGAAGTTGCTGATACTGTGAAAAGCCAGGACATAAGAAAGAGGACTGCTACAAGTGGAAGAGGGAACAGAAGACCAAGGGAGGTTGCTGGTTCTGCAGGAAGCCGGGACACAAGAAGGACTATTGTTACAAATGGAAGAAGGTGCAAGAACAGAGCAGTGCAAGGAAATCTACAAGTGTAACAAAAGTGTGTTGGATATGTAGTAAGGTGAGACATTTCACTTCTGAGTGTCCGAAGAAGAAAAAGGAGGATAAGAAAAAGCCTGGAGAAGACCAGAAGGAAATGGAAAACTAGTGGAGGCTGGTGTTACGGGGCAACCACCAGCCGGTTTTTCCCAAGTAGCCCCACCACCGACAAAATGCAAGAGAACTGCAATCGACAGTGTGAACAATCGGAAGAATAGACAGAAAGAAGTGTTCCCTGGTGATTGATTCTGCCTCAGAGCAGATTTTTGTGAGGCCTGATGTGTTACATCATCAGTATCTGTCTAAGGCACCAGAACAACTGTGTGGCATAACTGGGCACTGTGCAGAACTGAGGGGACTCCTGGACATCCTGACTGAAGTGGCTGGGCTAAAGGCTATGCTTCCAGTCTATGTAGCCGAGATGTAGGATCCTTGCCTTCTTGGTCTGGACTATCTGATGTCCATGGGATGTGAGCTGAACTTCTGCTTCATGAAGCTGAAGGTTCGAGGAAAGCCTGCTCCTGTCACTGCAGCGAGACCTACCAGTTCTGGTGGCGAGTTGAGGGTGCTCCACACTACAGTGGTACTCCGAAGGTCAGAACTACTGCTTCATTGTAAGGTGGGTGGCTCTTTTGATGGTTGTCTAGGGGTAGTGGAGCCTGATATACAGTGCAAGATGAAGGCCATAGTGATGGTGGGTAATAATTTGGTGGAAACAGGTACAGGTGAAGTGCTGGTTGTGGTGATCAATTTCTCCCGTGAGCCACATATCAACAAGGGAGAAATTCTGGGACTGTGCCAAGCGGTTGTCCCTGAGTGGCATCAGAGGAAGGCCTGTAAAATTGTGTTGTCAAAGTAGATAGGTATCTGCCAGACCACTTACAAGACCTATTTTCAAGCAGTTGCCAATGCCTGGATGGCTCACAAGTGCTGAAGTTCAGGCAGCTGCTGACGAAGTTTCCTGATGTCTTCTCCAGCAGAGACCTAGATCTGGGTTGCACTGATCTGGTGGAGCATAGTATAGGCACCAGTGATCACCGCCTGATGAAACAGCCAGTGCAGAGGATAGTGCCAGCCCAATGGCAAGAAATGGAGAAGGTGTTGGAGAATCTTCAAAGTCAAGGAGTGATTGAAAGGTCCCGTAGTCCTTGGGTATAAGCAGTGGTTCTGGTAAGGAAAATGGATGGCTCGTAAGGTGCCACGTAGTTTATCGAGCCCTGAATGAAGTGACAGCGAAGGATGCATACACCTTGCCAAGAACTGATGGCACCCAAGACGCTCTCTCAGGCGTCAAGTGGTTATCCATCCTAGATATGAAGACAGGATATCATCAGGTCAAGGTTGCAGAGAAGGACAAGGAAAAAACAGCCGTTTTGTGCAGGCTGGGTTTATGGCAGTTTAAGGTAATGCCTTTTGGCCTAAGCAATGCTCCAGCTACATTTGACCATCTAATCATGAATTGTGTACTGGAAGGCCCGCACTGGCAGACGGCCCTCATCTTTCCGGATGATGTAATTGTGTCTGGACAGACTTTCGACCAGGAATTGGAGAGGCTGTCAGAGGTGTTCAACAGGATCTGAGCAGCGCACCTCAAGCTGAACCCCAAGAAGTGCTACTTGATCCAGAAGGAAGTGAAGTACCTGGGACACATTTTAGGCAAGGGTGGCGAATGTACTGATCCAGAGAAGATGGCAGGTGTGAAAAACTGGCCAGTTTCAACTTGTGTGAAGAAGCTACGAAGTTTTCTGGGCTTGTGTACCTACAATCAGCATTTTGTCAAGGACTTTGCAACAATAGCTGCACCTCTGCACAGGCAGTTGGGGAAGAGGCAGAAGTTTACGTGACTGCAATGACTCAGAAAGCCTTCAACGAACCTCAAGCATGCGTTGGCAAGCTCTCCAGTATTGCTGTACACTGATCAGAGTCAGCCATTTATCTTGGACTGTGATGCTAGAGACCATGGTATTGGTGGAGTCCTGTCGCACAAGAAGGATGACATGGAGTATGTGGTGGCATATTACAGAAAGAAGCTCAGCTCACCAGCACGGAACTACTGTGCGACCCATAAGGAGCTAGTGGCAGTGATGAAGAGACTTGATTTCTTCCATCCCTACTTGTATGGTCCTAATTCATCGTCAGGACAATCCATGCGGCACTCAAGTGGCTAGGGACATTAAAAAATCCAAAAGGACAACTGACATGCTGGTTCGGGAACCTGGACCAGCACAATAACGAGATGCAGCACCATCTTGTGTGGGTACATGGCAATGCTGTCAGCCTGAGTTGTCAGCCTTGTGACCCAGAGTGCCGGCAGTGTAGTAAAAAAGAAGATCATAGCAATAAATGCACCCGTACTGCAGTGACAGGGCCAGTGTCAGAGGCAGAAGACCTGAAGAGGATGCAGATGGAGGATGCAGATTTACAACCAGTGCTAGAGTGGCCGCAGCTGAGTACAGAGCGACCATCTTGAGAAGAGGTTTCTAGATTCATCCCTGTGACAAAGAGCTACTGGGAGTCAGTAGGACCTTCATCGTTTGAAGAACGGACTACTGGAGCGTCAGTGGGAGACACCTGATGGCCTCAGCAAGTACTGGCAACTGGTCGTTCTGAGGAAAATGAGGTCTGGAATCTTGGATGAGCCTCATAACCAGATCACTCGTGGGCACCCAGGAGTGAAGAAAACTCTTAAGTCAGCTGCAACAGAGGTTCTACCGGACTGGATGTTGAGGAGTGGTGTCAGGCCTGTAATGTATGTTGTGCCATGAAGGGACCCATGAGATGTGGTTGCACCTCTCTCCAGCTGTACCAAGTGGGTGCATTGATGGAAAGAGTAACGGTGGACATTGATGGACCTCTGCCTCTCACTGAAAGAGGAAACCAATATATATGTATCACCATGGACTACTTCACAAAGTGGCCAGAAGCCTATGCCATCCCTGATCAAGGGGCTGCGACTGTTGCTCAGTTGTTGGTTGACCAGTTCTTCTGTCATTTTGGGATGCCACAAGAGCTACATTCTGACCAGGGTAGAAACTTCGTGTCTGCTGTGTTCCGTGAGTGCTACAAGTTACTGGGAATCAAGAAGACCAGGATGACCCCACTAAGGCCACAGTCAGATGGGATGGTGGAGAAATTCAACTGGACCATGGGACAAGAACTGGCTAACTACTGCATAGAGGGACAAACAAAATGGGACCAGAAATTACCTGCATTGCAAATGGCATATCGGTCTGCAACCCATGAGTCTACCGGCTACACATCTGCAAAACTGATGTTGGGCCACAAGTTACGCTTACCCTTTGACTTGTCAGCGAGAACACCACCTGGTGAAGAGCTGCTTACAGACACCTCCAGTTATGCAAATCATGTTCAGGAAAGGCTGGCTGAGGTATATCATCAAGTGCAAGGAGCCCTTAAGTTTTGAGGAGAGGTGATGAAGTGCAAGTATGATGCCAAGTCAAAAAAGGTGAGCTTCAAAGATGGTGGCCAAGTTTGGTAATACAATTGTCAGTGGAAGAAGGGACAGTCACTGAAGCTGCAGAACCCATGGGACGGACCTTTCACTGTGTTGGACCTCCTATCAGACGTAATGTACCGGTTCCAGGGAGGGAGAAAACCTCACCCAAAAGTGGTACATGAGAATCGTCTGTGGCAGCGCCATGGGCCAGGACAGTTTAGCTGGGACATCTCTGAGGAATCGTGCTCACCTGTAGCTGAAGAAGTTGAGGAGGACCAATTAACTGAAGTACAAGAGGATGGTGACAGTTTCCCCAGAGAAGAAGTGCATCAGGAAGGGGACCAAGACCTTCCAGGACAAGTGAATGTGTGGAGGAGCAGGGATGTCATCAGAAGCGGCATAGGAGAAGACCTAATAAGTTGAAGGATTATTCTGTGTATAAATAAATGTTTACTTTGAATTACGGATTATTTTTGCATGAATTGTGTAGTTTTGTCGGGATGACAAAAGAACTAGGGAAGGGGGAGTGTTAAGAAGCAGGATTTTCTAGAAGTTGCTCACTGTCTCTCGTAGTTCTGTTGCAAGTCATACTTGCTAGTTAGCCTGCTGTTTGTGAGTGTAGATATTTTGTAAGTTGTACATTAATTTTTACGTTCTTTTTCTCTATAATGTTTTATTTACGTGGTTGTTTGTCAAATTATGTAATTTAAGTTTGTATGCTAAATAATTTAAAGTGTTATGCAGTGTAAGAAAACTCTGGCATGTTTTAGATGTCTCCGACTTGGTAACTGTTGTAACCGTTGCTGTCAGGAATACACAAGAACTGTGGAGAAGAGTAGAACACTCTAGAATATAGGAAGTTTATATAAGGATGGGGAAGAGACTAGAGCAGGATCCTTCAGTTTTAGTTCAGTCTGAGTATAGTTCAGTGTCAGTGCAATGCAATTTGTATATTTTCAGTACTTGTATAAATAGTGAAGCGTTGTTGGCAAATAGTGGTGTTACTGCAGTTTGTGTATCTTTGATGCTTTTGAAAATAGTGAAGTTAGAAAGCATTAAGTGTAATCATTTGGAAAATAAAGGTAGTGAAGTTAAGAAGCCAGTGTTTATTTACAGTGCCTCAGCTGGTCTTGTTGCACACCGAAAGGCTGCCTCTAGGAAGAACAACTCATTGAGTGACGTCCTTCCTATACTGTACTACTGTTGGAGCCTGTAGCAGTATGGAACAGGGACATAACAATGATGTATTTTTAAAAAATTTATATTTTTCTTTTGAGTAAGTTATGATTCGTAAGCTGATTTCAGCACGTTCATTCTGGCCTTACAAGATCAGTGACCCATTTAATTTAATCTTTGACCAAAGATAGTTGGAATGGAGGGCTGAACTGACGAAAAGCTAAGAAACCCATTCCAACTTCATAAATAATACTCATAACACTTAATGTAACCATTACTCTTTATTCAAGATATCTGTATGAGAGACTTGCATAGTTCCGTCAGATGAAAACAGTACGACTGTATTAAGTAATAAATTTTCCTGTTACAGCACACATATGCGAGACGCGGGAATGTGAGATATGTGTCACGGACCTGAATCCACTGTTCTTCAGTAACAATACTGCATTGAGAGGTAAGTCAGTCGCACCCTTCAGTGCATTATACTTCACCCAACTTAACTACCTGCAGATTTTCCTTATTATTATAGCATACTTAATGCAGCTGAATGGCAGGATACGACAATACCGAGGCCAACACATTATCCATAACATCTCTTTGTGACATGCACCATATTCTAGCGTTAATTTATCTTTACAGCTCGACATCTATGGTTAGGAGATGGTAGTATGGTTAGGAGATGGACCGAGTATAATGAAGTATTGATATTGCAGGTTGTGTCCATTGCTCCTTCTCTATTGATTTTTCTTTCTCTCATCATTTTTCTCATTTCTCCTCATCCCGCATCTCACGTCATCCATCATACTATCATTACCCATAGATGGAAGGGCAATTGGGACAGAGGAGACCAATATTACCCAGGTAGCAATGTTTATTATGCTATTATAACTTTAAATTTATTTTTAAGCCCATTTCAGGTAGCTCAGTGGTAGGAAAAGGCAATATTATGTTCTGCATTCATTCCACGGCACTTCTTTATGACTCTCCATTTTCTAGCATTAGTATAACATAACTCAGTATTCCAGATGGATGAGTGGTAATGTTAGGCCAGGTTAGAGTAAAAGGAGTATAGAAATGGCATTGCCGTAAAAGTGGAACCACCTTTGCTGTCGATGGTGTAAGAACCCTGTTATTTCTCCCAGCATGCACGCGGTTCAGCCCTGCTGTTTCATAACGTATCTAGATTTATTCTTGAGGGGAGGTGGTGGCCGAGTCGGTAGAGGAGGGTGTGCTGCCCCAACGGACGAGAATTCGAGCCCCGACTGAGGCTGGGAACAGTTTATAGATTTGAATTTCGTTAAATCATACTTTAGTATCCATCCATAAAATTCGCTGCCATGTCAGGAAAATATCCCCATGAACCCTATCAGGTTTTTGGGCCGGGCAGATTATGTCTGTGCAAGAGTCAGCCACTCACGGTGACCCGTATCTTCGCGGCCTGATATTTTACTTTGATCGCTCTGTGTAAATACACTTTTCATGATAGAATGTTGGTTTTGGTGTCATTTTAAAGCTGAATAGTTGTACTTTATCGCAGTATGTTAGGCAAAAAGCAAAAATGTTATACCTTGGCATAGAAAAATATATGGCAAAAAATAATGAGTAAAGATATATAAATTTGGTTTAAACCATGAAAAAATACAATAAATCAACTTTACAGTGATATATAAATTATGGTAATTTTTGCATTTCATTGTGCAGTAAAGCGAAAGGAAAGAGATGGACAATTTTATAATAGTCTCGGCCGCGTATTCGCTTCGCGATGTATTTTTTTGATCGGTCAGTGGAAATACACTTTTTATGACAGGATGCTGGTTGTGGTGTTATTTTGAAGCTGAATAGTTGTACTTTATCGTTGTACGCTCATAAAAGGAAAACAAAGAAAATTAAAAGTCAAAGTGACGAGTTGAAGTTAGGCAAAAACCAAAAATTTTATACCTTGCAGTAGAAAAATATTCACCAAGAATAAAGTTATAAAGAAACAAAGCCATGAGTCAGACCAGCTGTGCAGTACCGCCACACACAGAGCAACCATTCCGTGACAACCTGCTCGAGCTTCTTTGTTATGATACATAAATGCAATTTATGGCGAATATTTTATAAAAGTTTCTTATAATGACGATTAAAAGAGTCATCCGAATCTCTGAGGTTGGATTTGAAATGACGATCGAAATAGTCATTGGAATCTCAAAGGTTTAATCTCAGTACACCAGCTTTGTCTGAGACAGCCCTAGTATGTATAAGAGATGGACAGTGAGTGTTAGCGCTGATGTAGTGACAGTGATGCATGAGACGTAAGAGAACTGCCGGGTCTCAGGAAACGGGTTTTTAAACCTATGCCCAGAGCTGAACACATAAACATATTGAGCCCTCTTGTACCGAAAGGGTCAGTGAAGTCTACATCTAATTCTATCCTGCTCGAAAAACCTCTCCTAAACTGAGTACATCGTATGAAAGCATCAAGAACAAAATATCCTGAACCACGGCAGTGGATCATAATAGGCATCGCCCAGGAATTTGCTGAAAACGCTAATAGAACAGTCACCTAAAGACCATCTTAGACAGCAAACCAATTCTTGAAACAACCTCCAGAGAGTTCCTTGTCACTAGTTTAGGTCAGCCAAACATTGATAATGTGGAAAAGAAGTGTTATGAGAAGTACATTTGAAATTTGCCAGTTTGTTCATAAATTATTATTCATAGTATTGTTTCACAGGTCTACACGAAAATCTGTTCGGTATTTCGGGATAAAAACTAGCCAGTCGTACTTAATGGTGTCACTGCGAGTGTCTGTGACCTATTATATAACTCCTAATGGAAAGGTGATCATCCATCTTCCGGATACATAGAGATTCCTCTACGCCATTTCAAGCACGTGAGAAGACATTCAAGTACGGAATTATGCCGTCAAGTATCAAAAGTGCATCACTAGCAGCATGACTATATTAAATTTTATATTGTACTACGTTATTACTAAGTGGAAAACTCTAGCTGGTAGATTACTTTCGCTGGCAATGAAGCACAACTGTGCATCATTAACACGCACCGGTGTGATTTTACACAGTTACATTAACTTTTAACTCAAGGCTTTATTTAGCTTTCTTTAGTTCATCCCTGAAGTTACAGCAGGCTTGTGTGTAGACGTCACGTAAGACAACTGAAAAGCTCAGGTTTGTGCTTTGCGTTCTAACTGGAAGTGATCACGTTGTGATATCGTGACCAGTTCTTAAAGCGGACTAACACCAAACTTGGATCAGTTTTTTCAACGTTATTGGAATTCATGACAGTAACCATCTCACGAATCAACTGAAGGGGGGCACAGAGGAGGGGGAAGAGGAAGAGATGGAGTAGAGGGACGAGGAAGAGACGGAGGAAGGGTACGAAGACAGCATAGGGGAGGCAAAAGTGTCCCCTACATCGATTATCACGGTAACTAATGTAGTGATGTTGCATGTTCAATTTCACAAAAAATATAAAAAAATACCCACTACTATGGAAAATAGTCGTGCAATGCAAACAACAGCAGATTTTGATTCTGTCTTGTCATTTTGAATATATAGGGCTCCAGATTTTACTCAATGCAACATATTAAAAATTATTTTTGTTTAATCAGTTTGCAAAATATAGAGATTCTGAAATAATCAATGTCCACTCTAAGAGGCCTCACAACTATATTAAACAAAATGAAGACCAGAATTTGAATAACAACCAACAATCAGTGTGTGCAAAAGCCACAACACCACAACAATGAAAATTACTAGAAAAAGCCAAATGTTTAGTGTCATAACATAAAAGCTTTATTGGTAACTGAAACAAGAATTTTGATTGTTTAATTCATAAATGGATTATTAAAAAAAAAAAAGGTAAGCAAACTAGGTTAAGTAAAAAATGGAAATTTAAAAATGGGGAATTGGGATTGCTAAAAAAAAAAAAAAAGTAAACAAACAAGGAAGGATCACTGAAGAGCATGCAAAACCAGCAGGGATTCAAGTAATGTTGACAATGTAAACCCACAAATTCCTTTTGACTCTTTACAATTTGTTAAAACCATAGTCAAAAGGAATTTGTGGTTTTAAATTGTCAATTTACTTGAATCCTTGCTGGTTTTGCATGCTCTCCAGCGATCCTTCCTTGTCGGTTTACTATTTTTAGCGATCCCTATTCTCCATTTTTGAAATACAAATTTTTAATTTACTTAGTAAAAGTATGTCAATTGAGTTAAGGGATTCAGCCTTGTGGACTCGCTCCATTAGCTTTACACTCAAGGCATGTTTTTGACTTTCCTCTCTGACATATTCTATGAACGAGAATCATCTATGGCCAGAGGAACATGGTAACAGCATAGGAGTAAAGTAAGAAAATGCAGCTCCTTTTGCAGATAATGGATTTTATTTGTCAGTTTAGCATTATTACCTTCAATTATCTGGAAATATCTTTTCACAATATTTTCAGATTTAGATATATTTTTCTTATCTATATTTTTCCCATTCAGTCACTGGACGTCTTTTTTCATTGTATTCTAACCAGTTCCTCATTATTTTATTCAGCTCAGGATGGACTCTTTACATTGTAGGGGTTAAAAACAGCGTCAGTGCAGACATTCAGGACGAGAGGCCTTTACTAAGTTTAATAAAATAATTTGAAGGTTGGGAGAGTTTTTAAAAAATAGAGTCACTTGAATTCAATGATTAAAGATAAACTTTGTGGTAAAACATAAATATTAAAATTGTGCAGTGAAGTCGATCTGTTTGTAATTATCTGAGCAACCAAACAGCTTTTTCCTGCTGTGATGTATTCTGAAATTTTTGCTCATAAGACCAGACCAGTTTGTGATAACCACATTTCTCTCCAAATGTGTGTCATTCTGATATTTTTGCATGCAAGACCAGACAGCTGTGTGATATCCACATTACCATCGTGGTGTGCCTCATTTTGAAATTTCAACTTGATGATGCTTTGGTACACGATGGCTTGCTTTGCTCTTTTCACAGGCTTCTTAAGCCAAAGTACTTTGTGTATTACTTCCATCGTTTGGCCCTGTGTTTCTCAAACTTTTCATTTCATTCCCCACTTGTGAGGATCCTAACATCCCCCCTGCAGTTTTGTCTCAAGTCTCTCACAAATGATTATGAAAAAGAGTGTTTTGGTCCTCTCCATTTATTTTAATGCTTACAATTCTCAATCAGAATGCATATTTGTTACATATCAATGGGATGGATGACACTGTTTGCTTTCAGTAAGTCGTCTGATTCGAGGTTGAGTCACTGACAATGCACATTTCATATATGGGGCCACATCTAACCAGTATTGGATTTTACATTTTATGTGCAAAAGGGAAGAAAAACCAGATTCACATACATATATTGTGGAAAATGGCAAAAGGACTGTAAGTGTGATTTCACAGACACACTGATTTGCTACTTACACTAGCCCGTCATGGGTCCCGTAACATCTTGCCATGGCCTGCTTGGTGCCATGGTTCCCAGTTTGATAACCAGCGGCTTAGCCCAACCACAGATTTAGCCATTCAGGCAGACATCACGCCATCCTACGCACACTCAGTGTATTTGATGCACGGGGAAGTTGAGGCACAAAAAGCTAAGTGAAAGAAGAGTTCTGGACAAATGTGGAAGTGTGCATGAAAAAGTTTGAAAGGAATGAGAGAGTGTTTGTGACTTGTGATATGAATGGTAAAGTAGGGAATGTGAAGGTGGATGGGGTAGTTGGTGAGTGGAGTGTGCCTGCTGATATAGATGAGAATGGCAGTGCTTTAGTGGACATTTGCGCTGGGAGGGGATTGGTGATAGTCAATACCCTCTTCAGGCACAAAATGATCCACAGGTATACATGGCGGGTGATGAGAAGGGTGGATGGTGAAATGAATGAAAGGAAGGCAGTAACTGCATATGTGTGCTTGGATGAAAGGATGCGAAAATGTGTAATGGATGCAAGAGCATATAGAGGTTGGGGGAGTGGACTTTCTGACCACCACCAGAATCAAGGCCCAAGTAAAATGGAGAAATAGAAGAAGGGAAGCACGGGAGGAAGCAGTAGATGCAAGGAGAGTGGAAAGGTTACAAGAGGATGAGAAAAAGGCATATTATAAGAAAGAAGTGGAGGAACGATTGGGTAAATATGAATTGGAGCAGATGGGGGACGTGGAAGTTGTGTGCAAGATATTCACAGAAGAAATACGTGTAACATGTGAGGTGGTGTGTGGGGTGAAGAGAAGACGAAAGGGGGTGCAAGGAACAGCATGGTGAAATGAAGAGGTGAGAGGCTGTGGTACAAAAAAAAAAAAAGCACATAATGAACGGATGACAAATAGGTGGGTGGAAGAAGTTGAGAGACGAAAGAGTTATATGTAGAAAGGAAGAGAGAGGTGAAAAGATTAGTAAGAGAGAGTAAGAAGAGAGTGGATGAGTAATTTGGAAGGAATTTGAGTGTCAAGTGAAGGGAATGTAAGAAAATGTTCTGGAAAGAGGTAAAGAAAGACAGACAGGGTGGCAATGAAGTTAGTAGGGGAGTGAAAGATAAAAATGGTAAATTACTAGTTGAGAAGGGAGAAAAAGTGAGCAGATGAAGAGAACACTTTAATGAATTGTTGAACATAGAGAATGAAAGTTATGCGAGTATAAGTGGCTGGGGAATGGCTGGGAGAAGGAGGGAGGTGAGAAGACAGGAAGACATCAGTAGGATGGAAGTTGTGGAAGCAATGAAGAAAGTCAAACTGGGGAAAGCCTCAGGAATTGATGGAGTGTGTGGTAAGATTCTGAAGCATGGGGGAGCAATAGTAGTAGAATGGATGTGGAAGATGTCCAGATTGGCCTAGGAGGAATGGAGATTCCCGGAGGAATGGAAGTCAGGTATAATTATTCCCTTGTACAAAGGGAAAGGGGAAAAAGAAGTGTGTGGTAATCATGGGGGCATTTGTCTTCTTATTGTAATAGGAAAAGTATTCGGCAGGATACTTATTGACAGAGTTAGGGAAATAACAGAGGAATTAGTTGCAGAAGAACAGGGAGGATTTAGGAAGGGAAGAGGTCTTGTAGATTAGTTATTTATTCTTAGATCTTTAGCGGAAAAGTTTCTAGAGAAGGGAAAGAAGTTGTATGCGGCCTTCATGGATTTGGAGAAAGCATATGACAGGTGAATAGACAAGGGTTGTGGAAAGTATTAAGAATATATGGAGAAGATGGGAAGTTGTTGAATGTTGTGAAGAGTATGTACGAGGGTGCTAACACTACAGTGCGTGTGGATAGTGAACTGAGTGAGTTTTTCTATTTGAAGGTTGGGTTGAAACAGCGCTGTGTCATGTCTCCATGGTTGTTCAATCTGTATATGAATGGGGTTATAAAAGAGATACAAGGTAGGGCAGAGAATGTTCGAGTGGCCCTAATGAGAGAGGGCATTGTTTGGAAACTCCTTGTACTGTTGTTTGCAGATGATACTGTGTTGTTAAGTGAAGACGAGGAGCTGCAAGGCTTGGTGAATGAGTTTGGGAGAGTGTGTAAGAAACGGAATGTAAAGGTGAATGTAGAGAAGAGTAAAGTTACGGTGTTCGAGTGAAATGAAGTCAGTGAATGTACAGTGAGGTTGGATGGTGAGGAAATGGAAACCGTGAGTGCGTTTAAGTACTTGGGAGGTGTGATGAGTAAGAATGGAAGTTTAGAGTGGGAAGTGCTTGAAATTGTACAAGTAAGGAAGGTTGCTGGTTCCTTGTAGGCAGTGATAAGAAGCAGGGAAGAGAGCATGGAAGTTATTAAATGACAGTATTGTGATAACAACTCTAACGTATGGAAGGGAAGCTTGGACGTTGTTGGAGGGACACAAGTCAAGAGTGAGAGCAGTGGAAATGAGTTATCTGAGAGGACCCTGTGGAGTCACATGGAGAGACAGACTTACAAATGAGGATGTGAAGGAGCATTTTGGTGTGGATGTGGATGTGATAGGAAGCGTTAGGAGAAACACACTGAGGTGGTTTGGACATTTGGAGAGGATGGAGAGTGAGAGACTGACGAGGAGAGTGTATGTGAGTCAGGTGGAGGGGGAGAGAGGGAGGGGAAAGGCAAGGATGAGATCGAGGGATGGAGTGGAGAGGTATATGAGAGAGGGGGGTGTGAATTGGGAGCAGAGCAGTGAAATGGCGGGGGACAATGTGACGTGGAGGCGATTTGTTTGTGGCCACCCAATATGGGATTAAGGCGTCTGGCAATAGAGAGTTAGACAGATATTTAGATTGAAAAGAGGAGCTGAATCGATAGAGAGTATGCAAACAGCTTCAGGGCAGAGATCATGCCAAGTCAGCCCTTCAGGCAATTGCTTCTTTCATTACTGCCTCTAATGAGATCCAGGGCCGCATCTTTAATTAACTGAATTCGTGCAACAAGTCCTTCAAGCTAAATTGAGTCCCTGGTCAGTGTCGTATTTATGGCAATGTGCAGGTTGACTTACTTGCAAAGTCGGCTGTAGAACTCGAGGAGACGTAGGACTTTCCTCGTGATTTACGGTCGTGTCTCGCCCTCGAAAATCAAATCAAATATGTCTTCTTTGGCAAGGTTGGTGGACCAGGCTTAATATTCCAACTTGCAAACCATGCCTGGGCGACTGGAATTCTGCCAATCGACCCAGTCGCCTGGAATAAAAGTGTTGGGGAGGCTGAGGATGAATTGTATGCACCTCACCCAAAAGTTGCCAGATACTGACAGACCATTTCCACCACACTGTGACAACTGCAGTGCTGTGTTATCTATCGGTTATATCATCCTGCGCTGTCGGTGATTTATTCGTGAATCTGTTTCATTTATAAACTGCTGCTGTGCAATAGGCGTTCTCTTCACCCTTTCCACCATCCAGGGTGATGGGGATGATTTTATGACTGGTAAATTGGTAGCTTTCTTTAGGGAGACTGGATTGATCAGAGTGATGTGATTTTTTTATTGTTTGGTTAGGATTTTTATTCGCTGTATATTGGTATATATTCTATCTATTTATTGCCAGATGCCTTAATCTCATACGGGGTGGGCACAAACAAATCGCCTCCACGTCACCCTGTCCCCCGCCATTTCACTGCCCTGCTCCCAGTTCACACACCCCTCTCTCATATACCTCTCCACTCCATCCCTCCATCTCATCCTTGGCCTTCCCCTCCCTCTCTCCTCCTCCACCTCACTCACATACACTCTCCTCGTCAGTCTCTCACTCTCCATCCTCTCCACATGGCCAAACCACCTCAGTGTGTTTCTCCTAACGCTTGCTATCACATCCCAATCCACACCACAATGCTCCTTCACTTCCTCATTTGTCAGCCTGTCTCTCCATGTGACTCCACAGGCTCCTCTCAAATAACTCATTTCCACTGCTCTCACACTTGACTTGTGTCCCTCCAACAACGTCCAAGCTTCACTTCCATACATTAGAGTTGGTATCACAATATTGTCATGTAATAACTTTTTCACTTCCATGCTCACTTCCCTATTTCTTATCACTGCTTTCAAGGAACCAGCAACCTTTCTTGCTTGTTGTACCCTTTCAAGCACTTCACCCTCCAAACTTCCATCCTTACTCATCACAATACCCAGGTACTTAAACGTACTCACATTTTCCATTTCCTCATCATCCAACCTCACTGTACATTCACTGACTTCACCTCTCTCGAAGGTCATAACTTTACTCTTCCCTACATTCACCTTTACATTCTGTTTCTTACATACTCTCCCAGACTCATCCACCAAGCCTTGCAGCTCCCCTTCGTCGTCACTTAATAACACAGTATCATCTGCAAACAGAAGTACAGGGAGTTTCCAAACACTGCCCTCTCTCATTAGGGCCACTCCAACATTCACTGCTCTACCTTGTATCTCTTTTATAACCCCATCCATATACAGATTGAACAACCATGGAGACATGACATGGCACATCCCTGTTTCAACCCAACCTTCAAATAGAAAAACTCACTCAGGTCTCTATCCACACGCACTGCAGCCTTATCACCCTTATACATACTCTTCACAGCATTCAACAACTTCCCAGCTATTCCATATATTCTTAATACTTTCCATAATCCTAGTCTATCCACCCTGTCATATGCTTTCTCCAAATCCATGAAGGCCGCATACAACTTCATTTCCTTCTGTGGAACTTTTCCACTAAAGATCTAAGAATGAATATCTGATCTACACAACCTCTTCCCTTCCTAAATTCTCCCTGTTCTTCTCCAACTAGTTCCTCTGTTATTTCCCTAACTCTGTCAATAAGCATCCTACCGTGTACTTTTCCTATTACACTAAGAAGACAAATGCCCCTATAATTACCACACACTTCTTTTTCCCCTTTCCCTTTGTACAAGGGAATAATTTACCTGACTTCCAATCCTCCAGGAATATCCCTTCCTCCCAGGCCAATTTTCATGTTTTCCACATCCATTCTACTACTATCTCTATCCCCTGCTTCAGCATTTCACAACACACGCCATCAATTCCTGGGGCCTTCCCCATTTTGACTTGTTTCATTGTTTCTGCAACTTCCATCCTACTGATTTCTTCCTGTCTTCTCACCTCCCACTTTCTCCCAGCTATTCCCTGGCCACTTGTACGCACATTATTTTCATTCTCTACGTTCAACAATTCATTAATTGTTCTGTCCATCTCACTTTTTCTCCCTTCTCCACTAGTGATCTACCATTTTTGCTCGTATTTTTCATTCACATTCTAACTTCATTGCCACCCAGTCTGACTCTCTTTACCTCTTTCCAGAACATTTTCTTACATTCCCTCCACTTGACACTTTTCCTTTCAAATTCCTCAGTCACTCTCTTCTTACTCTCTATTACTAATCTTTTCACCTCTCACTTCCTTTATACATATAACTCTCTCTTTCGTCTCTCAACTTCTTCCGCACCCCTATTTGTCATCCATTCATTATATGCTTTTTTCTTTTGTACCACAGCCTGTCTCACCTCTTTATTCCACCATGCTATTCCTTGCACCCACTTTCGTCTTCTCTTCACCCCACACACCACCTCTCATTCTGCACATATTTTTTCTGTGAATATCTTGCACACACTTTCCACGTCCCCCATCTGCTCCAATTCATATTTACCCAATCGTTCCTCCACTTCTCTCTTATATTCCTCCTTTTTCTCATCCTCTTGTAATCTTTCCACTCTCCTTGCATCTACTGCTTCCTCCCGTGCTTCCCTTCTTCTATTTCTCCATTTTACTTAGACCTTGATTCTGACCACGATTAAGTGGTGGTCAGAAAGTCCACTCCCCCAACCTCTGTATGCTCTTGCATCCATTACACATCTTCGCATCCTTTCATCCACACACATATAATCAATCATTGACCTCCTTTCATTCAGTTAAATATATATATATATATATATATATATATATATATATATATATATATATATATATATACATATATATATATATATATATATATAGATATATATATATATATATATATATATGAAATGGTTCAACATAGAAAGGTTTGGGGTATTTTTGGTTGGTAGTGTTCTGTTGGGTGAAGTGTCTCACTTTTTGTATCTATGTAAATGCTTTCCATCCTTTTGCATAAGTTCCCTTAATTGGGGTCGACAGCTGACGTATAGCGAATAGTTCCTGACTCCTTTAATTTTTCTTCATATATATATATATATATATATAGATAGATAGATAGATAGATAGATATAGATATAGATAGATAGATAGATATAGATATAGATATATATATATAAAATTGCCTTAATGACCTGGGCTTCTGGCCTGAAGGTCGATAAGCAAAGAAAAAAAAAAGGGGGAGGGGGGAAAATCACGCCAGGCTGCTCTCACTCAGTTTATTAGACGCATGCGGCAGTAGAGGCAAAAACAGCTAAGTGATACATAGCTTGAAAGAAGCTGAATTCATAAGGAGTATATGAACAGGTGCAGACGATGCACAGCCTGTAACAAACTTCACATCACCTTCCAAATCTTGTCACCCATTCCTCTGCAACCATCATTTTTCACACTAACCGTAGCTGCCTGCGATTATCATCTTAGTAATACCATAAAGTGTCTTTTTGATCCTTTTTCTGGCTAGTCTGGTGGAGTTTTGCAACAAAGAGAAATGAGGGATTAAGAGAGATAACATAAATATTGGAAAACGTATCTTCTCACGGTTCGAACAACTCTAGTATTATATTCCAGCAAAGGCCAGACCATTTTATTCAGCCGAAGGTGAGTCATATCGGCGTGAGAGTAGTGCTGATGCCATTAACTCTCAAGAACGGGATAGCTCTGGTGTTTTACTTAACACCAGATCCTTTTATTCAGCCGTTAGTAAGTCAGACAACACTGAGAATATTATCACTATCACCGCTAACCCTCTCATGGTCGAGGCAACTCTCGTATTATCTTGCATCTAGCATCAGACGCTTGTACTGAGAGTCAGAAGAACCTGAGTGTTAAAACAAAGTCTATCACTCTTCTACTTTGCAGACTGCATGCGTAGCGCCGCCCAGACCTGTGGGACAAACTGCATCTCATTCTTTAAAGAATGTAACCAAACATTACCTGAGGTGAGTGCCATGAAGAGTCACAATAAAAAAAAAAAAAAACGATAAATGTTAAGTTATTTTGCCTGGGGTAAGTGTCACGTATAGCAAGAGTTAAAAAACTGAAAATTTAATAATAATTGTTTATGCCCGCGGTAAATGCCATGCAAAGCCACAGATATGAGACTGTGAAGTTTAGTTTTCCTTCGTTGCACCCACGTCCGTCGGTTATTTCAGTGTGCTCTACTGTGTGACATTACATCCCCAAATTAGGGAGCTCTTCCCTAAACATTTACTTTGTAAATGTGTCTTATGTGGGGTTTCAATATTGTCCTGTAAGTAATTTCTCGAATCGTGACGAGCGATCTTCAGCCTGGGATAGCTCCCATTCCCAGTGGTGCCAAGGCAGCTATGGTGGCCTAAACCACACCTTGTCCCTAAGGTACGCTGCTTTTCAAGATTTCAGGGGCTTCTTGAGTTAGGTTAAGTTTGGAATAATGATTCTCGGTGTGTCTGGGGGGACTTTCCCCCCGAATAAAACAAGGTTAGATTTAGCTTGTTTATGGTAGGTTAAGTTAGAATCGGATGGGATTTTAATATACTTTGATCAACTTGGATTTTATTCCGTATCTAACTTCGGAGTCATGTGGGGGTAAGAGTCATTTGCAACAAGATTAAGTCTCATAATTAATGAAATTATGTTAAATCTTAAAAAATAAAAAGTGAAAATAAGAAGAAAAATTAAACTAAAAGCAGCTTACCTTAGGGAGGTGTAGTTTAGGCATCTTCAGCTGCCTTGACACCGTTGTGATTGGAAATATCACAGGCTTAAGGTCGTGTGTCTTGACTGGAGAAATTACTTATGGGACGGTATGGAAACCCCAATAAAGACTCAGTTGGAACGTCAATGCCATAGAAAAACCCACTAATTCGGGGATAAAATGTCATACAGCACACTGAAAGAACTGACGGATTGGGGTGCGACAGAGGAAAAATTTCCGATTGTACAATGTTATTATACCAGAAGTTAAGTGTCACGCAAAAGCAGAGTTATAAGACTATGAAATGTTATTATGCTAAACATTTTCAGCATCGGCCAAGCTATGAAAGTCAATGTAAATGTACAGATTCATTAGAAAGGTTTGTAGGAGTAGTAAAGGGTAACATTAATATGTATTTATGAAACTGTTGCTTCAGAAAGATCATTGACACCTTCACACACACACACACACACACACACACACACACACACACACACACACACACACACACACACACACCTTATCCTTCTCGAGGGTAAAATCGCAAAGCAATGGTTGAAATATTTAGGGATTTTGTTTTCCTAATTATGATACAGATCGCATAAAAAAATCCTGCTTATAAATTACTAAACAGCATTTAGCGAAGTGCAGCTTAATTGATTAAAGTTCTTTCAGGAGTTATAAACACTGGAATATGTGTTGCTGTGTACTGTCACGAATCTATTTCACAGCAGTTACTAATTCCACAGTCGTTTAATTATAACTCTAACACACTTTACGAGTACTTTCATCTCAGAAATACACGTCCTGCTGTCGACACAAGGTGTTACCCTATGTGCCTCCGCCATGCCTTTGGTACACCACACAGCCTCCATTACAGGTTTCATTGTGGGTTTAATTGAGGCTCAAGATAAACTAAGTTGACTCCATATGACCATGACCTTTGACTCCTTGATCCTGCTGACTTAATCAGATCATTGCCCCTTCATACTGTATCAGTGACAAAAGTTTGGTAGAAATCTGTCAAAGGGTTCAGGATATATCTCGCCCACACTCATATGACCTTGACCTTTCATCCTGTAATCTTGTTTACCTGTTCAGTTAATCGTCCCCTCATAATGCATCACTGATAAACGTTTGGTCGGAATCCATCAAGGGGTTCAGGAGATACTACACCCAAACCCATATAACCTTGGCCTTTGACCCCTTGACCTTGCAGACCTAATCATTTCATCATCCCTTCATAATGTATCACTGAGAAAAGTTTGGTTGAAAACTGTTGAGGGGTTCACGAGATACCGCGCCCACAATGATAAACTAAGTCAAACCCATATGACCTTGACCTTTGACCCCTTGACCTAGTTGATTTAATCAGTTCATTCTCTCCTCACACTGCATCAATGACAAGTTTGGTGGGAATCCGTCAAAGGGTTCCGGAGATATCACATCCAAAAAAGAGTTATGGACAACTTACACACACATGCACCCACGCATGCACACACAGACAGACCAATCACGTAATGCCTCCTCCACCGTAGTTGGGCAGAGGCATAATGAATTACAGTGTAAGTTTATACATGGGTAAATTTATGATCCTCTTGCACAGTCAAAAGAACTCAAAATATTTGTGATTAATTTGGTGGTTTGTTGCCTTAAAAAATATCGAAACAAGAAGCGAGGCACAGCAAACCCGTCTCTGGCAATCATTTTACTGTTGATGTATAAACACTACAGGATATCTAGTCAAAGATGTCACATATC
Source organism: Coenobita brevimanus (assembly GCF_032717465.1). Taxonomy (NCBI): domain Eukaryota; kingdom Metazoa; phylum Arthropoda; class Malacostraca; order Decapoda; family Coenobitidae; genus Coenobita; species Coenobita brevimanus. Next base: position 21,039,293 of record NC_136973.1, read on the forward strand.
AAATGTGGAGTAAATCGGGTGAAAATTGACGATTTTATGACCAGTTGAAAGTTTAGGCCTGACCCACCTGGCAATGACTCTATACAGCTAACCGGGGGGATGACCCCCCTGAAGTAATGAGGCATGTTATGGGATGCAAATTTGAAAGATGCACCTTCAGGGTTTCGTTTCACGTTGACATGACGAATTTGAAAGGAGTTATGGCAATAAACTATTTTTGCCCACCCCCCCTTTTTTTTTTTTTTACATTTTCTGTTCGTACAGCCTAGGCCTTGTCCCAGTTAAGCCCAAAATTTAATCAGGTGATCAGAATATCATACCCCATCATCCCTGTAATTTTAGTAAAAATCGCACGAGTAGATTTTGAGTAAAGTTGTTGACAGACAGACAGACAGATGGATGGACAGACAGACACAAACAAACCGAGTGAGAATAATACCCGGCCCCCAGCCCCTCCTGGGTAAGACCTTATGTATATATATATATATATATATATATATATATATATATATATATATATATATATATATATATATATATATATATATATATATATATATATACACTCACACACATATGAGTGCTACCCAAAAGTTCCAGTAATTTGAACAGAGGTAGCCAACCATTTGCAGTTTTGCATTTTGCCGCTAGGAGAAGTCAGCAGCACCCCTTGTGCATCAGTGTGACCCAGGCCGTGTCTGCGAACGGACGTGTTGTTGAGCTTCGCTTATTATTGTAACATAGTGTGTAGGTGGTTTGGCGGTTTTGCAATGGTGCAGCAACGTCGAGTCAATGTTGACTGATTTCTTCAATATCCAAAAGACTGTTCACAAGGAATTTGTCCCACCCGGTCAGTCTGTCAGTGGAAAGTTTTACTGCGAAGTTTTGTAGCGTCTGATGGAGAACATCAGCTGCAAACGTCCAGAACAGTAGAAGAACAATGACTGGCTCCTGCATCACGACAACGCCCCCACACACACGTCAATTGTTGTCTTGCAGTTCCTGGCATCCACTAACACGGTAGTCATTCCCCACGCACCCTATTGGCCTGACCTTTCCTCCTGCATCTTTTTCCTGTTTCCCATGCTGAAATTACAACTGAAAGGGCGTCGATTTGACTCGATTGAGGAGATCCAGACAGAATCATGGGAGGTGCTCAAGACCATCGCACCTGAAGCCTTCCAGGGATGCATGGACTCATGGAAAAAACGCTGGGACCACTGTATACATGCCCAAGGGGACTACTTCGAAGGCAACAGTGAGAACTAGGAAGTAAGGTAACATATTTTCCTACAATATTCAAATTACTGGAACTTTTGGGTAGCACCCCATATATATATATATATATATATATATATATATATATATATATATATATATACAGTAGTCCCTCAATTATCCAACGTAAGTGTGCCAAAGACATATCCGGGTAGTAGCAATATCCGGGTAATGAACAATACAGTATCTATTGGCCGTGTTTTCCGGTCATTCAGGCATATTTAGACATCAAAAGACACATATGAAGATAGAAAGTATATTTTTAGACCGGGAAAACCATGCAAAAAAAATAAATAAATAAAAAGCAAAAAACACCCTACACTCCTGTATGAACAGTACTCCTCCTAATTTTGACAGTGTTTTCCTGTCATTGTGCCATATTTATAACATCAAAACATCCAGAGGAACATCGAATATAATTTCAAACACCAAAAAAAACATGCAAAAAAATGAAAATAAAAAAAACACTCTATCTATATACTAGTGTATGTACAGTACCCCTCCTAATTTTGGCACTGTTTACAGGTCAGTCTGCCATATTTTGACATCAAAACACTCATGGGAATATCCAAAATAATTTTAAACACCAAGAAAACAGTGAAAAAAAAAAAAAAATTGACTGAGGTACTTATCATCCAGTGCACGACAAACAGACTTTTTAACCCACACACCTCCAGCAGGTGTACAGTTGTCCCATGTGGTCAATTGGCTAACTTTCACATTGATGAAAGGTCAAAGAACTCCTCCTCCTCCTCTACATGCTGGAGCTAAACTATGAGTGGTGATGTGATGTACGGTGATGGTGGCCTACCCATCTCAGAACCTTTCATCAAATGGAGACTTAGCAGCTGTTGATGCGCTAGGTTTCGGGTCCAATGGTGAAGGCAGGAAATGAGGTGGTGGTGGTGGTGGTGGTGGTGGTGGTGATGGTGAGGATGGGCTGGCACTTGTGGGGGTGGCAGGCTTGAAGAAGGAGTTGATCCTGGTCTGATGATAGGACCAATGATTGTGCCGGAGGATGGCAGGATAGCAGCTCCATTGCCAGGCTCAGTGGCACCAACTCCCTGTCACAGTGTGGGTGCTCGATGTACTCCAACACCTCCTCAAGACTCGTACGTAGGGCACTGAGACAAGGGAGTGATGGAGTTGTTGGGGGATGCAAGTCAGGGTCCTCATCCTTGTCCTCATTGGTGTCGTTGTCCTCTTTCATGCCCGCAGAGGCAGCAGCGGCGATCTCCTCACCAAACATTATCTGATAACCAGGATCACCACCATCGTAGTCCAGCCACTCCCTCACGTCGTCATCGCCCACCTGTTCTCCTGCTGTGCGAAGACGGGGTGGAATTCATCCACATTAAAACCTTCAGAGTAGTGCTCGGATTCAATTTCCTGGAGGAGACAAGACCAACCACTTTCAAGGGTTTCCACAGAGACTTCCTTCCATGCGTTCGCCCAGTTGAACACTGCAGACTTCTGGTTGTAACGCCAAAGACCCTGCAAGGTCTGCTCCCCACGTGTGTCCTCGGCCCCATCCTCGTCCTCCAGCATCACCATCACCTCATTGAGGTACCTCCTCCAATACAGCTTCTTGGCAACCACGATAAGATCTTGGTCCACTGGTTGAATCAGAGCAGTCGTATTAAGTGGCAGAGACATGCACCTAATGCACCCATCATCAGCAACCAAATCCTTCTCAGATGGATGCACAGGGGCTTTGTCCAGGAGCAGGGGTGCCTTCACCTTGATGTAAGCAATACCAAGAACCTCCATTTGAGAACAGATGACCTCCTTGATGAAGTGTCTGTGAAGCCAATCTCTGAAGATCTTGGCAGTAAACCAGGCCTTCACAGAATGGTACCACACAACAGGCAGGCAGTCTATTAACCCAGGGAGACAACGTGATTGTTTTGCATGCCCAACAATAGTGGGTTTGAGGCAGTGCATCCCAAAAGCATTAGCACAGCACAAAACAGAGACAGGTTGTTTGGATAACTTGCGATGAGGCACAGACTTCTTCTCTGCCAGCGTGTTGGTGGGCAATGAGCAATAGAATATCCAGTTTCGTCAGCATTATAGACTTGACCAAGGGCAAGGCTCTCGTCCATGATCAGGTGCTGCACTTTCTGGTGAAATGGGTCTACATCCTCTGCTGCCATGTCCAAGGCCTTGCCATGGTGAAGCTTGAAGCGAAAGAGCCATCCTTTGGAAGCCTTGAAGTTGTGCACATTGTGCAGGCGTTCGAACTTCTCGGCTGTAGCCTTCACCTCAGTCCCACGCAGAAGGTCACTGGCAGTGCGTTGCTGGTGAAACCACAACAATGTTTACCAGTGGATTATGGCATGCCGAGCCTGGGCCATGACCTTCCTTTCCCCCTACATGTTCTTTCACCGAAGTCCTGTCCATACTGCGTTAGCTTGATCTGTGACTTCTTGATATCAAACAATGTTGAATGGGCTAGATCATATCACCGCAGTATGTGTCTTGTGGTCCAGCCCGCATCAACCTTGCTCAGTATCTCACGCTTCCTCTCCAGAGTCAAAACTGTCCTCTTAGGCTTCTCAGGTAGTGGCCGGGTCATCATCACATACACAAGAATGCAACAGAGGAGGGCCATAACCTGAAGAAGGTAGGGGACCACCACAAAAACAACTGCATTCACAGCCATGCTTGCAAGCTGTTCTACTGACTATAAAAAATTCTTCGACTATCTTGCTTTTACAATGGAACACATTCTATCCATTTCTCCTTTCTCCAATATCTCCATTCTAGGAGATTTCAGTGTTCACCACCACCTTTGACTATCCTCTCCTTTCACTGATCCACCTGCTGAACAAGCCTACATCTGTTCAATCCTTAACTCGCGGCGTCCCGTCGACGTACTTCCACGTCCTCACGTTTTGTCACTGCCAATCCCGTTGACGTACTTCAACGTCCTGCAATTGCAAGGTTCATAATTTCCACAATTTTCCAAATTCGCGCGAGATTTTCGATTCGCCCACCTACCCAAGCCTCCCCTACCTGCCGCCAGGCGGGCAGCGTCCCAGACCCCACGTGACCTGCGCTCGCCCTTGTCTCGGTCACTCACCTGTTAGCAGTGACCCAGGTCAGACATGGCGCGGAAAGGTCTCTCAGACGACGAAATAGCATCCGCCCTGGAGGCCTTCACTGGAGATAGTGATTCTCCACTTGATGATGATGTGGTGGATCGAGGTTACGTCCAGCCAGAGGAAGAAATAACAAGTAGTGATGAGGAGGTCCCTTTGCCCCAGAAAAAGCGGTATATGACATATCGTAAGGCAAGGGAAGGCCAGCCTGCACCCAAACCACCTGCACGGACCTCTCTCCATCCCCTAGAGAGAGATTCTGATGAGGACGAGGACGAGGACGAGGACGAGGACGGCGGCTTAGGACGTGATGTTGCCTCGTGGTTGGGGAAGGAAAAAATCTCACCCCGAGGATCAGAAGGTGGGGCGAGAAGGCAAATAAGGTATGGTCCTAGTGTTTTGTCTGGGGAAGGCGAAAGTGGTGTGGTGGGGGTGCGGGGTGAAAGGGAAAGTGGTGTGGCGGGAGCGCAGGGTGAAAGGGAAAGTGGTGTGGCGGGAGTGCAGGGTGAAAGGGAAAGTGATGTGAGGGAGGCAGCATGAGCACGTGGTGCACGTAGGCCTAGGGGAGAGGAGGTGGAGCCACTCCCCAGCACGTCTTTTGCCACACAATATTCCCAAACTTCCTCCCCACAGCCCCAGGATGTGGGGAAAGGAAGGAAAGGGAAGGGAAAGGGTAAAGGAAAAGGGAGAGGGAAGAGAAGTGCGAGTGATGAAAGGCGCCGCTCTCCACCTCCCCAACCTCCCCCACCACCACCAATGTTGCGTTGTGCCTTCAGCCATGTTTCAGAGAGTACCATAACTTCCTACACTACTGAAACTGTGTGGGATGGCAATATGACGCTCAGTATAATGGTAAGGCCAGTCAGTATTTTCTAAGTCTTATATAAAGTTGAAACGGGTGTAATGTTTGCAGGAAAGTAATGTATAAGTTGAGAAATAGTGTAAGTTGAAAGAAGTGATATCAAAACTACACCCACTGTGTAAATCTGCGAAAATATGACGCTCAGTATAACACTCTGGTCAGTAAATATGTGATAGCAAGAATATAAAGTGGAAACGGGTGTAATGTTAGCAGGAAAGTAACGTATAAGTTGAAAAATAGTGTAAGTTGTAACAAATGATGTCACGAGTACACCCACTGTGTAAATCTGCGAAAATATTACGCTCAGTAGAACATTATGGTCTGTAAGTATGTGATAGGAATGATATAAAGTGGAAAAGGGTGTAATGTTGGTAGGAAAGTAATTTATAAGTTGAATACTAGTGTAAGATGAAACAAATGATATCGTGATAACACTCACTGTGTAAATATGCGATAATATGATGCTCAGTAGAATAGTAAGGTCTCCTATTATGTGATAGCAATTATATCAAGTGGAAACATGTGTAATGTTAGTGGAGAAGTATTATATAAGTACAAAAATAGGTTGTAAGTTGAAATAATACTCATAGCGACTTCACCCTCTGTGTTATTATGCGCTATTATTACGCTAAATATTTACGTAAGGCTTGAAACTATCTCAAAACAGTTCTCTAAAGTGGAAAAGTGTATAATGTTATTAGGAAAGTATTATGTAAGTTGAAAAAACACAATACGAGCTGAAACAACAGTCACAGCGAGTTCACTTACTACGTAAATAAGCGCTAACATTACGCTAAATGTTATCGAAAGGCCTGTGAATACGTAAAAACAGTTCAGTAAAATGTAAAATGGTATAATGTTATTGGAGATGTATTATGTAAGTAGAAAAAATGATATGTATCATGATTCAACAATGTTAGCGATTCATCGTGAACAGTTTGGCTGATTTTGCTCGGTTCGCCCGATGGTACAATGCTTATTTCACCTCTCTTTTTGTATAAAATCCAATTTACTCTTGTATCACAGGTTTTTATGTTTGTAATAAATACATATCTACTTACTTTCATTGGTTTCCCAGACTTATAATACCATAGAAAAAGTGAGAGCCTCAGACCACCTACAGAGAACACGGTACCAGGTGTGACGAAGGTATACCTATTTAGGCAACTTATGGGCCCCGATGAACACTTTTTTCGTGATTGACCATTGTTTCTGACCAAAAGCGAAAGTTTTAGAAAAAAAAATTTGGGTCCAAAACTGGTCGGGATTGGGGGGTACCAGTGGTGAAAAAGTGGTCGGGACGGGGGGGGTTAATGACGTAGACCAGCTTGTACAGCACCATACCTGTACCCCTGATCACCTTGGCGAGAGCCCCAGCATACTTGACCTCTTCCTTACAACTAATCCTTCTGTATACACTGTTAACCTTTTCTCTCTGTTAGGCTCCTCCGATCAAAACCTTATTATCTTTAACCCGCCGCATGCCAGTGCTGTTTTAAAATGGTCTGACATTATTCCGTGGCCAGTGCCAGTGACGTTTTAAAACGGCCTAAAATAAAAAACTTCACTGTGATCGTATTTTTCAAGATTCGCGGGTAAAAATTGCCAGGCTTGTAAGGTAACTATTCCTCTACCAACCCCCAGCCTGTCAAGGCCATACGCTCACTCACTCCCCCTCATGCTCGCTCTGCCTCACTCTCCCTGTGTGCCTCACCCAGTGCTGTACATAATGAAGGCATTTGGTAAATATTTTCATGTAAGTGTAAGTTGTAAATATTTTCTTGTAAGTGTAAGGACTGTATAGTGAAGTCAAGTTGTAAATACCTTCTTGTAAGTGCCAGGACTGTACATAATGAAGTCAGGTTGTACCTATCTTCAAGTAAGTGTAAGATAATGCATTCACAGTGAGAAAGACATACAAATTGTGATAGATGCTGAAGTAATAAGTAATCAGAAAACTGTACTAAACATTGCTATACCTTCCCAGCATTAATACCTGAGTATACCTTACATAAAAAACAGCTTTCTCTCACGTACGTGGTGAGCTTGAGAGAGTGGCTATACCTGTACACGAGTATGCAGGACTCAATGAAACTCATTTCCGAGCCTCGGTGAGCATTTTAATGGTGAAATTCGTTGTTTCCACATCAAAATCTATCATTTTAGCCAAAAAAAAAAAAGGTCAAAAAATGGCCAGCACTGGGGTGACCCAGAGGGCTAAAATTAGCCGGCACGTGGTGGGTTAACCTGTCCTATTGCTCCAGTGCAGCCTGTGGACCCTCCAAAGAAACGTCGACTGTGACACTTTGGAGCTGCAGATTGGGAGGCCCTCAGGCAGTACTTCTTTGATTTTCCCTAGAATAACTGCTTGCACGGCAGGGAGCTATCTGAGTGTGCCTTGCGCATTATGGAGGTTATTCTTTTGGGCATGGAAGCATACATTCCTTTCTCCTATCCTTTGACTACTGCAAGAAAGCCATGGTTTAATCACACGTGTTCTAATGCTGTCAGCAACAAGGAGAGGGCCTACAAAAGGTACCAGAGCCAACCCACCCCTGAATCACATTTTTCTTATATTTCTGCCCACAATCAAGCTAAGTCTGTTCTTCGCTCTGCTAAAAATAATTTCATCCATAATAAATGCTCTCAACTCTCCAACCCGAATTCTTTCCCGTTTATTCTGGCACCTTGCCAAAAACCTTTCTAACAACTTTACCTCATCATCCTTCCCTCCTCTTTTTTACCATGATGGCTCTGTAGTTATTTCTTTTACTGATAAAGGAGATCTCTTCTCTCAGACTTTCTCCTCCAATTCCATCTTAGATGATTCTGGTGCTGTTTCTACATCACTTCCCCCATCTGACTTCCTCATGGCTGACATTAAAATTTCTTCAGCTGATGTATTTTCTGCCATCACTGGCCTCGATACAAACAAGGCATATGGGCCTGATGGAGTCCCTCCTGTTGTCCTCAAGAACTGTGCTTCTGTGCTTACACCCTGCCTAGGTAAACTCTTTTGCCTTTGTCTTTCAACTTGTACTTTTCCTTCTTGTTGGAAACTTGCTCTCATTCAGCGAGTCCCAAAGAAGGGTGACCATTCCCAACCCTCTAACTATCGTCCAATTGCTTTAATATCCTGTGTCTCAAAAGTTTTCAAGTCTATTCTTATCAGAAAACTTTTAAAGCATCTTTCCTATCACAGCCTTCTTTCTGATGGTCAGTATGGGTTCCATCTGGGACGCTCCATTGGCGATCTTCTCATCTACAATTCAGACTCCTAGTCATAACCTTTCGGGACTTTGGTGAAAGCTTTGCCATTGCACTTGACATCTCAAAGGCTTTCAATCGAGTCTGGGATAAATCTTTACTTTTGAAACTGCCCTCTTACGGTTTCTATCCTTCTGTCTGTGCCTTCATCTACAGCTTCCTTTCTGGACGGCCATAGTCCTTCTCCTAGATCTATCAACAGTGGTGTTCCTCAGGGCTGTGTCCTATCAACAAATCTCTTCCTTTTATTCATCAATGATCTTCTAAGCTGTACATCTAACCCTATCCACTCATACGCTGATGATTCCACCCTTCACCTTTCCATTCGGTTCCTGCAACGTCCGTCCCAGCAGCAAACAAGGGATGAGGCTATGGCACTCCTAATGTCTGACTTGGCTCGTATCTCTCTCTGGGGTAAAATAATCTTGTGTTTAATGCATCATAAACTCAGTTTTTACACCTATGAACCTGACAAAATCTTCCACAGGAGTACCCACTAATGTTTAATAATATCTAGCTTAATCCTGCATCATCCTTGAGCATGGTTAAGGTTTCATTCACTCGAGATTTATCTTCGAAAGGTCATATTACATCTCTTGTAAAATCTGCTTCCAATAGATAAGGTGTGCTAAGCTGACTCCATACGTCCTTTACCCCTGCACAGTTGTTGATTTTATACAAGGGTTTTATTTGCCCCTGTGTAGAGTACAACCCTTATGTTTGGGGAGGGTCCTCACATGCGGCTCTTCTCAATAGGGTGGAGTCAAAGGCTTTTCATCTCATTACCTCTCCTCCTCTTCCTGGCTCCTTTCAACCTCTGTCTCTTCTCCACACTATTGCCTCTATATCTTTTTTCTTTCGATACTTCCATGGTCACTGCTCCTCTGAACTGTCTGTTTGCATCCCTCCACCTCTACGACGGGTGTATAGCACCAGTCTAGCAACAAATTCTCATCCCTTTTCTGTCCAACTCTCTGATTTCCAGGCATCTCGAAATGAATGGATCTAGGATTTGGCTCTCTTTTGTATTGTTTTTGTTTTTTTTCTCAGAAGGGACTGTTTTGTGGGCTCCTGACCTTTGGTTCCTTCTTCCTTGCATAAAAAAAAAGCATTACCACTCACAATGGAAACAAAGGTAGGAACTGAGGTGTGGGCTGGTAGGACGGCAAGCAGAATAGAAGTGCCATATCGCACCCCACTCTTGCCTCTGAGCACAGACAAAACAAAACTAGGCAAACATCTGCATACAACATTCACTTCCATTTGCCCAGACAAGGATTATCACACATGACAACAACAGTGGATGACCAGTACATCACTGCCTCAGGCAGTGTATGAGTAATGTGGCCAGTCAGAAGACTCTGACAATTCGGTAGGGAAGGGGACAGGCAAGTGTTGTGGGGGGTATCACACTAATCCTGGAGGCTAGTGGACTCCTGCCATTCGGTGTAGAGGTAAACGGGTGCTTTTACCAAACATTTACTCGTGGCTTGTAGTCTGTGTTACACACGCGGTGGCTGTTGGGAAACACAACTACCAATGACTGGGTGACTTTGGACATTCAGTAGAGAGGTGGACAGGCACTGTAAGCAAACATGTACTCATGGCCTGTGGTCTGTGTTACATGGACAGTGGCAGTTGGAGAAGACTTATCCTGGTGGCTGCACAACATTCGGTGGGGATGTGTACAGGAAGTTTTGACACTGTTTCTGGGTGACAGTCAGTATTACTAGGTGCTGGAGGTTCATAGGGCGTGATCGGAACACTGCACGACTTTGACCATTCAGTACGAGGGTGGATGAACATTTTAGCTTAGGCTGTGGGTTGTGGCCTTTTTCCCGCACACAGCTAGAACCCACCGGCCACAATACTGAATATTTGATCATGCCGGCTGGCTGGCCAAAGTTCTAGGGGACTTTTAGCTCCAGATATTAACATGTAAATTCGGAAAATAGTTTAACAGAGCGAATGTCCACTATCTGGATAATGAACACGTCTGGGTACTGCACATACAAAAAATGAGGGATTACTGTATTCATATAATTTTATGTATATATATATATATATATATATATATATATATATATATATATATATATAGAGAGAGAGAGAGAGAGAGAGAGAGAGAGAGAGAGAGAGAGAGAGAGAGAGAGAGAGAGAGAGAGAGAGAGAGAGACAGACAGACAGACAGACAGACAGACAGAAATCCTCTGCTACCTGGCGTGCCTCTGGGTGGCAGATAGAGGAACATCTCTTAGGTATATGAGGTATACTATCTTAGATGTCTTAGATCATGGTACCGTACCCTCTACTGATATATAGGACTCCACCAAACATACTAAATAAGGTGACAGAAAAAAGAATATGCATCTCACCAGAAACTAAGTTGCATGGCGGTATGATAAATGCCATAATACCCGAACCAAACATGAATTCTACTGGTAATAATTTTACACACTGACCCCATTACCTCTTGTGCTTTAATATGGTACCAGAAGTGTGTAGCCTGTCTCGACGAAATAGAGAGCAGGACAATAAATAAAATGAAATTCATGCAAAATATGCAGGTACAATGTAAGGAGTGTAACAGAAGATTACAAACTTGATACCTTAATGACTGAATTTGAAAACATTAGGTGGAATATAATAGGCCTGAGACAAATTCACAGAAAAGAAGAAAAATTAATTCAGCACCAAGACAGAAACCACTTATTTTACTGCAGAGGAAGACGGAATGCACGACTTACTGGTGCAGGACTTCAAATTAATGGAAATTTTGCCGGCACTGGGGTGACCCATAGGGCTAAAAAGAGCCGGCACGGAGCAGGTTAACGAAGTCATCACGTCAGTATGGGAAATTTTTCAGAAACAGCAGAAACTGCTTGTTTTCAAACCTTAATATCTCGGAAACTATAGCACTTAGGGAAAAGAATTAAAAACCACTTTACTCAGCATCTCTTTGTCTTGCGAATGAAAGTATCTCCAGGTCTCTAGGTCTTTGCATTGATGAGTAATGTTGTGGGGAAGAGAACTATTTTTTCGCGGTGGGAGCAGCTTGAGAGTAGGACGTGTTCGTGCATCTGTGGGCTGGGCCCACTATGACTTTGCTCACAACCTGACAAATTACTCCATGTAATGCTAGGTGAAATTAGGCTCGACTTCTCGTTCCTATTACACCTAACGTGGAGTGGGGTCCTCTTTCGAGACCGGAGCTTAGTGCAATAAAGAGAGGCAGGACACAAAAACTCCAGGCAACAACCTTTACACGTATATTACCACAATCAGACACAGAACAAATCAGCAGATATTACAGCACAATACATAGCAATATCAAACCTTGTCTAGGATATGTGTATCTCGCTGGATACTTGCTTCTCTGATAGTAATGACAACACAATCAATCCTAGTGTATCAAGAGTGCAGTAAATATAGGCGCGCGCGGGAGGCGCAGGGGGGGGGGGTGAGTCTCACGAGGAGGAGATAGGGGAGGTGCGGGGAGTGACTTGTGACGGCTAGAGGAAAGTTGTGGTAATACTGGAGAGCGGCAGATATTAGCCGTGAAGTTTATATAGTTTCCACTAGCCAAGGGACTTTGGTAATTGATTTTATTCTTGATTCACACCTACTCGGGATATTGGAGTGAGAGAGGGTGATAAACAAGATTTATGGGTAGCGTGGGGGAGGGAGAGAATACCATTCATACTCCCTTTCACAATATTCCTTCACAGTAATGGGGGTATGTCATTATAGGGGAATCTCCAGGTGGCACAGGCTTACTAATTGTATAAAAGGGATGCCACTCATAATCATAGTTCATCAGATCTTGTTCCACGCACTCGTCCTTTAGCTTCTCACTGTGATCTTGTTTACCCCGATATTCACTATATGAAATCACTGCACAATACTTATATTAGGAGAAATCACACTTAACCTAAATCACTCGTATTCATCAGGGGGATAGGCAGGAACATGTTGTCGGTGATCCAGCCGGGCTAGGGGCACCGTCAATGCGAGGCGTGCCGAGAGGGCATGGGGTAACTCGTAAGGGCGTCCCCTCACGTCCTGGGCTACCCATGACTTCCGGGCTGGGCTCAGGCGTGTGGCCCTCGGGACTGGGGCCGAATAACTCCAGGAACCTCTGTGATAAGTCCCGGCCTGTCGTGAGAACCTTACGGCGTCGTGGGGGCGTAGGGAGATCGCGCCCGGGTGTCCTGGGGAGAACCGAGAGAGACTGTGGGCTGCGGTCTCCAGCGTCTAGGGGCGCCGACAGAGGAGGGCTGCGGCAGCGACTTCCACTGGGGTCCATCAGGTGCGCCTGCTCTAGAGCCAGACGTAGGGAACAGAGACCAGGGGAGACTGTGAGGCCTGTCTGGGTCACTCTGGGACAGGAAGCCTGGGCTCTAGTCTCCTGCCGTAGGGACGTCTCTCTCCTTACCTCTCTCTGCACACCCTCGGAGCGACAATAGATTGTCTCACGAGGAAGGGAGCGACATTAGGTCGTCTCTACCAAGACACTTTCGGAGCGACCATAGATCGTCTCACGAGGATGGGAGCGACCATAGATCGTCTCTACCGGAGCACTTTCGGAGTGACCATAGTTCGTCTCACGAGGATGGAAGCAACCATAGATCGTCTCTACCGGAGCACTTTCGGAGCGACCATGGATCGTCTCATGAGGATGGGAGCGACCATAGATTGTCTCTACCGGAACACTTTCAGAGCGACCATAGATCGTCTCACGAAGATGGGAGAGACCATAGATCGTCTCTACCAGAGGGGCGCTGTCTGGAGTGTCTTTTACAACTCCACCCCTAGCTGACTCAACAATTCCACTCCGTGAAGGTAGTGTCTTTCTCCTACGGCGGCGATGGCGTGGTAGCTGCGTGACAGAGGGGCGCACGGCCTGGGCTGACATATGTCGCTGTTGCCGGGAGTGGTTGTGACTGGTGGCGACTACCCCGTGGGGTCCGTGTGGGGGTGTCGGCATCCTCGGGCATACTGAGCTGTGTTTGGCTTGCCCTGTCGTTGGGGGTACTGTGGTATATTTCGGGGGCACCGTTCTTTAAGTCACACATTTTACCACTCTCCCCCTGTAAAAAGTCACGTCCTCGTGGCTGGAGGTGGAACGCTTGTGTGTTGGAGGTGGTGTACACGGGCTGGAGGTGTTGCAGCGCAGTTTGCCAGGCAACAGTGTAGGGGTTCTCTTCTTGTGCTGAGTCGCAGGTGAGGAAGAGTGTGGAGGTGGCGGTGGTAGACTGGAGGAGGTTTAGCAGGTGGTGTGGCCCGCGGAGTCTGTGGTTCCTGCCATGGGTAGGTGCCCATACGGCCCGCTTCACTCTCATCTTGCTTGGTGTGGCTGTCGGTTTGGTTGGGAGCTAAATGCTGGATACTGCGGGTAAGGGCCAGGTTTTGTGCCGTGGTAATGCGGCGTTGAGTCTTTGGGGAGTACAGGTAGAGGAGATTTGGGCCTGATATAGCTTGATGGCGTGAAGTCGTGGAGAGGTGGGCGGTGTAGGGGTGTGTGTGTATCGGGTGGGTGGGCATGAGAGTCGGCCAGAGGGGGTGGTGGTGGTGGTTCTGAGGGTGGGTGTAGGTGAGGAAGTAGGCGTGCAGGGTGGGCAGGGTCGGTTAGCACAGGCAGTCGCGCGCATTGGGGGCGGGGTGGAAGGTGAGATCGTCGGAGTGGGCGTGCGTAGGTGTGGAGGGGAGAGGGTGGTGGTAGTGGGTTGTCCTGCAGGGGTAGCAGGGTGGGCAGGGCACGTGGGCTTGGGTGGAAAGGGTGAGGCAGTGGAGGGAAGGGGTGAGGGTGAGCGAGGTGTGGCGGGTGAGATGTCAGGTGAGGTGCGGGGTGGTGGAGGCGGTGGAGGCTGAGGTGGTAGGGGAGGTGGAGGGGGATGGCGAGGAGGAAACATAGCACTCGTATGTGGAAGTGACAGGCGGTGCAGGAGCAGGGGGAGGTTGGGGGTGTGGGGTCGGTAGCGATGGTGAGGTGGCAGGAGAGTTGGCTTGGAGGGTAGGTGGCGAGGAGGGAGTGCGATCTTGTGGCGCCATCCCGGTGTTTGGTGATGGGGTGGTTTGGGCGGTAGCAGGGTTCTGTGCTAGTGGTGTGGGGTGGGCGGTGGGTACAAAGCTAGGGGATGGTGCGGGTGTGGGAGTGATGGCGGACGGTGTGCGGTGCTGGAACCGTGGTGGCTTGGCAGGGGCTGTGGAGTGGGATGTGGCAGGTGGTGTGTGTCGTCGGAGGTGAGGAAAGGTGGGGTGAGGTGTAGGGGGAGAGGGAGCTGGTGGTGGTGGGGAGATGAGGCCTCGCGGAGTTGTCTAAATGTTCGGGGATGGGGCGGTGCAGGTGGTAGCAGGGGGCTGAGCTCGTGAGAGAGTGATGGGTGGTGTGGGGTGGTAGGTGGAAGGCAGTAGACAAGGGGAAGATGAGGAAAGGGTCCTAGGGGGCCTGTGAAGAGGGAGGCCAGTTTTGTGTTGAGGGGGTATAGTGGTGTGTGGGGTGGGAAGGTTAGAACTAGGGGCAGGAATAGGGGAAGGTAGAACAGAAGAGATAGTGAGAGGGGAGGAAAAGGAAAGATAACGTTCCCCCCTGTCGTAGACGGGTGGGAGATGTGAGGTGGCCCCCGCCATTACGGTGGGATGTGGGGGCAGTGGGGGGGCGCTTTTTGTGTTTCCCTTTTTGTATTTTCTTCCCCTGAGGCTTAGGGGAATTCGCGTATGGTGGGGAGGTTTGTAAGCGCCCTCGTGTCATTTGGCTGCACTGGGCAGCTTCTAGCTGCTCACGGATGTCGTGGATCGGGCATCCGTGGTAGCACGGAGAAAATTCCCACGGGTTGACGTTGATGAGGTCAATGGGGAATTGATTTATTTCGCCGATGCGTTGAGGGGTGGCATGGATGGCTAAAAGGTGCCTCATTAAACTGATATCTCTATCCATGTCTCCTGTTGGGTCATGGATAGTGAAGTGTTGTTTCACAACACTTGGGAGTACTCTGAGCAGAGTGTTAAATGTATGCTGATCCCGGGTTTCCTCATCTGCCTCCGGGTAGGCAGCAGTAACCAGGCGTCTTGCCTGTATCAGAGTATTATCTAAATCCCCGTCAAATGCAAAACTATCCAATTTGGATAGAGCCACTACTTTCCCTAATGATGGGGTGATGGCTTGTACAGTGAACTTTGTAAAGTTCTGCCAGGTGAGTTCTGGGACGATTTTCGGCGCTATGTTCGCCGCCGCTTTACCCAATAGTGGTAGTGTGACTGCAATTTTTTGTTGGTCATTTTCAAAGCCAATATCCAGTAAGAGTTTAATTATTGCCAGATATGTGTGTATATCATACTGGTCGGGGTCAAACTTGGGTAACTGAACGTGCGGTTTGGTTGCCATTTTGCCAAATATTTCCTGATGACCTCTCTCTTACGCCCGGGTCTAGAACCACCGCTGGCCACCAGTGTAATGCTAGGTGAAATTAGGCTCGACTTCTCGTTCCTATTACACCTAATGTGGAGCGGGGTCTTCTTTCGAGACCGGAGCTTAGTGCAATAAAGAGAGGCAGGACACAAAAACTCTAGGCAACAACCTTTACACGTATATTACCACAATCAGACACAAAACAAATCAGCAGATATTACAGCACAATACATAGCAATATCAAACCTTGTCTAGGATATGTGTATCTCGCTGGATACTTGCTTCTCTGATAGTAATGACAACACAATCAATCCTAGTGTATCAAGAGTGCAGTAAATATAGGCGCGCGTGGGAGACGCGGGGGGGAGGTTGAGTCTCACGAGGAGGAGATAGGGGAGGTGCGGGGAGTGACCTGTGACGGCTAGGGGAAAGTTATGGTAATACTGGAGAGCAGCAGATATTAGTAGTGAAGTTTATATGGTTTCCACTAGCCAAGGGACTTTGGTATTTGATTTTATTCTTGATTCACACCTACTCGGGATATTGGAGTGAGAGAGGGTGATAAGCAAGATTTATGGGTAGCGTGGGGGAGGGAGAGAATACCATTAATACTCCCTTTCACAATATTCCTTCACAGTAATGGGGGTATGTCATTATAGGGGAATCTCCAGGCGGCACAGGCTTACTAATTGTATGAAAGGGATGTCACTCACAATCATAGTTCATCAGATCTTGTTCCACGCACTCGTCCTTTAGCTTCTCACTGTGATCTTATTTACCCCGATATTCACTATATGAAATCACTGCACAATACTTTTATTAGGAGAAATCACAACCTAAATCACTCGTATTCATCAGGGGAATAGGCAGGAACATGTCGTTGGTGATCCTGCCGGGCTAGGGGCACCGTCAATGCGAGGCGTGCCGAGAGGGCACGGGGTAACTCGTAAGGGCGTCCCCTCGCATCCTGGGCTACGCGTGACTTCCGGGCTGGGCTCAGGCGTGTGGCCCTCGGGACTGGGGCCGAATAACTCCAGGAACCTCTGTGATAAGTCCCGGCCTGTCGAGAGGACCTTACGGCGTCGTGGGGGCATAGGGAGATCGACCCGGGTGTCCTGGGGAGAACCGAGAGAGACTGCAGGCTGCTGTCTCCAGTGTCTAGGGGCGCCGACAGAGGAGGGCTGCAGCAGCAACTTCCTATGGGGTCCGTCAGGTGCGTCTGCTCTAGAGCTAGACGTAGGGAACAGAGACCAGGGGAGGCTGTGAGGCCTGTCTGGGTCACTCTGGGACAGGAAGCCTGGGCTCTGGTCTCCTGCCGTAGGGATGTCTCTCTCCTTACCTCTCTCTGCACACCCTCGGAGCGACAATAGATCGTCTAACGAGGAAGGGAGCGACAATAGGTCGTCTCTACTAAGACACTCTCGGAGCGACCAGAGATCGTCTCACGAGGATTGGAGCGACCATAGATCGTCTCTACCAGAGGGGCGCCGTCTGGAGTGTCTTTTACAACTCCACCCCTAGCTGACTCAAAAATTCCACTCCGTGAAGGTAGTGTCTTTCTCCTACAGCGGCGACGGCGTGGTAGCTGCGTGACAGAGGGGCGCATGGCCTGGGCTGACATATGTCATTGTTGCCGGGAGTGGTTGTGACTGGTGGCGTCTACCCCGTGGGGTCCGTGTGGGGGTGACGGCGCATCCTCGGGCATACTGAGCTGTGTTTGGCTTGCCTTGTCGTCGGGGGTACTATGGTATATTTCGGGGGCACTGTTCTTTAAGTCACGCATTTTACTCCACTACTAGAAAAAGTAGACTGTTGCATCCACGGCATGCTCTATGGCACTATCCTGAGCCCTTTTCTAGTATCCTTGGAAAAAGGCTTGGCAGGGGTGGATGATGCAATTAGCTACATGTGGTTCAGACGGAATCAGACAAAGACGCACCTGAAGAAAGCATTGTACACCTGGCAATGGCAAGGAACAGACTGACTCTTGCCTGTTTGGTATAGAGGGACTCCCTCCCTACCCTTTGGTTGCGAGATGAAATGGCGGCCAGTTCAATTGATGGCAGGAAGACACTTACTGTATAGCCGCTACCCAACAGCCCTTTAGCAGCCCAATTGTGACATGTACGAGTATAACGTTACCCAGCGGATATGGATTACATAACATTATCAACATGATAAAAAGAGAAAAAAACAAGAGAGGATCATGGATCAGGTCAAAGAAACAATCAAAAGAAGAAACAGTCTGAAACATGTCAGAAACACACTGACCCTGGGAAAGCAACAAATTATATCCCAGAAAGAGAATGATTTTGGAGTCACCAGTGACGAGAGAAGACGGTGAAGAGAGCAGAGGAATTTTACAAAAAAACTGTATGCATTAAAGAAAATAGTAAAGATACTGTCCGTAACGCTCCAGATTATATAACTGAAATACCAGAGGTAAAATTAGACAGAGTAAAACATTTATCTTAAAGCAATGAGAAGAGGGAGGGCACCAAGAGAAGATGAAATAGAAGCGCATTTACATCTCGATGCAGGAGTAGAAGCTTAACACAGTCTAGCTCGCTTATTTACCCAGTGTATAGAGAAAATGAAAATTCCCAATGCAAGGTGTAATGCAATAGTTATTTTGGTATACAAGATAGGCGACTCAAAATGTCCTAGTAACTATTGACTTATTAGCTTATTGTCAATTATTTACAAACTCTTCCC
>NC_136973.1:21062926-21257926 GCF_032717465.1 Coenobita brevimanus
ATTGTTATTCTTTTCTTAAGGACTTTAGTGAAGAGTTTGTAAATAACTGATGATGAGCAAATGGGTCGATAATACGAAGATCTTTTGAGTAAACTTTTTTGTAAAGCAAAATAACTATTTCATTACACCATGGTTTGGGAATTTTCTTCTGTTTATATACCCATTAAACAAGTGGACAAGCCTGTTTTATACTTCTACTCCTGCATTCGATATTAAAAATGCTATCATTCTATCTTCTCCTGGAGCCTTCTCACTTTCCATACATTTAAGAGAAATGTTGATTCCGTCTGGTGTTACCTCAGGTATTTCACTTATGTCCACTGAAAAGTCAGCTACTAGTACTATTGTTTTTTATGCATACAGGTCTTTGTAAAATTCTTCAACTCTCATCACCATCCTATCTCTGCATTTAATGACTTGACCATTTTTGTCTTTCAGTTATAAAATTTGTTGCTTTCCTATTGCCATTTTACTTGGGACCTGTTTCAGTTATATAATTTGTTGCTTTCCTATTGCCATTTTATTTCGGACCTGTTTCAGTTATATAATTTGTTGCTTTCCTATTGCCATTTTATTTCGGACCTGTTTCAGTTATATAATTTGTTGCTTTCCTATTGCCATTTTATTTCGGACCTGTTTCAGTTATAAAATTTGTGGCTTTCCTATTGCCATTTTACTTGGGACCTGTTTCAGTTATATAATTTGTTGCTTTCCTATTGCCATTTTATTTCGGACCTGTTTCAGTTATAAAATTTGTTGCTTTCCTATTGCCATTTTACTTCGGACCTGTTTCAGTTATATAATTTATTGCTTTCCTATTGCCATTTTACTTGGGACCTGTTTCAGACTTTTCCTTTTTTGATGGTTTCCATGAGCTCATCCATGTTTCCCTTTCTTTTTTCTTCTTTCTGTCTCATGTTGATAAGCTTATTTAATTCTGCTCTTTCTATTTCATCTTTTTTTTTTTTTTTTTTTTTTTTAGTTCCTAAAAAGAGACAGGCCAGAGAAAGGGATGGGGGTTGAGTTATCCCCTTACCCTGAAGATTGGGTCTATGAATGTGCGTGGATGTAGTACGATTGAGGCTAAAAGGGAGGAGATTGGGAGAATGTTTATGAGAAGAAAGTTGGATGTGTTAGCTTTGAGTGAAACGAAGATGAAAGGGAGGGGTGACTCTATGTTTGGAAGTGTGAATGGGAGATTGTCAGGTGTTGATAGAGGATGGGCAAGAGAAGGTGTGGCCTTGTTAGTGAGTCCGGAAGTACAGCAGTGTATGACTGAATGAAAGGAGGTGTCATCGAGACTGATGTGGGTGAAAGCAAAATTTGAAAGTGAGTTGTGGGTGTTTGTGAGTGCATATGGGCCTGATAGAGAAAGGGATGAAGAAGAGAGGGAGTCTTTCTGGAATGATGTTGATGAGTGTCTGCAGAGTTTTGGGGCGAATGTGAATGTGGTAATGATGGGAGATCTTAATGCTAGAGTGGGAAATGTAGCAGTTGAAGGTGTAGTTGGTATGCATGGTGTGCCTGGAAGAAATGAAAATGGGGAACGAATGATAGGGATGTGCTTTGAGCGAGAGATAGTGATTGGAAATACTCTGTTTGAGAAGAAAGATATTTATAAGTATACATGGGTGAGACAGGAGGGTGGAAGGGTTGTTGATAGAGCATTGATGGACTATGTTGTTGTGTCCAGGAATGTAATAGGAAGATTGTTGGATGTGAGAGTTCTGAGAGGGGAGGGTGGAGGTATGTCTGATCACTACCTGGTGGAGGGAAAATTAAGAGTAGGTAAGAGATGGGTGAGAGCTAGGAGGGTTAGGTATGGCAGGGAGGTTTTGAAAGTGAGTGAGTTGGATAAAAGGGAGAAAATGATCGAGTATCAGGAGAAATTGAAAGATGAGTGGAACGCAGTGAAAGATCAGGAAAATGGCAGTGTGGAGGAGGAATGGCAGCTGTTTAAGAGTGCTGTGGTGAGGCATGCAGAAGAGATGTGTGGTGTGAGGCGTGTGGGTGTTGGTGTAAGAAAAGGAAGTGAATGGTGGTGTGAGGAAGTAAGTGTGGCTGTGGCTGAGAAGAGACGTGCATATGAAGTGTGGCTACAGAGGAAGGATGAGATGTCGTATGAGAGATATAAAGAAAAGGGGAATAGGGCGAGAAGGGCTGTGCGTGATGCTAAAGTGGCAGCAGATGAGAGGTGGAGTAGGTGGTTGACTGGGAACTTTCAACAGAATAAGAAAATGTTTTGGAAGGAGGTGAAAAAGATACGAAATGGAGAGTCTGGGAGGGAAGAGAGAGTAAAAGCAGAGCATGGGAGGATGTTAATTGAGATGGATGCAGTAAGGAAGTGATGGGCAGAGTATTTTGAAAGATTGTTAAATGTAGAGGAGGAGAGGGAGGCTGAGATTGTGGCGGATGGAACAGTGCAAGGAATAAATATGTTGGGAGAGTTGAATGATTCTTTGATCACGAAGGAGGAAGTGCAGGAGGCAGTAAAGGAGATGGAAAAAAAAAAGGAAAGCTGCAAGTATGGATGAGTGTGCTGTGGAATGCCTGAAGGGTGGTGAAGCGACTATTGTTGACTGGTTAGTAAGATTGTTGAATGTGTGCTTTGTGAAAGGTATGGTGCCATTTGACTGGGCAAGTGCTTGTGTGGTCCCGTTGTATAAAGGTGAGGGTGATAAGTATGAATGTACTAGCTTTTGGAGTATAAGTCTGTTGAGTGTTGTAGGTAAGGTATATGGTAGAGTGTTAATTAAGAGAGTTAGAGAGGGCACAGAGGGAGTTATTGGTGATGAGAAGTGTGGCTTTAGGAGAGGGAGGGGATGCGTGGATCAGGTGTTTGCTGTGAGACAAGAGTGTGAAAAGCAGTTGCCGAAAGGCAAGGATGTGTTTTGGGCATTCATGAATTTAGAGAAAGCGTATGATTGAACTGATAGGGAGACTTTGTGAACTGTTTTAAGAATGTATGGACTTGACGGTAGGTTACTAAAAGGAGTGAAAAGTTTTTATGTAAATAGTAGAGCGTGTGTAAGAGTGGGAATACTGTGAGTGATTGGTTTCCCGTGAGAGTGGGGCTGCAGCAGGGATGTGTGATGTCGCCTTGGTTGTTTAATATTTATATGGATGGTGTTGTAAGGGAGGTGAATGCAAGAATGTTAGGTGGAGGTCTGAATCTGGTGAATGTTGGTGATAGAGAGTGGAATCTGAAGCAGTTGCTGTTTGCAGATGATACTGCACCGGTGGCTGATTCAGAGGAGAGATTGAGACAGTTGGTAGAGGAGTTTGGAAGGGTGTGTGAAAGGAGGAAATTGAAAGTAAATGAGAATAAGAGTAAAGTGATGAAGTGTACGAGGTCAGTAGATGGTAGGAGGATGAATATGGTTTTGAATGGTGAGTTGCTTGAGGAGGTAAACTGTTTTAAGTATTTGGGGTCGCATGTTGCTGTGGATGGAAGAATAGATGCAGAAGTGAAGTTTAGAATGAATAAAGTAGGAAAGGTGCTGGCAGGAATGAAAAAAGTGTTTAGATGTCTTTAGCTTAAAATGGATGTAAAGAGAAGGCTGTATGAGGGTGTTGTGGTACTGACTGCGTTATATGGGGCTGAAGCATGGAATATGGGTGTAGCAGGGAGGAAAAGTTTGAATGTAATGGAGATGAGGTGTCTGAGGAGTAGGTGTGGAGTGACGCATATGGATCGAGTGAGAAATGATGAAGTGCGAAGGAGGACTGGAGTTGTTTGGGAGATGGCTGATCGAGTTGAGCAGAGGGTGTTGCGATGGTTTGGGCATATGGAGAGAATGGATAATGAGCGATTGGTGAAAAAGATAACTAGATCTGATGTGAGAGGTGTAAGGCTGAGAGGGAGACCACGAATAGGATGGATGGACAGTGGAAAGAGAGTGCTGGATGTGAGAGGGATGTCTGTTGAGCAAGGAAGAGTGGCTGTGCTTGACAGAAATAAATGGAGAGAAATTGTGAATGAATTAATGACGATGCAGCCCTGAGGGGATATTCTCCCGCATTTGGTCTGATTAGCTGATCAGGTCAGGTGAGAGTAAGGGGATGGGTCTATTATGATGTGGCAGGGGTAAACCAGCTTTGCTGTCGGGCCCTGCTGCAGATGTCACTGATTTCACTGTGCAGTTGACCCTCGTGCGGTGTGGTGCAGTGAGGATCTGTCCTTTCTCCCCTTTGGGGCTAAGATGAGAATGAATGTGTTTGAATGGATGAGTAAATTGGGAGTGTGTCGTCCTGTCTCGGCTACCTCCCTTTCCTTGGGGGAAGCAGCCTTGGTATATAGATAAATAGATGAGTACGAGTGTATGTTTTAAATTCTTGTTGGCTTTGAACTATTAACTTTTCCTATTACCTCTCCATTGATTCTCTTAGCACTTTTGTTAGTCTGTCATTCAACTTATCAATGTCACAGCTTAACTTTTAGCCTGAAATAGGTTGATTATTTTTACCTGCAAGGCTGCTTTGTTTTCGTCTACTTTTACTGGGCATATCTTAATTTTTGATCATCTTTCACTTATGAATTTGAATCTGGCTATGCAACCCATCATTCTATGATCACTTGCTATATTTACTTTGTTGATAACTGTGACATTTATGATCGTCATGTTCTTATCTGCTATAAAAGTCGATTTCATTATTCGTTTCTCCATTTGGACCTCTCCAGGTCAATTTTCTCTCAGTTCTTTCGGGAAAGAGTGTGTTCAATATTCTCATGTTATATATTTCAGGAAAATTTACCACCATTTATCCTCTTTCATACCTTTCTCCCACCCCGAATTTTTCCATACATGTTTTTCCTTTTCCTTTTTTTTTTTTTTTTTCTTTTTTAATATCCCAACTTTTGCATTGATTGAAGTCTCCCATGAGCACTGATGGTATATGTGGTCTTTTCATCTTCCAGATGTCATCATAAAATATTTCTGTTTCTCTATCTGAGCTTTAAGAAGTCGGTGCATATACTTGTATTACTTTCTGGGTTTATTTTTTGCTTTATGTAATTACAATCCATGCTACTCTGTCAGATACACTGATGGATTTAACAGTGTTATCTGCAAGACTTCTGTTATTTAGAAATCCTACAATACCAACTCTTTTATATGTATATATAAATGTGTGTGTATGTGTTTGTGTGTGTGTGTGTGTGTGTGTGTGTGTGTGTGTGTGTGTGTATCAGGGTGTCACTGTACTTCCCTATACTTGGTGGAGCATATTCAGGAGGTGATTCTAATGCTGAATTTGAGTTATTAATGTTGTGTCAACATAGGATCAGTTCTCAGCCATTGTGTAGTTACAATTATTAATAATAATATTATAGACAAAAATGGTTAGCTTCATGGTTCATCCATAAGGTGGTTAGTAAATGTACCTCCGTAATGGTGGAGAATGGGACCTATGATAATATAGCATTTTTTTCTCAACATCAACCTTAGAATCACCCTTGAAATTATTGCTTAAAGTCCCGAGACATCCAGTGTACATATCATCCATCCATCGCCCAAACCTTTGTTGTCCCATCAGGAGTGTAGTTGTCCGGGGCTTGGCTTATGTCCCGACATGTAAGGCAGAGTGACCTGTCCCACTAATGGTATTTTATGAGCAATAAACTCCAACAATCCCTCTGATTTAAACCGTTTTTCTCAGTCAGGTTGGAGCGCCTTAGTTCATTAATCCACAAGACGTTATGTGCTCTAATGGTTACCATCCAATGGAATAAGTGGTTTCCTGACTTACAGGAAACCATTTGGTTAGTCATTCACAGCAGAGCCACCTCAAAGCAGCAGTATACAGAGTGAGGGGACGGTGGACACCCCTACCTACCACAAATTGTATTACTGAGGAAAGAAATAATAACTTCGTTGATTATTATTCTCGTACAGAAAGAGAAACAAGAAATTTTCATTATATTACAATTATCATAAGAGAGCTTCTCCACCTAAGGGAAACATGACAATAGCAGATATAAAAATGATTGTATATGTCTGTTCTATACACAGTGACCAGAGACTTAAAATTAATTTTAATGTCTGTTCTCCACACCACACCAAACAGTTATAATAAGTAAATACTTGTTTTCCACACAAAGATCCAAGAGATAAAATAATTGTATATGTCTGTTCTCCACACCAAGACCAAAGAGTTAAAATAAATGCAAATGTGTGCTCACCCCAAGAACCAAGAGATAAAATGATTGTAAATGTTTGTACTCCACGCCAACAGCTTCAGGCCTGTCTCGACCTGGACCAGGCTTAGTGCCAGTGCCTCCCACAGATGCCAACCCAGGAACACCAACAACCACAACCAACAACCCGCATCCCAGCTCCTACATGCAATGAAACTCCATGTGTTTTGGTTGTTAGTAGTAGTAGGACTAGTAGTAGCAGTAGTAGTATTGGTAGTTGCAATCTCATGCTCATTTCAACATGAACTCGGTAGACTGCATGCCGAAATTACCCTTCTTCCACGTTCCACCATCCTCCTTGGGGGGTTAGGGAGGTGAGTCAGGGACATTTGCATAACTGGCCAGCTCCACCACCTGCTCATATCGATGTCACCACACGAAGGCATCCCTCTTTAGCACCTAAGTTTCGGCACATCTGTCCTAAAGACCTATGGCTGTTGAACGACATTTACGGAAAATGTCGTATAAAGTCCTATCTCTGTCGATGGTACAGAGGCTATCCAAAACTGGCAGTAGGTAGCACTGGCTCTTTTATAACGTATATGGGACCTGGTCAGTGGGAATTACGAGATCATGTGGTGGGAGGCATGATCCGGACCCCTCCCTGGGTGTGGGGATACCCCCCCCTCCCCAGGCCATCTCTCCATCACCCTTTGCCTCCTTGGATCCTGCTTTCTGTGTCCCCTCCTGTCCAAACTACCCACCATACCCCTTCTAGACCATATTGGGTGTGTGTGGCAAATATATTCCCTCCCTTTCCCCCCTCTCTTGTGCACCCCCACTCCCTCCGCCTCCCTATTCCCCGTTATTTCTCAAGGACATCCCATCCTTGCTCACGGTGAGGAGTGACTTTTTTTTAAAGTCAATTGTGCAGTAACCATTGAATATTTGAGAGTGAAATATACCTTTGCTGGTGTGTAAAATGAAGCTCTTAAAATCCATCAGACCAAAATTTACTTTGGCGTGATTTTTTCCTCTTTTTGCATTCACTACGTGCGACAATTATTTTTGAAGTTCTTTTACGATCGATATTGCGGGTTACGTACGTCATAAGAGAGTGAAACATACATTTGCAGGTGTGTAAATTCAAACTCTTGAAATCTGTAAGAAAAAATTTTACCTTAATGAAAGTTTAAAGATTGGACCCTTTTTGCAGGTGATAGGGGGGCTGGAAGATTTGGTCTTTAGGAGTTTCTTCTGAATAGCTAAGAGAACAATAAAAATATAGTGGATCTTTACATTACAAAGTGATATTCAAGAACTAGAATGATGAATCTGCACGAGAGATTTGTTTATAAAAATACGTTATATCTGAAAGCCAAGTTGTTATAGTAAAATTTGTTATTACGATATATTGAAAGCCAAGAGCTAACTAGAATATTAGCACATGAGCTTATGGCTACCAACCTACATGATATGCTAGAATATTAGTGTCTAAAGATATATTCATTATTCAGCAACATAAATATGCAATAGTTTCAAGATATAAGAATATATTAAACAATAATGGTGTTTTAGAATACTTAGTTTTAAGATTATATTCAACATGTTTGGAGATATGTTGTAATTATATATTACTGTAGAGGAATATATTCAAAAACCAAAAACAAGTACTGTATTGGAATATTAGTTACCTGTGAATCATTCAAGAACCAGCAGTGCCCAGAGAATTAGGGTTTCAAAATACTGTACAGTATATTCAAGTACCAGGAAAATCTATCAGAACAGAAAGGCGTCATAATACACCCCTGAACATAGAAGACTGCATATATTTAAAATCAAGATGTACTGTAGTATTTGGTTGCCAAGATACATACATATAAACTTGAGGGTATATTGGAATATTATGTTGTGCTGATACATTCAGCAACTAGAATGTTTATTGAAAGATTTTATTCTAAGAATACAGGTAACAACCTAGAAGACACACAAGAAGATAAGATTTTGTAACTTTATTAAAAACAATTTGTAATGAAATATTATGTAGTCAGGATATATGTAAGAACCTAAACATATAATATTTCTTTGAATACTCGATTATAAGGAAATATTTGAGGACATGAAAAGATTGGAAAAACATTAGATTATATATTATTTGAACTTCAGGTAAATTTACCTGAAGATCAGGTTACAAGGTAAATAAGGAAGACATTACAGTGTTTTATGGTTGCAGATCTTTCATGTAGTGACCAGTACCCGATATGGCATAATATGAAGTTTTTCAGTATTATATCCTCATTCATTCATATATTGTTTCATTACCCAGCATTATGGAATGTATTATTATACTGTCACAGTGTTAGCCCCTTCAGCCACAGGACGTCTTTTTAATACTGATTTTTTTTTTTTTTTTTATAGCTTAATGGAGACTTCCATGGTTGAGGAGGAATGGCCACTTGCAAGTTTTCTGCTACAAGGAAATTTGAATGATCTACACTAATAATTATCGTTGTACTAACACAAATCGCGTTTAAAATGGTAGAAATACCGTGTGAAAAACCTCTAACATAATATCAAACACCTGTTGAATAACTGTATGCTTCAACTTAGCCGCACATAAGGAAAGTACAGTATCGAGGACCGTTCACCGCTTCACCATGTTTTAAAAAATTCTTATCTTCTTTATTTACGACTAAACTGAAACATAACATTGCTCAGCTACTACTTGATCATGTGTCAAAGCTATTCAAAGGTATTCATTTATTTATACGCGATTTATGCTGATACTACGAAAATTACCATTGCCTATATTTTCAAATTCCTAGTGGTCCAAAACTCATAACTGGCTAACTTCATCCCATTTATCTTGGCGTTTTCTTTTTATTTATGTACTTTTTCAGCTTATTTTCCGCAACCCAGTACCAGGTAAACACAGTAATATTATTAGACATCCCTTCCTCAGCACTTCTTTGTGACTGGCATGTTTCTATGTTAGTTTCTTTTTATGGCTCAACATTCAGGATGGACAGCTGACAATTTTAGGCCAAGTTAATTATTAAAGCACAGTGGATCTCGTTACTGACCCCTTCAAGGCGAAAAGTTTCTACAAATAAAAAAATGAAAAAATAAAAGTAGGATGCATTATCGTGGGCTTATTTTCATCTATCGGAACTGGGCCACTCCCACTAATTCAATGCTGTCATAGTTGCAAGTTATATACTTAGTCCTAGTTATGAGGTAGGAATGAGTCTCCTTGGTTACTAACCAAATCAATCCTCCATTCGGGCTACACTTGGCTATCAACTGAGCTAAAACAGGCTAGGGAACTTTGTCGGGTTGGTATAAACGTCGTGTAGAAAACACGTGATCGTAATGAAGGGTTTAATTTTACAACACATAACACCCCTACCTCCATGCTCAAAACACAGAGCCACATCATATATATAGGTTTTACCAGCTGCCTTTGCCTCTTACCTATTTGAATCCGCTGACTTATGTTATATTGCCCTTGCAATATCGGCACTACTATATTAAGTTCAGCAGACGCTTCTCCAACTGAACCGATTTGGTCTTACCTTCATTAACCACTTGAGTTATTCATATATCTCCTTATGCTTAATTACAGCTCTGGTCCTGGTTTGTGTAAATACAGAAAAAATAATAATAATGATGCAAATGATGAAGTGAAAGACAGAGAGACTGTCCAGGTGTTTGAGGGTGCAAAAGTGGACATATGTGGATTAACTGAAACTAAATGGACATTGTGATAGTGTAAGAAAATGAAGGTATGGAAGGGGTATATGTGCGGGAGTAGGTGAGAATGAGACGGAAAAAGAAAGAGTGTGTATTGTTGTAAATAAGAGATGGAAAGAGAATATAAGAAAGTATGGATCATTTGGCTCTAGCATTGTGTGGGTAAGATTGAAAGTTGGACTACAAATGTGGGCAATTGTCTGTGTGTATGCATCAATGCAAGATCGTGCAAGCAGAATGAGAGAAGAGTTCTGGACAAAAGTGGAAGTGTGCATGGAAAAGTTTAAAAGGAATGAGAGAGTTTTTGATTGGTGATATGAAGGGAAAAGCAGGGAATGTGAAGGTGGATGAAATAGTTGGTGAGTGGGGTGTGCCTGCAAAGATGGATGTGAATGGCAGTGCTTCAGTAGACATTTGTACTGGGATGGGGTTGGTGTTAGCCCGTACCCTCTTCAGACACAAGATACATAGGTATACGTGGTGAGTTTTTTTTTTTTTTTTTATAAATAACAGAAGGAAGGAAAAACAAATGGGTAAAACAAATAATCCATACATCAGATTACTGGTGTCCTCTGTTCATAAAATATCTGTAACAGTTAGACTTGAACAGTTGTGGGTTGAAATTTGGAGGAAAACAACTCTGGGGAAGCTAGTTCCAGAGAGATGCAGTTTGAGGAATAAAAGAATTCTGATAGGCAGAAGTTCTGCAGTATGGTTGAGTGACATTCCAGTCATGAGCGCTACCAGATGCCCGTGTAGCACGAGGGAAGGCATGGAGAGGTGGTACCATGGACGCAACTTCGTCTGAGCATTTGCCAAAAAAAATATCTGTAAAATAATGCAAGGGAGGCAACATTCTTTCTTACTTGCAGGGGAGGTAGTTTATATGTAATGGCAGGGTTGTTAATGATTCTAACAGCTTTATTCTGAATTTTGTCTAGTTGTCTTAATGCAACCTCTCCACAACCATTCCACAAGGGTGAGCAATATTCAAGCTGAGAGCGCACAGGACTCTTATAAATTATAGCTAACTGCTCATCGGCGAAGAAGGTACGGACTCTGTACAATAATCCAAGTTTCTTTGAGGCGGTTTTAGCAAGTGATCTGACATGAGAGGTCCAGTTGAGGGCACTGTTAAGTGAGACACCAAGCATTTCAAAACTTTTGGAGATGGGAATATTAGTAGCACTGAAGGAAATGTACGAATCTGGCAATATCTGTCTATTAGTAAACTGTATATATTTAGTTTTACTAGCATTAAACGAGACAAGGTTGTTTTGTCCCCATTCACTGATTGTAGATAGATCTTGATTTATGGAGATGGCTGTACTGAGTTGAGAGGTAGAGATATTAGACTTTGTAAATGGATGTCTGAGTGTGAATGAACTATGTAGTGTTGAGTCATCTGCATATGAGTGAATGGGATTGTGAGTGACAGATAAGAGATCATTAATATGAACCAGAAATAGGGTTGGTGCCAGAACTGATCCCTGCGGCACGCCGGCGTTAATTGAGTGGAAATTCGAATATACATCATCTGCTTTTACTCTTATTTTCCTGTCACTAATATAAGAAGAAATCAAAGGAACAAAAGACGTTAGTCCATAGCAAGGGAGTTTGGACAGCAGGGAATGGTGCCATACTCTGTTGAAAGCTTTAGAGATATCAAGAGCTACTGCGTGAGTTTCTCCAAAAAGATCAATTGATTGATGGATGGTATGAGTTAAGAGATTGAGTATGTCAATGGTGGATCTTTCTTGGTGAAAACCGTATTGTCTATCACTAATTAAGTTGTTGGATTCAAGATGTTTAACAATATGCTTATTAATTAAAGTTTCAAATACCTTACCAAGAGAAGATGTGACAGCTATTGGTCTGTCGAACAGGGCAGTACTCCCGAGGTTGATGGCAAGCTGGTGATAGGGAGAGCTGGAGCTCCTGTTTCACCAGCCCTCAGGACTTGATCCTGACCATCTCCCTTTTCTGAACATTTTCAGTGCATTCATTTACACAGAGAGTATGCCAGCATGCTCTCCTAATACCTCTACCTTCAACTGTCTACACCACACTACACGCGCATAACATATCACACCTTCTATTCACATCTTTAGTAATGGCCGCTGCAATCTTATTATCAAATGAGGTGGTACCTCGGATTGCCACCACCGGCAGGGTAGGGCTGGAGGCACAGGGTCCTCCCGGTCGCCATCAAGCGACTGTGCCGGCAGCGACTGTGCCGGCAGCGACTGTTGCTATTTCCGGGAATGCTCGTCAGCGAAGAGGTGACGGTGTGGCCTTATTCTTTACCAACATCCGCGGCCTTACCACAAATTTAAACTCGGTTCATTTTTTCCTTCAGTCCATATCCCCTTTGGCCCTTTTCCTCACAGAACCACAAATCTCACCCTCTACCGATATATCTCCATTTTGTTTTCCCAGTTACCATCTTCTTACAAACTCTCGTAACAAGGGCAGCACCTGTTGTTATATCAAATCCCAATATGCAGTTGACACTATTTTAAACTTCACTTCATCCAGTTTTGATTACTCTTTATATAAATTAAATTGCCAAAACATTACCAAATATATCTGTGTAGTTTATCGTTCCCCCAATGCTTCTTCGGAACCCAGTGTATTTGATTCCATATCCACTCAGTTGAGTAACCTTGACCTTGCCCTTGGCAATGAAATTACCATTTTGGGTGATTTTAACATACACAATGTTGAATGGTTATTGCATTCTGCCCAGACTGACGACGCTGGTCTAGAATGCGAGCTGTTTGCAGAATCGTTTAATCTCACCCAGTTGGTAAAGCAACCAACCAGAATACCTGATAATCCTGACGATAATGCCCATCTCTTGGATTTATTCTTTACAAATAATCCAAATCAATACAGGATAGAGGTACTGTCACCACTTGGATCCTCTGACCACAATCTCATCAAAGCCTCATTAGTTAACCCTCCCACACCTCCCCATTCTGAACCTGTCAGGGTGACCCGATGGCACTTTGACAGGGCTGACTGGGATGGATTTACAAATTATCTTGCTGACATTCCATGGCAGTCTTTCTTCTCTAGTGATCCCAATTCTACCCAGTCCCACATTTGCGACTTAATTCTAGCTGGTATGGATTTATTCATACCAAGTCAACAATTCACTAAAAGATCAAACTCTCCAAAATGGTTTGATGGCAATTGTGCCAGAGCAACAGCCCAAAAGTCATTAGCATATAACTCTTACTTAAAATCAAAAACATCTGAATCACTCTCCCAATTTAAAATTGCTAGAAATCATGCAAAAGCTGTATTAAATCTATCTAAATCAAACTTTCTTCAAAAGCAAGCATCAAAACTACTTAACAACCCTAATGACAATAGAATATTCTGGTCAACTCTTAATTCTTTCAATAATAACTTTAACAAGTCATCTTCCATTCCCCCACTAAAATCTTCAGACGGCAATATTACAAATGACCCACGTGGGAAAGCAGATATCTTTGCTAGTACCTTTGCCAGAAACTCTACCATAGATGATACCAGCCAGAATGTCTCAGTACTGGAACTTGATTCTTCCGAAAATGCCACACTTAAAATACAGACAAGATACGTAAAATCCATCCTAGACAATTTACCTACCAACAAAGCTCCAGGCCCAGATGGAATTCCACCAATTGTTTTGAAACCCCCCTACCCCTGGGGGTAGGGGGGTTTCAAGAATACTCCCCCAGTATCCCTGCTTGTCGTACGAGGCGACTAAAAGGGTTGGTGGTGGGTTAGTGCCCCACCCCGTAAAAAGAACTAACTAAAAAAGCAAATAAAGCGCCTCGGACCTGGACGGACCATACGTTGACGACTAAGGAACGGACAAAGGACATTCTGAGAGTAGGAACGTGGAATGTGAGAGGAGTGAATGATGAAGTGAAAGAGAGAGAGATTGTCCAGGTGCTTGAGGATGCAAAAGTGGATATATGTGGATTGACTGAAACTAAATGGAAAGGTGAAAGGATGAGAGAATGGGAATACGGTGTAGGTATATGTGCGGGAGTCAGTGAGAATGAGAGGGCAAGAGAGGGAGTATGTCTGATGATAAGCAAGAAGTGGAAGGAGAATATAAGAGAGTATGGAACAGTGGGTGCAAGGATTGTATGGGTGAGGATGAAAGTAGGTATACAAGCATGGGCGATTGTATGTGTGTATGCTCCAACAGAGGATCGAGTGGCAAGAGTGAAAGATGAGTTTTGGGCGAGAGCAGAAGCATGTATGGACAAGTTTGAGAGGAGCGAGAGAGTGCTGTTGATTGGAGACATGAATGGCAAAGTCGGGAATGTACGAGTGGATGGAGTGGTTGGTCAGTGGGGTGTGCCAGCAGAAGTAGATGGGAATGGTAGTGCTTTGGTGGACATCTGTGCTGGTAAGGGGTTGGCAATAGCCAACACCTACTTTCGTCATAAGATGATCCACCGGTATACATGGAGAGTAATGAGGAGGATGGATGGTGAACTTGTTGAACGAAAGGCAATGATAGACTACGTGTGTGTGGATGAACGAATGAGAAGACAAGTGTTGGATGCAAGGGTGTGGAGAGGGTGGGGGAATGGAGTCTCGGACCATCACTTAGTGATGGCCAAGGTAGAGCTGCAAAGAAAGTGGTTGAGGAGGCGAAGGGGAAGACAGGAGGAAACAGCTCCTGTGAGAAGAGTGGAGAAATTGCAAGATAGTGAGAAGAGGACAGAGTATAAGAGCATAGTGGAAGAAAGATTGGGAAGGTATGAGCTAGAGCAGATGGAAGGGGTGGAAGACGTATGTAAGATATTCATGGAAGAGATAAGCGCAGCGTGTGAGGTGGTTTGTGGAGTGAGGAGGAGATGCAAGGGTGTGCAAGGGACAGCATGGTGGAATGATGAGGTGAAACGAGCTGTGGAACAAAAGAAGAAGGCATATGGTGAATGGTTGGCGTGTAGAGGTAGGGGAGAAGATGAGAGAGAGAAGAGAGAGGTATATGTGAGCAGGAGAAGGGAGGTTAAGAGACTGGTGAAGGAGAGTAAGAAGAAAGTGGATGAAGAGTTTGGGAGGAATCTGAGTGTGAAATGGAGGGAGAGTAAGAAATTGTTTTGGAAGGAGGTAAAGAAAGTAAGGCAGTGTGAAAGGGGAAATAGTAGGGGAGTGAAAGATAGGAATAATAGATTGTTGGTGGAGAAGAGAGAGAAATTGAGGAGATGGAAGGAGCACTTTGAGGATTTGTT
The DNA here is from genome assembly GCF_032717465.1 of Coenobita brevimanus. NCBI lineage: Eukaryota > Metazoa > Arthropoda > Malacostraca > Decapoda > Coenobitidae > Coenobita > Coenobita brevimanus. The sequence goes on from NC_136973.1 coordinate 21,078,062, forward strand.
GAATGTAGAGAGTGAGAGCAGTGTGAGTATAAGTGGTTGGGGAATGGCTGGGATAAGAAGAGATGAGAGGAGGGAGGAAGAGATCAGTAGGTCGGAAGTAGTGGAAGCGATGAAGAAGATTAAGCTGGGAAAGGCCCCAGGAATTGATGGAGTGTGTGGTGAAATGCTTAGGTATGGGGGTGAGATTGTTGTGGAGTGGATATGGAAGTTGTGTAGATTGGCTTGGGAAGAGGGAAGGGTTCCAGAGGACTGGAAATCAGGTATAATTGTTCCTCTGTACAAAGGAAAAGGGGAGAGAGAAGTATGTGGTAACCATAGGGGTATTTGCCTTCTTAGTGTGACTGGTAAAATATATGGTAGAATACTCATTGATAGGGTTAGGCATATGACAGAGGAGCTAGTTGGAGAAGAACAAGGGGGATTTAGGAAGGGAAAAGGGTGTGTAGATCAGATATTTGTTCTAAGATGTTTAGTGGAGAAGTATCTAGAGAAGGGAAGGAAAGTGTACGCTGCCTTCATGGACTTGGAGAAAGCTTATGACAGAATAGATAGGAAAGGTATGTGGAAGGTATTAAGAATATATGGAGTGGAGGGGAAATTGTTGAGTGCTGTGAAGAGTATGTACGAGGGAGCTAGGGCTACGGTGCGAGTGGATGGTGAGCCGAGTGAGTTCTTTGATCTCAGTGTGGGACTGAAACAGGGGTGTGTAATGTCTCCATGGCTGTTTAATAAATATATGGATGGGGTCATAAAGGAGGTACAAGGTAGGGCAGTGGATGTGGGGGTGGCCCTAATGAATGAGGGTGAGATTTGGAAGCTTCCGGTGTTGCTGTTTGCTGATGATACAGTATTGTTGAGTGAAGATGAATGGGAGTTGCAAGGTTTGGTGAATGAATTTGGGACAGTGTGTAGGAGGAGGAAGCTGAAAGTTAATGTAAACAAAAGTAAAGTTATGGTGTTTGAGAGGAATGAAGTTACAGAGTGTGCAGTGAGGTTGGATGGTGAGAATATGGAGAATGTGAGTGCATTCAAATACTTGGGTAGTGTGATGAGTAAGGATGGAACTTTGGGGGATGAAGTCCGTGAAAGGGTACAGCAGGGAAGGAAGGTTGTTGGCACACTGAAAGCAGTGATGAGAAATAGGGAGGTGAGTATGGAAGTTAAGAAGTCTCTGCATGATGGTATTGTGATCCCTACCCTGACGTATGGAAGCGAGGCGTGGACCTTGCAAGAGGGGAACAAGTCAAGAGTGAGAGCAGTGGAAATGAGTTACTTGAGAGGAGCATGTGGAGTGACATGGAGGGACAGGTTGACGAATGAAGAAGTGAAGGAATGTTGTGGGGTAGATGTGGATGTGGTTGAAAAGATTAGGAGAAATACACTGAGGTGGTTTGAACATGTGGAGAGGATGGAGAGTGAAAGACTGACTAAGAGGGTGTATGTGGGTGAGGTGGAGGGAGGGAGAGGGAGGGGTAGACCGAGGATGAGGTGGAGGGATGGAGTTGAGAGGTATATGAGGGAGGGAGGGGGTGAGTTGGGGGGAGGGGAGTCAAATGGTGGGTGACAGAGTGACTTGGAGGCGTTTTGTCTGCGGCCACCCTTTGCGGGATTAGGGCGTTGGGCTATAGATAGATAGATAGATAGTTTTGAAAATGTGTTCCCCTGAACTTGCCTCTGTCCTGGTGAACTAAGTGAACGGAAGAAAGTGACTGATTAAGTGTGTGTGGATGATAGGATGAGAAGGTGTGTAATGGATGCAAGAGCATATAGAGATTGGTGTGGTGAGAATCAAGGTCCAAATGATATGGAGGAATAGAAGAAGGGAAGGACAGGAGGAAGTAGTTCATACAAGCAGGGTGGAAAGGTTACAAGAGGAGGGAAAAAATGGCAGAACGTAAGAGAGAAGTGGGGAAGCAATTGGGTAAATATGGATTGGAAGGTGGGGGACGTGGAAGATGTGTGCAAGATATTCACGGAAGAAATCTGTGCAGCATGTGAGGTGGTGTGTGGAGTGAAGAAAAGATGAGAAGGGGTGCAGGGAACAGCGTGGTGGAATGAAGAGGTGAGACAGTCTGTGGCACAAAAGGAGAATGCATATAGTGAGTGGATGAGAAACAGGGGTGTGGAAGAAGTTGAGAGACACAAGAGTGAGTTACATGTAGAGAGGCAGAGAGAGTGAAAAGATTAATAAGAGAGAGTAAGAAGAGTGTGGATGAGGAATTTGGAAGGAATTTGGGTGTAAAGTGGAGGGAATGTTAAGAGAATGTTCTGGAAAGAGGTAGAGAGTTAGACTGGGTGTCAAAGATGTTAACTGGGGAGTGAAAGATAAAAATGGTAGATTACTAGGGAAGAAGGGAGAAAAAGTGAGTGGATGGAGAGAACACTTTAAGGAATTGTTGAACATAGAGAATAAAAGTAATGTGAGTATAAGTGGCTGGGGAATGGCTGGGAGAAGGAGAAAGAAATCAGTAGGATGGAAATTGAAATTGTGGAAGCAATGAAGGAAGTCAAAAGAACTGATGAATTGTGTGGTTAAATGCTGAAGCATGGGGGAGAGATAGTAGTAGAATGGATGTGGAAGATGTGCAGATTTGCCTTGGAGGAAGGTAAAGTCCTGGAGGATTGGAAGTCAGGTATAATTATTCCCCTGTACAAGGGAAAAGGGGGGGAATGAGTGTGTGGTAATCATGCGGGCATTTGTCTTCCGAGTGTATTAGGAAGAGTATATGGGCTTAGTGTAATACCGGGAAATTTGATCCCCTTCACCGGTTGTCACCAGTGTAACGCTAGAGATTTATAATCTTACCGGTTGTTGGTACTGGTCAACTTACCCATTGATAATACAGGTGGTACTCGACTTAGTCTCCCCTCCTTGGTTAATAAAAAAAAATTCACTTCAATAAAACAAAAGGGGGGAGGGGGTGGTATTTTGACTTGGTATGGTAGATGATAATTGTTTAAGAAAATTTTGGTAGTGTTTGTAGTTTTTGACCGAGCCATTTAGTCAGTACCACAGGTGGTCGTCGTTCCCTCAGCGAAGGAATCTTGAATTGGAAGGCGAGTGAATTAGGCATGAGGACTTAATTCCCTTGATTAGGTACACCAAGAAAGAAAATGACATATACTTTACTTTAATAATATTTATGCTGGTTTTCAAAAGACATTTTTAATTACATGACCTTTTGTCATATGAAAGAAGATTGTACATTAAAACCATGGTTTGGGTGATCATTCCTCCAACATTGTCACCAGGCGAAAACAATTTGGTACATACAGGCGATTTCTGAGGTCATTGTACCTTACTTTCTTTTTGTCAGTTATTCTTGGGCTCGACAATAGCCTCAAGACAGGGACCTTTTTACGAGCTTGGGTTGTCTTTTCAGGCTGGCATAGCCTCGAACCAATAAAAATAATTACTCATGTTCTATTTCGTCCGTATAGTATACTCTCATCATGTAATTCTCTATAATCCACAAACACTTTCAATTCATAATTATTAATAGTTCATAATCTTCATTACTAAATAATCACCAAAAATGCATAATCACTCGGACTTGTTTAGCCTCGAGGAACAATTTAAAAAAAATTGCATGATCACCAAGAATACATAATCACTCGGGCTTGTTTAGCCTCGAGGTACAATTCAAAAATTACATTGTTGCTCACAACCGCTAAGTTCCCTTCCACGCTCCTAATTTTCTAACATTAATTTAAGAGAAAGAAAACGGTTAATGGATTTGAATTACGCCTTTCCGTTACCAGATCACTTCACTTTTAAATTTCTAATCCTTATCTGCAAACAAAATTCACTTGATAGCTCAATGATACTATTTCAATTACATTTGGTTTATAAAATAATTCATGGGTAGTGTACGTGTGTATGTTCAAGTCTATGGACAATACCACGGAAAGGCCTCGTGCTCACACTGACGACGCCGGTGTCTGGGGACTGAACCAACGTCCATTATACACGACGTCTGGGCCTCAAGTCTACGTTAAGCTTTCAACAATATTACTTCAAATGGTCCATACCAAGTAAGGATTAAACAAAGAAAAAAGGAGAGGGGGAAAGGAGAAATGTGACAGCTCACCTGAACCAACGTCCATTATACACGATGTCTGGGCAGCGAATGGCCTCCACGAGCAAGCCAGAGACGCCACTGCTAGATCAAATGAGTTGGTGTTTTTGAAACATGGTGGGTTTCAATCCTCTTCACAATTTATTTAGCAGTGTACACATGACGCCAGGACTTTTGATTGGATTGGGGAAAATTTGGGATTCAATCCTTACTTTATTTAGATACTGAATTTACCACTATCCCGCCTTGAATTTTGGGGCAGCTTATGCCATCTAGTGACGGTTAGGGTAAGCGGGACTATTAAATCCTCACAAATGATATTATTTAGGCCTTTTTGACACTTAATCTTACATATTTGGGTTCTAGCAGCTTCATTAGTAAGCATTTCACAACTAGAATACGGAAAGAATTGTATACTCATCATTACTCTGTTTAAGGTTTAAACTTGGCGCCCAATGACGACAAGGAGAAAAGCTGTGCGCATCTGTTATCTATTACTCGACCAGACGGAGGAATTCCCATAGCTCAACATCCACAATTACATCACCCAATTCATAGATACAGAGATGCATACATATAAAGTTAACCCTACATCAATCATTAACATATGAATTACTACATAGGATAGGAATTTATAGACTAGTATTCAGGTTACACCCTATCTAACTTAAAAATTACAGTACCTCTAAACACATACATGAATATTAAATTTGTGGCACTACACGGCTCCCACGTTCGGAAAACAAATTTTACCCAAGTCAATCTTCTATGACATGTGCATGGATGGTATGTTGTTACTCTGATAACTGCTATGAACACTTTGAATTGGAATACTTTTCCCTACAATCGGTGGCACCTGTCGATCCACATTAAACACCTAATGCGTACCTCGGAAGGTCACTTACTCACTTCATTAGGAGGTATGATCACTCCTTACACGGGATGTTATGAGGGAATTTATGCCCCAGTCAGCCTCAGGTTATGGAGGATAGCTTGTTGCTCACCTGAGCTCGACAGGGTCTCTCGAGAGTGAGATCACCACGGGAGGCGCTTCCTTCCACTCTTCCATTCGCAATCACATTCACTCTGTCCTTTTGTTTCCAGCTTTCCGCCCGCACAAGGTGAGTGCTCATTCTGTCCTGAAGACTCCACTACCTCACAAACCGTGCTAACTGTAAGGTTAGGGGATTGATCACTCCCCTCGAAGTAAGGCACTTCCCAGTTCCAACAGGAATTCTCTCTTTTCCTTTTTACACCCTCTCCTCGGGGATGAGTCCACCCGGAACATAACTTTAAGCAGTTATGTTTCACAACATTCATCTCATGCACTTATCTACTTTTTTAACTAACACTCCTCTATGAGCCTCCGAGGGGCATTCCTCACTCGCAGTGGTAATCGCTCATCTTCGGGCTCCGGGGCGAGCTCCTGTTGCAACGGTTCTAAGAGCCATTCCTCGGTACCGTAATATGGTTTTACCTTTTCAGCAGCCCTTTGTATTCTTTCCACTAAATACATTTTCAATTATATAAACACTTCCATCTAGCAGCACTTCGATCACTTGATATGGGCCGTCCCATCTGTCATTCAGTTTCCTACAGGTACCCGGCTGTATGGTCTCTTTTTTTTTCGCCCACACCAAGCTATTGACTCCAACCTTCTGTGCTCTCCTCCGTTGTCCAGGACGATACCTCGTGACGTCCCAAAATCGATGAAGTATTGCCCAAGACAGTGTATGATGTTTTGTGTATGTTTGTCTCTGGGTAATATTTGTCTAGAGAACATATAATTACCTAACCCTTAACATTCTAAGCTGGAAGGAAGGAAAGAAAAGTGAAGAATTAGCACTAAGCTTAGCAAACATGGAAATATCAAGACGAGAGTTAGGACAGAAGAGCAGAAGATGACAGTATGGAGACAGACTGGAGATAAAAAGGCCCCCTTTAGTCGCCTCTTACGACAAGCAGGGATACTGGGGAAGTATTCTTTCCCCCCTTCCCCAGGGGTAATACCAACTAGTACACTATTTGAACCTCATTACTACCAGAATGTTCTGAAAATAGAGTTGCGGAGGTATTTGGGAATGATCAACCAATGCTACCCTTAGCATTCTCACTCTCTTTCCTATTCACTTCCCTTCACTTTCTCACCAACGCCACTAATTTGGGAACGATGAATATCCCACCGCTATTGCCGGCAGTGTAATGCCGGGAAATTTTATCCCCTTCACCGGTTGTCACCAGTGAAACGCTAGAGATTTATAATCTTACCGGTTGTTGGTACTGGTCAACTTACCCATTGATAATACAGGTGGTACTCGACTTAGTCTCCCCTCCTTGGTTAATAAAAAAAAATTCACTTCAATAAAACAAAAGGGGAGAGGGGGTGGTATTTTGACTTGGTATGGTAGATGATAATTGTTTAAGAAAATTTTGGTAGTGTTTGTAGTTTTTGACCGAGCCATTTAGTCAGTACCACAGGTGGTCGTCGTTCCCTCAGCGAAGGAATCTTGAATTGGAAGGGGAGTGAATTAGGCATGAGGACTTAATTCCCTTGATTAGGTACATCAAGAAAGAAAATGACATATACTTTACTCTACTTTAATAATTTTTATGCTGGTTTTCAAAAGACATTTTTAATTACATGACCTTTTGTCATATGAAAGAAGATTGTACATTAAAACCATGGTTTGGGTGATCATTCCTCCAACATTGTCACCAGGTGAAAACAATTTGATACATACAAGCGATTTTTGAGGTCATTGTACCTTACTTTCTTTTTGTCAGCTATTCTTGGGCTCGACAATAGCCTCAAGACAGGGACCTTTTTACGAGCTTGGGTTGTCTTTTCGGGCTGGCATAGCCTTGAACCAATAAAAATAATTACTCATGTTCTATTTCGTCCGTATAGTATACTCTCATCATGTAATTCTCTATAATCCACAAACACTTTCAATTCATAATTATTAATAGTTCATAATCTTCATTACTAAATAATCACCAAAAATGCATAATCACTCGGACTTGTTTAGCCTCGAGGAACAATTCAAAAAAATTGCATAATCACCAGGAATACATAATCACTCGGGCTTGTTTAGCCTCGAGGTACAATTCAAAAATTACATTGTTGCTCACAACCGCTAAGTTCCCTTCCACGCTCCTAATTTTCTAACATTAATTTAAGAGAAAGAAAACGGTTAATGGATTTGAATTACGCCTTTCTGTTACCAGATCACTTCACTTTTAAATTTCTAATCCTTATCTGCAAACAAAATTCACTTGATAGCTCAATGATACTATTTCAATTACATTTGGTTTATAAAATAATTCATGGGTAGTGTAGGTGTGTATGTTCAAGTCTATGGACAATACCACGGGAAGGCCTCGTGCTCACACTGACGTCGCCGGTGTCTGGGGACTGAACCAACGTCCATTATACATGACGTCTGGGCCTCAAGTCTACGTTAAGCTTTCAACAATATTACTTCATATGGTCCATACCAAGTAAGGATTAAACAAAGAAAAAAGGGGGAGGGGAAGGAGAAATGTGGACAGCTCACCTGAACCAACGTCCATTATACACGATGTCTGGGCAGCGAATGGCCTCCACGAGCAAGCCAGAGACGCCACTGCTAGATCAAATGAGTTGGTGTTTTTGAAATATGGTGGGTTTCAATCCTCTTCACAATTTATTTAGCAGTGTACACATGACGCCAGGACTTTTGATTGGATTGGGGAAAATTTGGGATTCAATCCTTACTTAATTTAGATACTGAATTTACCACTATCCCGCCTTGAATTTTGGGGCAGCTTAAGCCATCTAGTGACAGTTAGGGTAAGCGGGACTATTAAATCCTCACAAATGACATTATTTAGGCCTTTTTGACTGTTAATCTTACATATTTGGGTTCTAGCAGCTTCATTAGTAAGCATTTCACAACTAGAATACGGAAAGAATTGTATACTCATCATTACTCTGTTTAAGGTTTAAACTCGGCGCCCAATGACGACAAGGATAAAAGCTGTGCGCATCTGTTATTCATTACTCGACCAGACAGAGGAATTCCCATAGCTCAACATCCACAATTACATCACCCAATGCATAGATACAGAGATGCATACATATAAAGTTAACCCTACATCAATCATTAACATATGAATTACTACTTAGGATAGGAATTTATAGACTAGTATTCAGATTACACCCTATCTAACTTAAAAATTACAGTACCTCTAAACACATACATGAATATTAAATTTGTGGCACTACATTAGGGAAATAACAGAGGAATTAGTTGGAGAAGAATAGAGAGGTTTTAGGAAGGGAAGAGGTTGTGTACATCAGATATTCATTCTCAGATCTTTAATGGAAAAGTTTCTAGAGAAAGGAAGGAAGTTGTATGCAGCCTTCATGTATTTGGAGAAAGCATATGACAGGGTGGATAGACAAGGACTGTGGAAAGTATTAAGAATATATGGAGCAGATGGGAAGTTGTTCAACGCCGTGAAGAGTATGTATGAGGGTACGAGGGCTGCAGTGCGTGTGGATAGTGAACTGAGTGAATTTTACTATTTGAAGGTTGGATTGAAACAGGGATGTGTCATGTCTCCATGGTTGTCCAATTTGTTTATGAATGGGGTTATAAAAGAGATACAAGGTAGGGCAGTGGATATTGGAGCGGCCCTAGTGAGAGAGGGCAGTGTTTGGAAACTAGTACCGTTGTTTGCAGATGATATTGTGTTGTGAAGACAAAGGGGAGATTCAAGGCTTGGTGGATGAGTTTGGGAGAGTGCGTAGGAAACGGAATCTAAAGATGAATGTAGGGAAGAGTAAAGTTATGGTCTTCGTGAGAAGTGAAGTCAATGAATGTACAATGAGGCTGGATGAGGAGAAAAAGGAAAATGTGAGTGCGTTTAAGTACTTGCGTAGTGTGATAAGTAAGGATGTAAGTTTAGAGGGGAAATGCTTGAATGGGTACAACAAGGAAGAGAGGTTGCTGGTTCCTTGAAAACAGTGATAAGAAACAGAGAAATGAGCATGGAAGTGAAAAAGTTACTACATGACAGTATTATGATGGCGTGAGTGAGTGAGTGAGTGATAAAGGTTTGGCACAAAGGCCAGGCACTAGGACCGATGTGGCCATTCAGTGCCTAATAACTAAAAAGAAAAGGAAAAACTGAAATAAAAAGGCAGCACCATAAAATCTGTAAGTCAAATGTCATAAAATATATCACAGTCTGATAAAAATTTCGCAACCTTAAAAATATCTGCGTAAATACCCCTAATGTCTGAGAACTGCGTTTATCAAAACCCACAGAGTCCCGGGGAATATGAAATTTTCTGCAGTGAACTAAAACATGTTCCACCGTCACAGGGACGTGGCAAGCCTTACAAAGGGGAGCGTCTCCGCCACATAAAATGTGGTGGTGTCTTAACCATGTATGACCTATACGAAGTCTGGTCAGAACAACATCCAAGCGCCTGCTCGGGGTGCTGTCCAACACCGGCCAAACCTGCACAGAAGGATGTATTGCTTTCAATTCATAGTTTGTAACAGTGAGGGATGACCACCTCTCCTGCCACTTCCTCCTGATAAAAACTGATATATGTCTCCTAAGATCGGCAAAAGGGACAGGAAAGTTGCCTAGAGTACCATGAAAGGCTTCCTTAGCTGCGACATCTGCCTCCTCGTTGCCTGGCAAACCCACATGAGCATGAATCCAGCAAAATTGAAGTCTCTTGCGACGGGAAGGTAGACGATAGAGCCACTGCTGAATTGCTGGACCAAAGGGTGATTGCTGGAAAAATTCTGAATGGCTGTAAGGGCACTCAGCGAGTCAGAGTATAGGGTAAACTGGCTGTCCCTACTGTCACAAGCTAATTTTAACACGTGGACAATAGCATGAAGTTCAGAAGTAAAAACTGAAGTGGCACCATGGAGTCTCGCCTGATGCACAGTTTCCTCAAGGAGTACTGTGCAGCCAATGCCAGAATCCAATTTTGACCCATCTGTGTAAATCTGAGTGGTTAAGGCATGAATCTGAGAATATTCAAGAAACAGAGTTTTAACTTCAGCTGAACATCTCGAATGCATAGTACAGGCCGGTTTGCAAACATGGGCCTCTGGAATAATCCAAGGAGGGATCGGAGAATAAGAGATTTGCCGTACCTGGACTTTGTGGAAGAAGGTTTCCTGTAAAAACCCATGCATACGGATATGAAGAGGCCTTGGAAAACTCTTACGTTCCTCATATTTCTGTGCCAGATGAAAGTCCTTCATCAGACGGTAAACAAGGTTAGACAGGGAAGTCTGAGTCTTAAACAATAGCCGCAAACTAAGGTCCACTCTGCAAAGATCCAAGGGTAGCTCACCTGCCATAAAGTACAGACTCTCTGCAGGGGAAGTGCGGAAGGCACCCGTGCAGATTCTCATTGCTGAGTTATGAACAGGGTCTAAAAGCTTAAGGGTAGACTTGGCCGCTGAGGAGTATATCTGGCAACCATACTCCAATTTGGAACGACATATGGCATCATATAGTCGGAGACGTGCTGGTCTGTAAGCACCCCAAAACTTCCCACTAAGAACCTTAAGGATATCTAGAGATCGTGTAACAGTGGCCTTTAGCTGTAGAATATGGTTCTTCCAAGTGAGTCTACTGTCAAGAGTAAGCCCCAAGAAATGCACCTTATCTTCATAGGGCAAGATGTTATCTCCCAGGAGTAGGTGAGGAACTGCTGCTGAATTCCTCCTCGAGAACTTGATAGCCACGGTTTTTTGAGGAGAGAAGCAAAAGCCCCATTCCTCAGCCCACATTTGTGCTGCATTGATGGCACTTTGCAACCGCAGTCTTGCAGTATTAGGGTCGGCTCCAGTACAGTATATGGCAAAGTCATCAACAAAGAGTGAACTCTGGATCATAGCTTCATTCTCAACTCTTTCAGCTACTCCATTGATGGCCATGATGAAACATGTGATGCTTAAAACACTGCCTTGGGGTACCCCTTCTGGTTGCAGAACTTTGGGGGAGACTGTGCGACCATTTCGGATTCAGATATAACGCGTATGAAGAAAACTGCAGTCACTGGAACATGGTCCCACACAAACCTTTAGATCGTAAGCTGGACAATACACCCAAGGGCCATGTTGTATCATATGCTTTCTCCAAGTCAAAAAAGACCCCTAGAGTGTGTTTGTTAGTAATGAATCCATTCTGAATATCTGTTGTCAGGAGCAAAAAAGGGTCCATAGTGGATCGATTTCTATGAAACCGAACTGCACGGAGGAAATGTGGCCTCCAGTCTCAGGCCACCAGACTAACCTATGGTTAACCATCTTCTCAAATACTTTGCACAAACAACTGGTAAGTGCTATAGGTCTATAACTTGTTGGAAGTGTGGCATCTCTTCCCGGTTTAGGAATGGGAATAATGACTGCATTGTAAATATCTAGCAAAAGTTGCAGATACTCATGTGGAATGTGGCAAATCATATCGTAATGTATGCCATCTTCGCCGGGAGCAGATGACCCTGTGGCTCGTAGGGCTTGAGCCAATTCTCGGAATATAAAAGGCCTATTATATACTTCCTGGTTCAACACAGCAGAGCCCATAGGGGGTGCTGATGGACGTCCCACTGAGCCGGAACTACTTGCATGGTCCAGCACTGCAGAGCCCAAAGGAGGTACTGACTGGCACCCCACTGAACCTGAAAGATTGGCAAAATAGTGTACAAGGATGTTAGACACCTTTTCCGGGTCTGATACCACAGCTCCGTCCACCTTCAAAGAGGTGGGTGGGGAGCAAATTTACAGGACAGCTTCCTCACTTTAGCCCAAACTCTCCCTATGGATGTTTTAGATGTAATGCTTTCTATATATTTGTGCCACGAATTATGTTTAGCCCATTTTAAATATTTACGTTTTTTTGCTAATGCTCTATGATATATTAAATAATTTTCCTGAGAAGCATTAGGCTTATAACTTCTATAACAAGATCGTGTAATGCGTCTCAAGTTAGTACATGTTTTATCCCACCAACGGACAACTGGATGACGAAAATTGCCAGAAGAACTGGAGATAGAAACCTGAGCACTCTCTAAGACCTGGGCAACGAAGTAATCATATGCCTGGATGTGAGTCTCAAAAGATGAGAAATCAACAGAACAATCGAAGTCTGCAGAAAACTTTTTCCAGTCAGCTTTATCTACACACCAGTTTGGAGGCGCCGATGGAGGCAATCTGTTAAGGACGTCAATTATGATTGGGAAATGGTCGCTACCATGCAGACATTGTGACACAGACCAATTGAGAGAGAGCAATAAATCGGAAGAACAAATACTTAGATCAATGGAGGAGTAGGAGTTAGAGTGCAACATGTGGTGTGTAGGAGCACCATCGTTAACCCCTAATGCGCGGCCATGGACAGCCGACCCCCCCCAGGTAGCGGGGTTGTATCGCGGTCTGAGTACCTGTAGGAAAATATTGGCCAAAAATCAGCGATTAATCCTAGAACATTATACTTGATATGGCAGATAGTACTTATATTCAGCTTTCTCCAGAGACAGATGTTGAGCCTTCGTGGACTACCCAAGGACTTGTGAAGACTTGCAAAGTTGGGTAAACAACTCTTCACTTTCACACCTCCAGCAACCCGGTTTCCCCTCAACCACAGCCTCATTCTGTCACAGTAAACTTTATACTACAACGTACAGGTAGTTTGGAATCCGTATTTGTACAATAAGCACTGAAAATAAGGCTAAAATCAACTAAGCGTACGGCCGACATGCAGCACGGCGGTGGTCTTCCCGTCACTCAACAAACATTTCCATTTTCACAGCTAAAAACATGTATACTACATTATTTTCAATCATATTACTTCCCAAAAGATCACCACGGCGCGCTTTTTATTCTGCCTTACGCCCATCACTTTATTCTCATTCCTGTCGGCCGCTCGCACTGACTCAGAAGAGCTAGAACTCGCCATAATGTCACTTTGAAAGCCTGCGGTAAACTGACGCTAAACAGGGGCAAACCGTGCGAAAAAAAGCTAGTGTTACAACTGGGGAAACAAGCGTTTCCTATTAGCATAAACTGCTTGTGAGAGGAGAGTGCAGATTTACAGTTCTGAGCAGTCAGAGCGCTGCCATGTATCACAGCCAGGCTGGCCGGGCCGTGGGGGGGGGGGTGAGGGGGAAAAACGCGATACTTGGCAACAATGGAGGTCAGCAGTACAAAGGTAAAGTATGCTAATTGTAGCTAAAGGGTGGTGGTACTGATAGACAATACCAGCTGGAATATCCTTGCCCGCGTTTATTCAAAATTAACTTGAATCACAAACGCGACGCTCCGCCGTTATGTCCTTTTTGGCAAGCATCGCAAACGCGATGATCCGCATTTAAGAGGTTAAGTAATGATAGATTCTTTAGCAGGAGTAATAATTCAACCATAGCACCACATTCATCAGTGGAGTTCCCACCCCACAGAATGTTGTGAGCATTAAAATCCCCGAGTAACAAAACAGGAGGTTGCAGCATCTCCACCAGCTCCAGGAGTTCATCCAGCTGTACCGCGTCATCGGGCGAGAGATACATTGAACAGTGTACAGTTTGTCCAGTAATACCTGCACAGTACAGGCCTGCAGGCGAGTTGGAAGATCCACTCGAGTATGATAAATGCTTTTTTTGATGACAATAGCTGCCCCACCTTTTGCCTGAAGACCTGTGGACGGTAGTGTGCTATAGTATGCATAGTTGAGTCCTGGGTTGAATGGATGATAACCCAACTTCATTTCTTGCAGGCAAAGGACATCCCAGTCAAATGTGGACTTCAAGATAGCAATTTCGTCGCAATTAGTGCATAAACCACTACAATTCCACTGAATAATCGTAGGCATGATATGCTGAAGAGAATGTGAGCCATACCTACCGGGACTCAACACGCGAGGATGCCGCAATTTCCAAATGAAGTTCTGATCGATCACCTTCTACGACTAAACATGTATGGTCCAACCTGTTTAAGGAGCCTCCTCGACGGTTCTTTTGCACTTCTTCATGGTGTGTTGTTCCAGGACGGCAAGGGCTATGTTCTCTAGACCGAGAAGAGCGCTCCTGAACGTTACTACCATCGTGTGTAGTGTTAAAGCCCAACTTTGATTTCTTTAGAGTAGGAGAGGTTGTGAGTAGTGAAGACTTATTTTTCAGAGGTAGACGCTCCACTCCCTCTATATCGTCATCATTAGACTGGGGACTGATCTTTCTCTTCTTGTCTTTCTCTGTCTCAGAGACTGGTGGCTGCCGACCACAGGCGCTACTACCGCCATGGGGCAAAGCACAAGCACCAGAAACAGATGACAAAGGCTGATGATTAAAGTGCTTGTGGGACCCCTTTACCGGGCCTTTAATACTTGACGGGGTACTCTTTGGAGATCTGCTGTGGTGCACATTCCAGTCTCACCAAACCGAGATGGGGATTTAACTTTTTCCCCTACATGAGAGTCAGTTGCAACAGGATGGTTGTGTCTATCCTTAGATGTCCCAGAAGTCTCTGCTGTAGAGCTATTCTGTGTCATGGTAGACAACTCAGTGGCACTACTCCCTCCCAAGGAGGGAGCTGCTTTCCCTGTAGTAGAAATTGAGGAAGCCAAGGAGTGTCTTCCAAGTTTCCATCTATACGCTAGCTCTCATCTAGCACTTCCAAAGCTAATACGCTGGGTATTTGCCAAAGTCACTATGTCCTGCTCTAATTTGTAGATGTCACACTGACAGGACGATGGGGAATGGGGGCCCTGACAGTGAAAACAATAAGGCCCAGAATCACATTCTGAGGGGTCATGTGTCTCCAATGAGGAGCAGTGACTGCAGCGGGCCCCATTCCTACAAAACTTCTTCAGATGTCCATACTCAAAACAATTATGACATTGCATGGGCCTGTCATGAAAAGACTTCACTCTAAGCCGTAAGGGGCTGATGTCAACATGGTCTGGTAAGTGGGATCCATAGAAAGTAAGTATCACCAATTTCTACTTTAATTTGTGAACAGAAGACACACTGTCAGGGCACATACCCATAATCTCCAGGTCAGAAAACTCATGCAGGCTCACAAAAGACGACTCCCTTAGAGTAATTAAAGCCCTTGTGGGCCTGTACTGTTGTGAATGGACAGTCAGAGGGGCAAGGCATGTGTTGCAACATCCTCCCCTGAATAACATTCTTAGCACGGAGTAGAACCCCCTTGCCATAGTGCTTGATATTCTCCTTTGGGATGGAACCCACCTCCTTCTGGAGGTACTGATATGCACGGATAAGGTTGGAGTTGTTCTCTTTATAATAAGCCACAAACCACTCAGGGGTTGGGGAAACCCTCTGTTTTATCCTTCTGGAACACATAATCTGTAAACATGTTAGGCACGGCAGCATCATCAATGACATTCTCCGACCGCATCAAGGAGGTCAATACATCAGGTCCCCCCAAAGACAAATCAGGTGTCAAAGCTTGTGCAGCTGTTGCCGCAGAAGCGTCAAGGAATGTCACGTAGCAGTTATTTAGGGTGCCAGTTGTGTCCGCACTGTGCAGTGTTATACGGGAAACAACCACGAACTCTTTGAAAAGACAATGAACTGAGTTGTAGGTCAATGTACTGGGTATATTTCTCAGTACTACTGTGTCTGCAGTCGAGTTGTGCAGGGGTGCATTTTCTTTTTCCATGCCCACTTGACCCTAGCCAACGCATGACCAGCCGATTGACCTGGTCGGTCCCAACCAGGCCGCCTGTCTTGCCAGAATAAGGGACCAAAGAGGTGTATTGCTAGCTGCAGGGAACACCATGCAGCATCGCCCAACCTCCAGGACTCCTGTCTCCCAGTGTTACGGGACGCCACGCACGGCAAACACGTGGGGAGGCTACAGTCCTGCCCTAGATGGCAAGTGTGCAGGGACTAGCATCACAAGCAGGCCTCCTCCACCAGTGATGTGGAGGGTGCTTGGTCCACGACACTGACAAATGCCGAACCCTACTTAGGTAGGCATGCATCCAAAGTAGGTGGCACTGCCAGCCACGCTTCAAGCCCCGCCACCACGTCAAGGTGACCCCCCTCAGCAAGGAGTATTATGATGGCAACTCTAACGTATGGAAGTGAAGCTTGGTCCTTGTTGGAGGGACAGAAGTCAAGTGTGACAGCAGTGGAAATTCGTTATTTGAGAGGAGCATGTGGAGTCACATGGGGAGACAGACTGGGGAAGTGAAGGAGCATTGTGGTGTGGATGTGGATGTGATAGGGAGCGTTAGGAGAAACACATCGAGGTGGTTTGGCCATGTGGAGAGGATGGAGAATGAGAGACTGACGATGAGAGTGTATGTGAGTGAGGTGGGAGGGGGAGAGGGAGGGGGAGGCCAAACAGTGGCGTATCCAGTAAGTTGAGAAGGGGAGGGCTTTTTATTTTTTTTTTAAATCTTTTTAACTGTGCAGCCCATGTCTTTAGCGAGCGCTGCGAGCCCGTACAGCTAGGGGGTTGGGGGGGCGCTGTAAGCCTCCCCCCAGAAAATTTTGCATTTTGTCCAATTTTATTATCATTTTGAGGCCATATGGAATGAGTATATAACATAAATTTAGCATATTCTAAAGTCATTTTTAAGTGCTCTGTGCCACTGAGCTATGATTCAGTCTCTCCAATAACCTTTTACTACTAAAATTCAAACACTCACATTTCAATCAAACAACTTTACAACTGTAATAAACTACTAACAGTAACATTAAAAAATTATGAAAATTTAATCACTGTATTAGTCTCAATTACAAACAGTTTATATATATATATATATATATATATATATATATATATATATATATATATATATATATATATATATATATATATATATATATATATATATATATATATATATTGCAAAAAGGGGGGGCCATGGCCGCATGGTTCCCCCCCCCCCGTCGGTACGCCACTTAGGCCAAGGGTGAGACGAAGGGATGGAGTGAAGTGGTATATGAGAGAGTGTGGTGTGAGCTGGGATCAGGGCAGTGAAATGGTGGGAGACAGGGGGACATGGAGGAGATTTGTTTGTGGCCACCCCTTAAAGGATTAAGGTGTCTGGTAATAGATAGATAGATTCTTCTTCTTCTTAGCCTACCTATCTACCAGGCAACTAACAAACTGTTTACATTCCCATCTACCAACCAACCAACTAACCTGTCCTACCTATATACCAGTCAGCCAACCAACCAACTAACCTGTTGTCCTACCTCCCTAACTACCAGTACCTACCAACCAGCCAACCTTCCTACTTACCCACCTCTTTACTAGTACCTACCTACCTACACACCAGTACCTACCAACCTCCCAGTCATCATTTTCTCTCTCTCTCTCTCTCTCTCTCTCTCTCTCTCTCTCTCTCTCTCTCTCTCTCTGACTTACAAGCCGCCTCGGATTTATATAATTACATATTTGTACACATGTAATTATTACTAATTTTGGCCTTTTCTTAGTCACTTTCTTCATTCTTCATTGTTCTCGTCTTCTTCATTAGCGTAATTATCCATTTCTGTTATTAGTACCAATTCCCAACATCACTTTTTGCTCTCCCCTTTTCCCTTTCTCATTTCCTCCGGCCATCGTTTTACTTTATTGCTTCACTAAATTAATACACACACACACACACACACACACAGACACACACACACAGACACACACACACACACACACACACACACACACACACACACACACACACACACACACATGCGTGCATGCAATAGGGACACAGGCAAACGGTACTCACAGCATACATACACATTCCAACTGAAAACATTAAAACCAACTTGATCGAAAGCAGTAAGGAATCATGTCGATTTTTTTCCGTTTGTTTTTTCGCTTCCCTTCCCCAAAAGTAAGCAGGTAAACAACATCAGTAACCCATAGAGAGAGAGGGGGGGAAGGGGGAGGTGTCTCCCCTCCGTCACCATCTGAGGGGTTGTGGGGTTCCAGTTTACATTGTACAGCAGCAGTCTTTATTTCTTTACTTGCCTTGTGACGCACCTCTCTATCATCATCCTTGCACCTAGATATATGCATAAGTGTTTAAGCTGTCACCGGTAAAGGGTGTATGTGTATGTATAATCAGTACATCAGAATAAATTCTCTTGTTTGTTTTATGCAAGAAAAAAGGAACAAAAGGCTGGAAGCCCGCAAGATTGATTTTTAGTTGGCATGGTAGCAATAATCGCTTATAGTACCTCAACCGTTCCTAAGTTTGATTTCGGTATTTTCATACTACAGATTGCTATATGTTTGTTTTTTCATTAGCTGTGGCTCATTGCCTGAAAGTTTGGATGTTGGGGAAATCGTGTTGTTTTCTTTACACTGTTTCCTTGAATAGCGTAAGAATAAAGTAAAAAATAAATAAAACTGGACCTCGTTGCGACTATGTTGTCTTCGTGGTCTTTGTATCTCCGTAACTCCATCCCCCGCCTCACTTCACGCTTCACTCTCCTCATCCTACCTCTCTCCTTCCCGCTATTACCTTCTAGTCCTCCCTTCCTCCAACCCCCATTAAGACCCACACCGTGACCCCCATCCCTCCCCCCTACAAACACACCAATCTCCACCCCCTCCCTCTCATTCACGACATTCCTCTGCCTCATTTTTTAAACTCTCCTTCTCCCCATAACTTTACTGTTCCTCCATCTTACAGTAGCCTTCTTAATGTTATCCTTCACTCTAATTTACCTCTTCCCCCTCCTTCTCCTCCTCCTTCTCCCACTTCTTCTTCTACTTCTTTTCTCCTTCTTCTTCTTCTTCTTCTTCTTCTTCCTCACGTCTTCTTTCATTTTCTTTCTGTTTTCTTTCTTCTCTTTTTCTTTATTCTTTCTCTCTTCCTTCTTCTTTTCTTTCCTTTTTCCTTTTATTCTTTACCTTTCTCTTACTTTTATTTCTTTTTCTTTTCATTTTCTTTTTCTTCCTCTTCATCTTCCTCATATTCTTAATCGTATTCTTATCTTCCTCTTTGTCGTCGTCATTGTCTTTGTCGTTGTCCATTTGTCGTTTTTCTTGTACTTTAATTCCTTTGTTTCCCTATATCTGCTTTTAAACTTGTCCATGTTCAATCTCCTATATTAACTTTCATTCTGCCTTCTCTCCATTTTCTTCCTTGAGTGTACTCTTCTCTTCCGCCTATTCCCCTTCTTTCCTTCTCTTTCCGTACCATATTTCCGTAGCTTCAGTCTCTTGTTGACACTTCCTTTTTCCCTCTCCAATTTTTCTCCAATCTTCCATTTTACCCATCCTTTGTCTTTTTGTCACGTCTCTCTCTCTCTCTCTCTCTCTCTCTCTCTCTTTGTCCTCAACTACCCTTTCCGTTCACCTTTCTTCTCCTTTTTCATGTTAGTTTCTCTTTCCTTCCTCTCCTATTCTCCCTCTCCGTTTTTCCTCTCCCACTTTTCTACTCTTTCTTTTATCTCCCTTCTTCCCTCTCCCCCCTCCTCTCTCCTTCCTTCTGCTTCACCACATATTCTCCCTCCCCCCCCAGTATTTGGCAATTTTCCCTCCCTATGGTCGCTCTCCCTGCCATACACTTTGTCACACCAGCCGTACAGGACACAGCCGATAGACACAACCCGCACAAAAGTGAACCTGTGTGTGTGTGTGTGTGTGTGTGTGTGTGTGTGTGTGTGTGTGTGTGTGTGTGTGTGTGTGTGTGTGTGTTTTCTGGCACCCAGCTTTGGATGTAAACAAGTGAGTCCATTTACGATATTAAGTAATTATGTACGCCACACAGACAGAAGGCTGGTTTCCGGCAGCCTCAGACGTCGCTACTTGGACACTATTGCCCACCATTTCCTTTGTGATATGCCATGGATATCTGATGAAGATCTGGTGGTGTGGCATTAGCGGATGTATTTGTACGCAGTGGATCAGGTAGGTAGAGGATTGAGAGACACAGTCAGGGCAAAAGTTGGTCTGTTATTTTACCAATTATGATTTTCACGTTCTTCTACTGGTTAATATTCATGTGTTGACAGAGGCCTGGTATGTTCCTCGTCGCATAGATGACTCGCTGTGATACGACAGTGACGGCCATGAAGTGGAATATTGGCTACCTTATATCCCTTAATGTATTTACAGTAAACAAGAAAAGCATCCTTACTCTAGCTGTACTTAACACCCTAAAACGTAGAGCGAAGAGCTTTGAAATATTGTATTGTATGTCCTAAACTGAAATTGTAAACCATAACTATTTTCAACAACTTCTGTAAAATAATTTGGCATCGGATTCGATCTTTAGTTACTCAGTTACCAGACATTTTGAATAATGAAGAACATCCTCACTTTGGACAAATTTCATCGACTCTGTGGGCAACGTAGGTATTTTGTTGACCGCAGGTGCTCAACAGAAACAAAACTCAGCGTACAAGATTTAATAAAACAGAAACAGTGTAAATAAAAACCCAAACAGTTATCTGTATTACACACTGAGCAAGGATAAAAACATGAAACACGAATAGGCTACACTGATTAGTACCAACATAACAACAAGGTCAAAGGTAATTACATTCACTATATTGTGCTGACATACATAATACTGTACATAACCCTCCATCACAAACCACCAGGACACTATACATTTATGAATATGTATAATACTTACTATTTAATGAAAAATGGAAATGCTGGCCTGCCTCATTGATATTTACTTTTCGACATACTGAACGGATAGATTTGGTAATAGACCCTATTATGAGTGCTGGAATTGGCTGAAAGAGAGAGAGAGAGAGAGAGAGAGAGAGAGAGAAGGGGAGGGGGGAGATGGGGGAGGGGGGCATTTCACTACATGGAGAGAGGAAAGGAACAAACAAAACAATGAAGAGTTCCTGGACGGAAGGAAGCGAGGGAAGAAAGATGGTGTGAATGTGAAGGAAGGGAAGGAGGAAAGTGAGAATGAAGGAACGTCTAGGGAGGGAGGAAAAAAGGAATAATGTGGAGGGAAGGAAGGAACGTGAATGACGAAAAGAAGTAGTGACTGACGGAGAGAAAAACTGATGGAAAGAAAGTCGAGGGAGGGACTAAGGAGGGGTACTGGAGGAAGGGATGGGAGGAAAAAAGGAGTATGTGAGAGAAGGAGGGGAAAAAATCGGGGGAAGATGGAGACAGGGAGAGAGAAAAGAAAGATTGGAGGGAGGTGGAAGGAAGGAGGAAGGAAAGAAAAAATGAGAGCAATGGAACGAGGAACGGTAGGATGGAGAGAGGAACTGGAGGAAAAAAAAAAAAAAAAAAGATGACGGGTAAACGAAGGGAAAGGCAAAAAGTGGAAACAGCAATACTATGAACTCCTCCCTCTAAGACCATATCTGCCTAGCACAGAAGTCCTTATGGCAGGCAGGGGAGCGTTAAAGAAAACGGAGGGACCATGTGGGGGGTGGAGGGAGAGACAGGGGTGAGTGAGAAGGGAGAAGGGAAGAGAGTGAGAGGAGGGGAAGAGGAAGAGGGATAGGCGAGGAGGAGAGGGAGAAAGCTGTAGAAAAAAGAAAAGGTGATGAGAGAGGGAAAGATACAAGGGAGTACAAAGGAAAGCAAACAGCAACAGACCTATTATCTTTTCGTGGCTGTTAGGTATAGGGAAGATTATAACTAACAAAACTAATCTACCGGCTAGAGACAAGGATAGGAAAGCAGGAAGGCTTCCCCCTCCACCCACCAAACCCTCCAGCCCAAGGCGGCAGGAAATAGTGAGAAGGACCACCATAGAAAAACCATCATGGAAATTTCATAGGAAAAGGGAAAGGAAATTTTATTATATCTTCACTATCTACCTTAAAGCGAGAGTAACATTAAGTGAGCATTATTTATTGATGTTGTTCAGCAGTTGTATCTTTTAGGCTCTGAAAAAGAAAAAAAATAACATGTCCCACAGAAATGTGTTATTCAGGAGTGACGCTACTTAGCTGGGGGTCAGATGCAAGACACTTATCGAAGTGATTTTTAAAGGTTTGTATTGTATCACAGTTTACTTCTTTTGAGGACAATTTGTTCCACATATTTAGAACTCCGTTATAGAAAAAAATGCTTAGTTCATGTGATATAAATCGTTTGCCAATAATTTTATGCCTATTACCTCTAGTATAGTTTGAGCAATCAACTGTGAAATATTTATCGATGTCCATATCGTGTTTTTTGAATATTTTGAAGACTTGAATTAAATCTCCTCGTAACCTCCGTTTAGTTAGGGTAAAGAGATTCAGAGCTTCTAAACGTTCCTCGTTTGGTTTATTTCTCAATCTACGTTCTATATCTGTACTCTTTTAAGTTTCGCAGTACTCTTTCAAGTTTCTCCATGTCATTTTTATTATAAGGTGATTAAAATTGAACTCAAAATCCCAAGTGCGGGCGTACTAAGGAATTATACAAGTGACGCCAATATTATATCGGATTTACATTCGAGTGTTCTACCTATGAATCCAATCAATTTATTGGCTTTTTTCACAGCTTCTGTACATTGTTTGCTTATTTTTAAAATATTTGTTATTATAACTGCTAAGTCTTTTTCATGGTTTGCACTATCAAGTTGGACATTATTCGTGTAATAGCTAGTTCTTACATTTTTACTGCCATTGTTTAGCACTTTGCATTTATTAATACTGAAATCCATTAGCCACGTTGGGTCCAGTTAAACAGTTGATCAAGATCTCTCTGAATTGCCTGTCTCTGCAGTGCTGGATCTGCTCTGTTACCTATTTTAGTATCGTCAGCAAATTTTGAAATCTTACACCATAATCTTTCATCAATATCATTTATTCATATTAAAAGAAGAATAAGGCCTAACAGTGAACCCTGCGGCATTTCACCTGTAACATTTATCCAGTCTGACTCTTTTCCATTTTCTACAACCCTATGCTTTCTTCGTTGAGCCAGGCGGAAGGAGAGGTGAGAGGAAGAGGAAGGGGTGAGGGAAAAGGGAAAGAAGGAAGTGATGAAAGGAGGTGGACATATTGAAGAAAAATGGGAGAAGAGAGAAGGAAGAAGCATGGATGGGCAAGGAGTGCGGTCCAAGATGGATTAAGGGAGATGAGAAGGGGAAAGAGAAGAGAGAAGAGGGAGGAGTTGAGAAAGGGGGGATGGGGGGGCGGGGAAAGAAGGGTTTTGTTAGGGAGAGAGAGGGGGAAGGCAGTAGAAAAGTGAGTGATAAGAAAGTGACATGGAAAAAAAAAAAAGGTTGAAGGAAGAATGGAGGTAAGATATAAAGATAAAGGAAAGAGAAGAAAGGGCACTTCAAGACATAGAGAAACGGTAGAAGACTGCGGGAGAGAAAAGAGGAAGAGAGAGGGGAGAAGAGTGGGATGAGAAAGGGCAGAAATACAGGATAGGAAGAGAGAAGTGAAAGTGGGAAGGAGAGAAGGAAGAAGTAGAGGGAGGGGGTGAGAGAAGAAGAGGGAGAAGGGGAGAAAGAGAAGGAGAGAATCAAGAAGAAGAGTTGTAGGAGAAACGGGAGAGAAAGGGATGAAGGAGATGAGGGAGAAAGTGATGGGTGAGCATGGGAGAGAGAGGAGAGGGGCAGGGTCGATGGATGAAGCGGTAGTGAATGTTGAGTGGTAAGGGATGGAAGGGGAATGTGTACTCATATGGGGAGGAGTGTTGGAAGTATTCAGAAGTTAGGAGGGAAGGAAATGGTAGGAGGAAAATGAAGAAGGAGGATAAATAGTGAGAAAAGGTGAACCGACAGGCAAAGGGATGATGAGTAGGATTGACAGGAATAAGGTAGTAGTAGTAAGAATTGGTAGGAAAAGAAAAAAACAAGATGGAAAAATAGCAAGAAATGATAGGGAGGGGAAAAATAGAGGCTGATAGGTGTACAAGGGAACGGAGGGAACTCTAACTTCCTTCTCAGAGGGGTCTCCTGTGCTGAGTAAAACGGTGTGACGGTATTAAGAATAATAGACAAGATCATATCAAAGGAGCTGATGAAGGCCATTGCTAACCCACTCGTTGCGCAGATTCTTTTCTAAATAGAATAAAATGGTCTGTTGGTAGGAAGAATAAGAAAGACGTCTTGTTGCCGAAGGGGCTTAAGGGGAAAGGAATGGGAGACAGGGGAAGGTGTGATAAGAGAAATGAGAGGGGATGGAGAGACGTGATAAGGGTGGGATCTGGTAAGGTGGAGGGGGAGATGGAGGGGGTGTAAGAGTATAGGAAGGATAAAGGTTAGGAGTGACAGAGGAAGAAGTAAGGGGGGAAGGTGATACGAGAAGGGTAGGGAGGGGGAGAGGGGAAGAGATGCTCACTTACTGAGAGAGAGAGAGAGAGAGAGAGAGAGAGAGAGAGAGAGAGAGAGAGAGAGAGAGAGAGAGAGAGAGAGAGAGAGAGAGAGAGAGAGAGAGAGAGAGAGAGAGAGAGAGAGAGAGAGAGAGAGAGAGAGAGAGAGAGAGAGAGAGAGAGCAGAGGAAGTAAAGAAATGTTAAGGGAGCAAAGAAGGATAGACGGTAAGACAGGAAGTATTTGAAGTATTTGGTAAAGTATTTGAAATTGAAATTAATAAGCACATAGCTGAACACCTTGAATCCAACAAATGAATAAAAAAAATAATCCATACACCTGATTACTGGTGTCCTCCATTCATGAAAAATCTGTAACAGTTGAATTTGAACAGCTGTAGGTTGAAGTCTGGGGTGAATCAATTCTGGGGAAGCGAGTTCCAAAGAGATGTAGTTCGGAAAACAAAAGATTTCTGATAGGCGGAAGTTCTGCAATGGGACAGTGTGACATTCCAGTCATGAGAGCTACCAGATGCTCTTATAGCACAGGGCACAGGCATGAAGAGGTGGCACAATCGATGCAACTTCGTCTAAGCATTTGCTATAAATATATCAGCAGAATAATGCATGGGAGGCAACATTCTTTCTTACGTGTAGGGGAGGTAGTTTATTTGTAATATCAGGGTTATTAGTAATTCTAACAGCTTTGTTCTGAATTTTGTCTAGTTGTTTTAGTGCAACCTCTCCACATCCATTCCACAAGGATGAGCAATAATTCAGCTGAGAGCGCACATGACCCTTATAAACTATAGCTACTTGATCGTCAGTGAAGAAACCACGAACTCTGTACGGTAATCCAGGTTTCTATGAGGGGGTTTTAGTAAGTGATGTGACATGAGAGGTCCAGCTGAGGGCATTGTTACGTGAACCACCGGGAATTTCAACACTTTTGGAGATAGGAATATTAGTGGCATTGAAAGTAATATAGGAATCTGGCAATATCTGTCTATTAGTAAACTGTATATATTTGATTTTACTAGCATGAAATGAGACGAGGTTATTTTGCCCCAATTCATTGATCCTGGATAGGTCTTGATTTATGGAGATGATTGTACTGAGTTGTGAGTTATAGATAATAAACTCTGTGAATGGGTGTTTGAGTGTGAATGAATTGTGAAGTGTTGAGTCATCTGCAAATGAATGGATGGAATTATGGGTGACAGATAAGAGATCCTTAATATGAACTAGGAATAGCGTAGGCGCCAGAAATGATCCTTGTGGCATGCCGGTGTTAACTGAAGGGAAACTGGAATATACATCACCTACTTTTGCTCATATTTTTCTGTTGCTGAGATATGAGGAAAGCAGAGGAACAAAAGACGTTAGTCCATAGCAAGGGAGTTTAGATAGCAGGGAACGGTGCCCTACTCCCAAACTTCAACCTACAGCTGTTCAAATTCAACTGTTACAGATTTTTCATGAATGAAGGACACCAGTAATCTGGTGTATGGATTATTTTTTTTTATTCATTTGTTTTCCCTCCCTCTGTTCTGTATTAAAAGAAAAAAATCACCTGTTATAATTCTCAATCACATCATAATCCATCCTCACTGTCATCACCCAAGTTATAATGCTCACCTATGTTACAATTCTCAAAACATCATCCAGTGCTGGCTTGAATGGGGCATCAGCGGGTAGTTTCCAAGCAAGAAGCATTTCCAGTAAACTCTGCTTAACCAGATACAAGGACGTGGTTCCGTCTATGTTTGTGAAGTGCTTGGACACTGTTAGTTGGGCATTTAGCAAACCTCAGACGTGTGCACGCCTCCAGTTGTGGTGTGTAATTAGTCTTTTTGTTTTATTAGTTTAAAACTATGTGTTTTTGCACCTTATTTCACATAGTTCAGTTCTAGGGAAAAGACAACATTACGGCTGTACATGCTTTCCATTGCGCTTCTTCGTGAGCAGTCTCAGGTTCTCGTTCAGTCTGCTGTTAAAACTTAGTACAGGAAGTGGAAAGATGCCAATTTTAGACCAAGTTGGAATAAAAAGAGTACAGTTGGTCACTCTCCCCATTAATGCACTGGAGTAAGTTATTCAACCATGAGCTCATATGCAACTGATTGGACAGTTGTAGTAGTTGAAAATATATGCTCATCTGGGTGCGAACCCGTTGGTTTGCAGGTTGAAGTTTCCTTCCCCTGCAGTTCCCTATCCTTTTTGGAGGGACAGGGCATTAAGTAAAGGACGTTTGTAATACCATGGAGCTTCACTACCCGGTCATATCAGTGCCACCATGTAAGAGCATCCTTCTCCAGCAGGAGATGAGCCAATAAGAGACCGCATGGACGCAAATATGTTGATTTTTAAAAATCGTGTTTTAGTTTTCAGAACGATAATGTATTATTTTATAATTCTTCTACAAGGGAAGTCGGAACTGGAGATGGACGCCTTCTCGCGGTGGCACTGTTGCTGAGATATGAGGAAAGCAGAGGAACAAAAGACGTTAGTCCATAGCAAGGGAGTTTAGATAGCAGGGAACGGTGCCATACTCTGTTGAAAGCTTTAGAAATATCAAAGGCAACTGCATGTGTTTCTCCATGTTGGTCAATTGTTGGATGGAAGGTACGAGTCAGGATATTGAGTATTGCAATGGTGGATCTTTCGTGGCGAAAACCATATTGTCCATCACTAATTTGGTAGTTGGATTCAAAGTGTTCAACTATGTGCTTATTAATTTCAATTTCAAATACTTTACCAAATACTTCAAATACTTCCTGTCTTACCGTCTATCCTTCTTTGCTCCCTTAACATTTCTTTACTTCCTCTGCTCTCTCTCTCTCTCTCTCTCTCTCTCTCTCTCAGTAAGTGAGCATCTCTTCCCCTCTCCCCCTCCCTACCCTTCTCGTATCACCTTCCCCCCTTACTTCTTCCTCTGTCACTCCTAACCTTTATCCTTCCTATACTCTTACACCCCCTCCATCTCCCCCTCCACCTTACCAGATCCCACCCTTATCACGTCTCTCCATCCCCTCTCATTTCTCTTATCACACCTTCCCCTGTCTCCCATTCCTTTCCCCTTAAGCCCCTTCGGCAACAAGACGTTTCTTATTCTTCCTACCAACAGACCATTTTATTCTATTTAGAAAAGAATCTACGCAACGAGTGGGTTAGCAATGGCCTTCATCAGCTCCTTTGATATGATCTTGTCTATTATTCTTAAAACCGTCACACCGTTTTACTCAGCACTGGAGACCCCTCTGAGTAGGAAGTTAGAGTTCCCTCCGTTCCCTTGTACACCTATCAGCCTCTATTTTTCCCCTCCCTATCATTTCTTGCTATTTTTCCATCTTGTTTTTTTCTTTTCCTACCAGTTCTTACTACTACTACCTTATCCCTGTCAATCCTACTCATCATCCCTTTGCCTGTCGGTTCACCTTTTCTCACTATTTATCCTCCTTCTTCATTTTCCTCCTACCATTTCCTTCCCTCCTACCTTCTGAATACTTCCAACACTCCTCCCCATACGAGTACACATTCCCCTTCCATCCTTTACCACTCAACATTCACTACCACTTCATCCATCGACCCTGCCCCTCTCCTCTCTCTCCCATGCTCACCCATCACTTTCTCCCTCATCTCCTTCATCCTTTTCTCTCCCGTTTCTCCTACAACTCTTCTTCTTGATTCTCTCCTTCTCTTTCTCCCCTTCTCCCTCTTCTTCTCTCACCCCCTCCCTCTACTTCTTCCTTCTCTCCTTCCCACTTTCACTTCTCTCTTCCTATCCTGTATTTCTGCCCTTTCTCATCCCACTCTTCTCCCCTCTCTCTTCCTCTTTTCTCTCCCGCAGTCTTCTACCGTTTCTCTATGTCTTGAAGTGCCCTTTCTTCTCTTTCCTTTATCTTTACATCTTACCTCCACTCTACCTTCAACCTTTTTTTTTTCCATGTCACTTTCTTATCACTCACTTTTCTACTGCTTTCCCCCTCTCTCTCCCTAACAAAACCCTTCTTCCCCCCCCCATCCCCTCTTTCTCAACTCCTCCCTCTTCTCTCTTCTCTTTCCCCTTCTCATCTCCCTTAATCCATCTTGGACCGCACTCCTTGCCCATCCATGCTTCTTCCTTCTCTCTTCCCCCATTTTTCTTCAATATGTCCACCTCCTTTCATCACTTCCTTCTTTCCCTTTTCCCTCACCCCTTCCTCTTCCTCTCACCTCTCCTTCCGCCTGGCTCACCGGAAGAAAGCATAGGGTTGTAGTAAATGGAAAAGAGTCAGACTGGATAAATGTTACAGGTGAAATGCCGCAGGGTTCACTGTTAGGCCTTATTCTTCTTTTAATATGAATAAATGATATTGATGAAAGATTATGGTGTAAGATTTCAAAATTTGCTGACGATACTAAAATAGGTAACAGAGCAGATCCAGCACTGCAGAGACAGGCAATTCAGAGAGATCTTGATCAACTGTTTAACTGGACCCAACGTGGCTAATGGATTTCAGTATTAATAAATGCAAAGTGCTAAACAATGGCAGTAAAAATGTAAGAACTAGCTATTACACGAATAATGTCCAACTTGATAGTGCAAACCATGAAAAAGACTTAGCAGTTATAATAACAAATATTTTAAAAATAAGCAAACAATGTACAGAAGCTGTGAAAAAAGCCAATAAATTGATTGGATTCATAGGTAGAACACTCGAATGTAAATCCGATATAATATTGGCGTCACTTGTATAATTCCTTAGTACGCCCGCACTTGGGATTTTGAGTTCAATTTTAATCACCTTATAATAAAAATGACATGGAGAAACTTGAAAGAGTACTGCGAAACTTAAAAGAGTACAGATATAGAACGTAGATTGAGAAATAAACCAAACGAGGAACGTTTAGAAGCTCTGAATCTCTTTACCCTAACTAAACGGAGGTTACGAGGAGATTTAATTCAAGTCTTCAAAATATTAAAAAAAAACGATATGGACATCGATAAATATTTCACAGTTGATTGCTCAAACTATACTAAAGGTAATAGGCATAAAATTATTGGCAAACGATTTATATCACATGAACTAAGCATTTTTTTCTATAACGGAGTTCTAAATATGTGGAACAAATTTGTCCTCAAAAGAAGTAAACTGTGATACAATACAAACCTTTAAAAATCACTTCGATAAGTGTCTTGCATCTGACCCCCAGCTAAGTAGCGTCACTCCTGAATAACACATTTCTGTGGGACATGTTATTTTTTTTCTTTTTCAGAGCCTAAAAGATACAACTGCTGAACAACATCAATAAATAATGCTCACTTAATGTTACTCTCGCTTTAAGGTAGATAGTCTATCTATCTATCTATCTATTGCCAGACGCCTCAATCTCGTTTGGGGTGGCCACAAACAAATCGCCTCCAAGTCGCCCTGTCCCCCGCCATTTCACTGCCCCGCTCCCAACTCACCCCCCCCCCTCTCTCATATACCTCTCCACCCCATCCCTCCATCTCATCCTCGGCCTCCCCCTCCCTCTTCCCCCCTCCACCTCACTCACATACACTGTCTTCGTCAGTCTTTCATCCTCCATCCTCTCCACATGGCCAAACCACCTCACTTTGTTCCTCATAATGCTTCCTATCACATCCACATCCACACCACAACGCTCCTTTATATCCTCATTCGTCAGCCTGTCTCTCCATGGGACTCCACAGACTCCTCTTAAATAACTCATTTCCACTGCTCTCACACTTGACTTGTGTCCTTCCAACAACATCCAAGCTTCGCTTCCATACGTTAGAGTTGGTATCACAGTACTGTCATGTAGTAACTTTTTCACATCCATACTCACTTCCCTGTTTCTTATCACTGCTTTCAAAGAACCAGCAACCTTTCTTCCCTGCTGTACCCTTTCAAGCACTTCACCCTCCAAACCTCCATCCTTACTCATCACACTACCCAAATACTTAAACGTACTCACATTTTCCAATTCCTCACCATCCAGCCTCGCTGTACATTCACTGACTTCATCTCTCTCAAAGACCATCAATTTACTCTTCGCTACATTCACCTTTAGATTCCATTTCTTACACACTCTCCCAAACTCATCCACCAAGCCTTGCAGCTCCCCTTTGTCTTCACTCAACAACACAGTATCATCTGCAAACAACAGTACAGGGAGTTTCCAAACACTATCCTCTCTCACCAGGGCCACTCCAACATTCACTACCCTACCTTGCACCTCTTTTATTACCCCATCCATGAACAGATTGAACAACCATGGAGACATGACACATCCCTGTTTCAACCCAACTTTCAAAGAGAAAAGTTCACTTAGTTCACCATCCACACGCACTGCAGCCTTCGCACCATCGTACATACTCTGCACAGCATTCAACAACTTCCCATCTACTCCATATATTCTTAACACTTTCCACAATCCTTGTCTATCCACCTTGTCATATGCTTTATCCAAATCCATGAAAGCCGCATACAACTTCTTTCCCTTCTCTAGAAACTTTTCCACTAAAGATCTAAGAATGAATATCTGATCTACACAACCTCTTCCCTTCCTAAAGCCTCCCTGTTCTTCTCCAACTAATTTCTCTGTTCTTTCTCTAACTCTGTTAATAAGTATCCTACCATACACTTTTCCTATTATACTAAGAAGACAAATGCCCCTATAATTACCACACACTTCTTTTTCCCCTTTTCCTTTGTACAAAGGAATACTTATACCTGACTTCCAATCCTCCGGGACTCTACCTTCCTCCCAGGCCAATCTGCACATCTTCCACATCCATTCTACTACTATCTCTCCCCCATGCTTCAGCATTTCACCATACACTCCATCAATTCCTGGGGCTTTCCCCGATTTAACTTTCTTCATTGCTTCCACAATTCTATCCTACTGATTTCTTCCTGTCTTCTCACCTCCCTCCTTCTCCCAGCCATTCCCCAGCCACTAATACTCACATTACTTCCATCCTCTATGTTCAACAATTCCTTAAAGTGTTCTCTCCATCTGCTCACTTTTTCTCCCTTCTCCACTAGTAATCTACCATTTTCATCTTTCACTCCCCTGCTAACTTCACTTCCACCCTGTCTTACTCTTTTCACCTCTTTCCAGAACATTTTCTTACAGTCCCTCCACTTTACACTCAAATTCCTTCCAAAATCCTCATCCACGCTCTTCTTACTCTCTCTTACTAATCTTCTCACCTCTCTCTTTCTTTCTACATCTCTTCCGCCTCTCAACTTCTTCCACGCCCCTATTTCTCATCCATTCATTGTATGCTTTCTTCTTTTGTGCCACAGCCTGTCTCACCTCTTCAGTCCACTACGCTGTTCCTTGCACCCCCGTCCGTCTTCTCTTCCTTCCACACAACACATCACATGCTGCACATATTTCTTCTGTAAATATCCTACACACATCTTCCACGTCTCCCATCTGCTCCAATTCATATTTGCCCAATCGTTCCTCCACTTCTTTCTTATACTCTGCCTTTTTCTCATCCTCTTGTAACCTTTCCACTCTCCTTGCAACTACTCCTTCCTCTCGTCTTTCCCTTCTTCTATTCCTCCATCTTACTTGAATCTTAATTCTGGCCACCACCAAGTAGTGGTCAGAAAGTCCACTCCCCCAACCTCTATAAGCTCTTGCATCCATTACACATCTCCGCATCCTTTCATCCATACACACATAATCAATCATTGCCTTCCTTTCATTCAGTTCACCACCCACCCTTCTCATCACTCGTCATGTATGCCTGTGGATCATTTTATGCCTGAAGAGGGTATTGGCTATCACCAACCCCCTCCCAGCACAAATGTCCACTAACGCACTCCCATTCTCATCTATCTCAGCAGGCACAGGTAGATAGTGAAGATATAATAAAATTTCCTTTCCCTTTCCCTATGAAATTTCCGTGACGGTTTTTCTATGCTGTATGGTGGTCCTTCTCACTATTTCCTGCCGCCTTGGGCTGGAGGGTTTGGTGGGTGGAGGGGGAAGCCTTCCTGCTTTCCTATCCTTGTCTCTAGCCGGTAGATTAGTTTTGTTAGTTATAACCTTCCCTATACCTAACAGCCACGAAAAGATAATAGGTCTGTTGCTGTTTGCTTTCCTTTGTACTCCCTTGTATCTTTCCCTCTCTCATCACCTTTTCTTTTTTCTACAGCTTTCTCCCTCTCCTCCTCGCCTATCCCTCTTCCTCTTCCCCTCCTCTCACTCTCTTCCCTTCTCCCTTCTCACTCACCCCTGTCTCTCCCTCCACCCCCCACATGGTCCCTCCGTTTTCTTTAACGCTCCCATGCCTGCCATAAGGACTTCTGTGCTAGGCAGATATGGTCTTAGAGGGAGGAGTTCATAGTGTTGCTGTTTCCACTTTTTGCCTTTCCCTTCGTTTACCCGTCATCTTTTTTTTTTCTTTTCCTCCAGTTCCTCTCTCCATCCTACCGTTCCTCGTTCCATTTGCTCTCATTTTTTTCTTTCCTTCCTCCTTCCTTCCACCTCCCTCCAATCTTTCTTTTCTCTCTCCCTGTCTCCATCTTCCCCCGATTTTTTCCCCTCCTTCTCTCACATACTCCTTTTTTTCCTCCCATCCCTTCCTCGAGTACCCCTCCTTAGTCCCTCCCTCGACTTTCTTTCCATCAGTTTTTCTCTCCGTCAGTCACTACTTCTTTTCGTCATTCACGTTCCTTCCTTCCCTCCACATTATTCCTTTTTTCCTCCCTCCCTAGACGTTCCTTCATTCTCACTTTCCTCCTTCCCTTCCTTCACATTCACACCATCTTTCTTCCCTCGCTTCCTTCCGTCCAGGAACTCTTCATTGTTTTGTTTGTTCCTTTCCTCTCTCCATGTAGTGAAATGCCCCCCTCCCCCATCTCCCCCCTCCCCTTCTCTCTCTCTCTCTCTCTCTCTCTCTCTCTCTCTCTCTCTCTCTCTCTCTCTCTCTTTCAGCCAATTCCAGCACTCATAATAGGGTCTATTACCAAATCTATCCGTTCAGTATGTCGAAAAGTAAATATCAATGAGGCAGGCCAGCATTTCCATTTTTCATTAAATAGTAAGTATTATACATATTCATAAATGTATAGTGTCCTGGTGGTTTGTGATGGAGGGTTATGTACAGTATTATGTATGTCAGCACAATATAGTGAATGTAATTACCTTTGACCTTGTTGTTATGTTGGTACTAATCAGTGTAGCCTATTCGTGTTTCATGTTTTTATCCTTGCTCAGTGTGTAATACAGATAACTGTTTGGGTTTTTATTTACACTGTTTCTGTTTTATTAAATCTTGTACGCTGAGTTTTGTTTCTGTTGAGCACCTGCGGTCAACAAAATACCTACGTTGCCCACAGAGTCGATGAAATTTGTCCAAAGTGAGGATGTTCTTCATTATTCAAAATGTCTGGTAACTGAGTAACTAAAGATCGAATCCGATGCCAAATTATTTTACAGAAGTTGTTGAAAATAGTTATGGTTTACAATTTCAGTTTAGGACATACAATACAATATTTCAAAGCTCTTCGCTCTACGTTTTAGGGTGTTAAGTACAGCTAGAGTAAGGATGCTTTTCTTGTTTACTGCAAATACATTAAGGGATATAAGGTGGCCAATATTCCACTTCATGGCCGTCACTGTCGTATCACAGCGAGTCATATATGCGACGAGGAACATACCAGGCCTCTGTCAACACATGAATATTAACCAGTAGAACGTGAAAATCATAATTAACCAGTAGAACGTGAAAATCATAATTGGCCCTGACTGTGTCTCTCAATCCTCTACCTACCTGATCCACTGCGTACAAATACATCCGCTAATGCCACACCACCAGATCTTCATCAGATATCCATGCATATCACAAAGGAAATGGTGGGCAATAGTGTCCAAGTAGCGACGTCTGAGGCTGCCGGGAACCAGCCTTCTGTCTGTGTGGCGTACATAATTACTTAATATCGTAAATGGACTCACTTGTTTACATCCAAAGCTGGGTGACAGAAAACACACACACACACACACACACACACACACACACACACACACACACACACACACACACACACACACACACACACACACACAGGTTCACTTTTGTGCGGGTTGTGTCTATCGGCTGTGTCCTGTACGGCTGGTGTGACAAAGTGTATGGCAGGGAGAGCGACCAGAGGGAGGGAAAATTGAAAATTGCCAAATACTGGGGGGGGGGGAATATGTGGTGAAGCAGAAGGAAGGAGAGAGGAGGGGGAAGAGGGAAGAAGGGAGATAAAAGAAAGAGTAGAAAAGTGGGAGAGGAAAAACGGAGAGGGAGAATAGGAGAGGAAGGAAAGAGAAACTAACATGAAAAAGGAGAAGAAAGGTGAACGGAAAGGGTAGTTGAGGACAGAGAGAGAGAGAGAGAGAGAGAGAGAGAGAGAGAGAGAGAGAGGTGACAAAAAGACGAAGGATGGGTAAAATGGAAGATTGGAGAAAAATTGGAGAGGGAAAAAAAGAAGTGTCAACAAGAGACTGAAGCTACGGAAATATGGTACGGAAAGAGAAGGAAAGAAGGGGAATAGGCGGAAGAGAAGAGTACACTCAAGGAAGAAAATGGAGAGAAGGCAGACTGAAAGTTAATATAGGAGATTGAACATGGACAAGTTTAAAAGCAGATATAGGGAAACAAAGGAATTAAAGTACAAGAAAAACGACAAATGGACAACGACAAAGACAATGACGACGACAAAGAGGAAGATAAGAATACGATTAAGAATATGAGGAAGATGAAGAGGAAGAAAAAGAAAATGAAAAGAAAAAGAAATAAAAGTAACAGAAAAGTAAAGAATAAAAGGAAAAAGGAAAGAAAAGAAGAAGGAAAGAAGAGAGAAAGAATAAAGAAAAAGAGAAGAAAGAAAACAGAAAGAAAATGAAAGAAGACGTGAGGAAGAAGAAGAAGAAGAAGAAGAAGAAGGAGAAAAGAAGTAGAAGAAGAGGAAGAAGTGGGAGAAGGAGGAGGAGAAGGAGGGGGAAGAGGTAAATTAGAGTGAAGGATAACATTAAGAAGGCTACTGTAAGATGGAGGAACAGTAAAGTTATGGGGAGAAGGAGAGTTTAAAAAATGAGGCAGAGGAATGTCGTCAATGAGAGGGAGGGGGTGGAGATTGGTGTGTTTGTAGGGGGGAGGGATGGGGGTCACGGTGTGGGTCTTAATGGGGGTTGGAGGAAGGGAGGACTAGAAGGTAATAGTGGGAAGGAGAGAGGTAGGATGAGGAGAATGAAGCGAGAAGTGAGGCGGGGGATGGAGTTACGGAGATACAAAGACCACGAAGACAACATAGTCGCAACGAGGTCCAGTTTTTTTTTTTTTTTTTACTTTATTCTTACGCTATTCAAGGAAACAGTGTAAAGAAAACAACACGATTTCCCCAACATCCAAACTTTCAGGCAATGAGCCACAGCTAATGAAAAAACAAACATATAGCAATCTGTAGTATGAAAATACCGAAATCAAACTTAGGAACGGTTGAGGTACTATAAGCGATTATTGCTACCATGCCAACTAAAAATCAATCTTGCGGGCTTCCAGCCTTTTGTTCCTTTTTTCTTGCATAAAACAAACAAGAGAATTTATTCTGATGTACTGATTATACATACAAATACACCCTTTACCGGTGACAGCTTAAACACTTATGCATATATCTAGGTGCAAGGATGATGAGGGAGAGGTGGGTCACAAGGCAAGTAAAGAAATAAAGACTGCTGCTGTACAATGTAAACTGGAACCCCACAACCCCTCAGATGGTGACGGAGGGGAGACACCTTCCCCTTCCCCCCCTCTCTCTCTATGGGTTACTGATGTTGTTTACCTGCTTACTTTTGGGGAAGGGAAGCGAAAAAACAAACGGAAAAAAAAATCGACATGATTCCTTACTGCTTTCGATCAAGTTGGTTTTAATGTTTTCAGTTGGAATGTGTATGTATGCTGTGATTACCGTTTGCCTGTGTCCCTATTGCATGCACGCATGTGTGTGTGTGTGTGTGTGTGTGTGTGTGTGTGTGTGTGTGTGTGTGTGTGTGTGTGTCTGTGTGTGTGTGTGTGTGTGTGTGTGTGTGTGTGTGTGTGTGTGTGTGTGTGTGTGTGTGTGTGTGTGTGTGTGTGTGTGTGTGTGTGTGTGTGTGTGTGTGTGTGTGTGTGTGTGTGTGTCTGTGTGTGTCTGTGTGTGTGTGTCTGTGTGTGTGTGTGGGTGTGTGTGTATTAATTTAGTGAAGCA
Source organism: Coenobita brevimanus (assembly GCF_032717465.1). NCBI lineage: Eukaryota > Metazoa > Arthropoda > Malacostraca > Decapoda > Coenobitidae > Coenobita > Coenobita brevimanus. Next base: position 21,114,631 of record NC_136973.1, read on the forward strand.
ATAAAGTAAAACGATGGCCGGAGGAAATGAGAAAGGGAAAAGGGGAGAGCAAAAATTGATGTTGGGAATTGGTACTACTAACAGAAATGGATAATTACGCTAATGAAGAAGGCGAAAACAATGAAGAATGAAGAAAGTGACTAAGAAAAGGCCAAAATTAGTATTAATTACATGTGTACAAATATGTAATTATATAAATCCGAGGCGGCTTGTAAGTCAGAGAGAGAGAGAGAGAGAGAGAGAGAGAGAAAATGATGACTGGGAGGTTGGTAGGTACTGGTGTGTAGGTAGGTAGGTACTAGTAAAGAGGTGGGTAAGTAGGAAGGTTGGCTGGTTGGTAGGTACTGGTAGTTAGGGAGGTAGGACAACAGGTTAGTTGGTTGGTTGGCTGACTGGTATATAGGTAGGACAGGTTAGTTGGTTGGTTGGTAGATGGGAAAGTAAACAGTTTGTTAGTTGCCTGGTAGGTAGGTAGGCTAAGAAGAAGAAGAAGAATCTCTCTATCTATTACCAGACACCTTAATCCTTTAAGGGGTGGCCACAAACAAATCTCCTCCATGTCGCCCTGTCCCCCACCATTTCACTGCCCTGATCCCAGCTCACACCACACTCTCTCATATACCACTTCACTCCATCCCTTCGTCTCATCCTTGGCCTCAGTGGCGTACCGACGGGGGGGGGGGGAACCATGCAGCCATGGCCCCCCCGTTTTGCAATATATATATATATATATATATATATATATATATATATATATATATATATATATATATATATATATATATATATATATATACTATATATATATATATATATATATATATATATATATATATATATATATATATATATATATATATATATATATATATATATATATATATATATACATATATTGTTAGAGTGGCCCTGGTGAGAGAGGATAGTGTTTGGAAACTCCCTGTACTGTTGTTTGCAGATGATACCGTGTTGTTGAGTGAAGACGAAGGGGAGCTGCAAGGCTTGGTGGATGAGTTTGAGAGAGTGTGTAAGAAACGGAATCTAAAGGTGAATGTAGGGAAGAGTAAAGTGATGGTCTTTGAGAGAGGTGAAGTCAGTGAATGTACAGCGAGGTTGGATGGTGAGGAATTGGAAAATGTGAGTACGTTTAAGTACTTGGGTAGTGTGATGAGTAAGGATGGAGGTTTGGAGGGTGAAGTGCTTGAAAGGGTACAGCAGGGAAGAAAGGTTGCTGTTTCTTTGAAAGCAGTGATAAGGAACAGGGAAGTGAGCATGGAAGTGAAAAAGTTACTACATGACAGTATTGTGATACCAACTCTAACGTATGGCAGTGAAGCTTGGACATTGTTGGAAGGACACAAGTCAAGAGTGAGAGCAGTGGAAATGAGTTATTTAAGAGGAGCCTGTGGAGCCACATGGAGAGACAGGCTGACGAATGAGGATATAAAGGAGCGTTGTGGTGTTGATGTGGATGTGATAGGAAGCGTTATGAGGAACACACTGAGGTGGTTTGGCCATGTGGAGAGGATGGAGGGTCAAAGACTGACGAAGAGAGTGTATGTGAGTGAGGTGGAGGGGGAAAGAGGGAGGGGAGGCCGAGGATGAGATGGAGAGATGGGGTGGAGACGTATATGAGAGAGGGGGGGGTGAGGTGGGAGCAGTGGAGTGAAATAGCGGGGGACAAGGCGACTTGGAGGCGATTTGTTTGTGGCCACCCCAAACGGGATTGAGGCGTCTGGCAATAGATATATATATATATATATGTATATATATATATATATATATATATATATATATATATATATATATATATATATATATATATACATATATATATATATATATATATATATATATATATATATATATATATATATATATATAGATAGATAGATAGATAGATAGATAGATAGATAGATACATATACATATATACATATATATATATATATATATATATATATATATATATATATATATATATATATATATATATAAACTGTTTGTAATTGAGACTAATACAGTGATTAAATTTTCATAATTTTTTAATGTTATTATTATTTTATTACAGTTGTAAAGTTGTTTGATTGAAATGTGAGTGTTTGAATTTAAGTAGTATAAGGTTATTGGAGAGACTGAATCATAACTCAGTGCCACAGAGCACTTAAAAATGATTTTAGAATATGCTAAATTTATGTCATATACCTATTCCATATGGCCTCAAAATTATCATAAAATTGGACAAAATGCAAATTTTTTTGGGAGGGGGGGCTTACAGCGCCCCCCCAACCCCCCAGCTGTACGGGCTCGCTGCGCTCGCTAAAGACATGGTCTGCACAGTTAAAAATATTTAAAAAAAAAAGGCCCTCCCCTTCTCAACTTTCTGGGTACGCCACTGCTTGGCCTCCCCCTCCCTCCCCCCCCCTCCACCTCACTCACATACACCCTCCTCGTCAGTCTCTCACTCTTCATCCTCTCCATGGCCAAACCACCTCAGTGTGTTTCTCCTAACGCTCCCTATCACATCCACACCACAACGCTCCTTCACTTCCACATGGCCAAACCACCTCAGTGTGTTTCTCCTAACGCTCCCTATCACATCCACACCACAACGCTCCTTCACTTCCCCAGTCTGTCTTTCCAAGTGACTCCACATGCTCCTCTTTTTCACTTCCATGCTCACTTCCCTGTTTCTTATCACTCCTTTCAAGGAACCAGCAACCTTTCTTCCTTGTTGTACCCATTCAAGCATTTCCCCTCTAAACTTACATCCTTACTCATCACACTACCTACGTACTTAAACGCACTCCCATTTTCCTTTTTCTCCTCATCCAGCCTCACTGTACATTCATTGACTTCACTTCTCACGAAGACCATAACTTTACTCTTCTCTACATTCATCTTTAGATTCCGTTTCTTACACACTCTCTCAAACTCATCCACCAAGCATTGAATCTCCCCTTTGTCTTCACAACACAATATCATCTTCAAACAACAGTACTAGTTTCCAAACACTCCCCTCTCTCACTAGGGCCGCTCCAACATCCACTGCCCTACCTTGTATCTCTTTTGTAACCCCATTCATATACAGATTGGACAACCATGGAGACACGACACGTCCCTGTTTCAATCCAACCTTCAAATAGTAAAATTCACTCAGTTCACTTTCCAAACGCACTGCAGCCCTCGCACCCTCATACATACTCTTCACGGCTTTCAACAACTTCCCATCTGCTCCATATATTCTTAATACTTTCCACAGTCCTTGTCTATCCACCCTGTCATATGCTTTCTCCAAATCCATGAAGGCTGCATACAACTTCTTTCCCTTCTCTAGAAACTTTTCCACTAAAGATCTGAGAATGAATATCTGATCTACACAACCTCTTCCCTTCCTAAAGCCTCCCTGTTCTTCTCCAACTAATTCCTTTTATTTCCCTAAGCCCATATACTCTTCCTAATACACCCGGAAGACAAATGCCCGCATGATTACCATACACTCATTTCCCCCCTTTTCCCTTGTACAGGAGAATAATTATACCTGACTTCCAATCCTCCGGGACTTAACATTCCTCCACGGCAAATCTGCACATCTTCCACATCCATTCTACTACTATTTCTCCCCCATGCTTCAGGATTTATCCACACAATCCATCAATTCTTGGGGCTTTCTCCGTTTTGACTTCCTTCATTGCTTCCACAACTTCCATCCTACTGATTTCTTCCTCCTTCTCCCAGCCACTTATACTTACATTACTTTTATTCTCTATGTTCAACAATTCCTTAAAGTGTTCTCTCCATCTACTCACCTTTTCTCCCTTCTTCCCTAGTAATCTACCATTTTTATCTTTCACTTTCTAATTAACTTCTTTGACACCCAGTCTAACTCTCTACCTCTTTGCAGAACATTCTCTTAACATTCCCTCAACTTTATACCCAAATTCCTTCCAAATTCCTCATCCACACTCTTCTTACTCTGTCTTGTTAATCTTTTCACTCTCTCTGCCTCTCTACATATAACTCACTCTTGTGTCTCTCAACTTCTTCCACACCCCTGTTTCTCATCCCCTTCTCGTCTTCTCTTCACTCCACACACCACCTCACATGCTGCACAGAATTCTTCCGTGAATATCTTGCACACACCTTGCACGTCCCCCACCTTCCAATCCATATTTACCCAATTGCTTCCCCACTTCCCTCTTATGTTCTGCCTTTTTTCCCTCCTCTTGTAACCTTTCCACCCTGCTTGTATGAACTACTTCCTCCTGTCCTTCCCTTCTTCTATTCCTCCATATCATTTGGACCTTGATTCTCACCACACCAATCTCTATATGCTCTTGCATCCATTACACACCTTCTCATCCTATCATCCACACACACATAATCAGTCACTTTCTTCTGTTCACTCAGTTCACCACCCACCCTTTTCATCACTCGCCACGTATACCTATGTATCTTGTGTCTGAAGAGGGTACGGGCTAACACCAACCCCCTCCCAGCACAAATGTCCACTGAAGCACTGCCATTCACATCCATCTCTGCAGACACACCCTAATCACCAACTATTCCATCCACCTTCACATTCCCTGCTTTTCCATTCATATCACCAATCAAAAACTTTCTCATTCCTTTTAAACTTTCCATGCACACTTCCACTTTTGTCCAGAACTCTTCTCTCATTCTGCTTTGCACGATCTTGCATTGATGCATACACACACACACACGCAATTACCCTCATTTGTAGTCCAACTTTCAATCTTACCTACACAATGCTAGAGCCAACTGATCCATACTTTCTTATATTCTCTTTCCATCTCTTATTCACAATACACACTCCTTCTTTTTCCGTCTCATTCTCACCTACTCCCGCACATATACCCCTTCCATACCTTCATTTTCTCACACTATCACAATGGCCATTTAGTTTCAGTTAATCCACATATATCCACTTTTGCACCCTCAAACACCTGGACAGTCTCTCTGTCTTTCACTTCATCATTTGCATCATTATTATTATTTTTTTTTTATTTACACAAACCAGAACCAGAGCTGTAATTAAGCATAAGGAGATATATGTATAACTCAAGTGGTTAATGAAGGTAAGACCAAACCGGTTCAGTTGGAGAAGCATCTGCTGAACTTAATATAGTAGTGGGGATATTGCAAGGGCAATATAACATAAGTCAGCGGATTCAAAAGGTTAAGAGGCAAAGGCAGCTGGTAAGGCCTATATGATGTGGCTCTGTGTTTTGAGCATGGAGGTAGGGGTGTTATGTGTTGCAAAATTAAACCCTTCATTACGATCACGTGTTTTCTACACGGCGTTTATACCAACCCGACAAAGTTCCCTAGCCTGTTTTAGCTCAGTTGATAGCCAAGTGTAGCCCGAATGGAGGATTGATTTGGCTAGTAACCAAGGAGACTCATTCATTCCTACCTCATGACTAGGACTAAGTAAATAACTTGCAACTATCCGCCGTTTTCTCAGTCGCCTCGGACTGCACACCCGAGGTCGTCTGCTAGCTCCCGAGAACGATTTGGTTTTCTCAGTGGCGTTTCCGGCCGCCTGTGACACGGCCATTATTGGAACAATCGGGTGGAAGCACCCGACTGTTAATCGGGCAGGTACACCGTCCGAACTGGGCAGGCTACTGTAAAATCTATGTTTATTTTTAAAAATAATATATGAAAATACGTGTGGTATGTACTGGGTAATTCAGTACATATTATTTCGATGTTCTGGTGGAGACTATTGTTAAAAATTTGTACACTCTCAAATGTCTTAAAAGAGTATGGTGCAGCCACAATAATACTAGCTATCATCAACAAACCAGCTCCATCGTCTGCCATGGCTGCAAGTCACCACTGCAGGCGGTTGGAAAAAGTAATGTGTACCTATAGTACATTCAGATATACGCTTAAAACAATACCAAATCATGTTTCCTGCCTTAATTAAGATGCCTTAAACCATTGATAATGTGGATAAATGTTCCGTAAGTGAGTGACCTTGGCTCCTCTTGCTGACCAATCATTCAAAACACGCTTTTTAATTGATTTTGGCTACGCACAAAACTACCCCAAATATAATATACCTATATTTATGCAAAATTAAATATGATTCATCACTATTTGGTAGTAAAGTACTGCTAACTACCACAGGCGGGCCTGGTCAGTATTACCAGCTCAATGCTGGTCACTCAGGCGCTAGGTTCCGAGGCTCGGGCGCTCGCACCCGAGAAATTCATTGACTGAGAAAACCAATCTCAGTTACTGGGTGCTGGCGTCCGAGGCTAGGGAGCGGGTGGCCGATTCGGGAGCTTAGGCGACTGAGAAAACGGCTGTATGACTTAGCATTGAATTAGTGGGAGTGGCCCAGTTCCGATAGATGAAAATAAACCCTTGATAATGCATCCTACGTTTTTTTTTTCTTTCTTTTGGCTTTGTAGAAATTTTCGCCTTGAAGGGGTCAGTAACGAGTTCCACTGTGCTTTAATAATTAACTTGGCCTAAAATTGTCAACTGTCCATCCTGAATGTTGAGCCATAAAAAGAAACTAACATAGAAACATGCCAGTCACGAAGAAGTGCTGAGGAAGGGATGTCTAATAATATTACTGTGTTTACCTGGTACTGGGTTCCGGAAAATAAGCTGGAAAAGTACACGGAAAAAAAAAAAAAGCCAAGATAAATGGGATGAAACTAGCCAATTATGAGTTTTGGACCACTAGGAATTTGAAAATATAGGCAATGGTAATTTTCGTAGTATCAGCATAAATCGCGTATAAATAAATGAATACCTTTGAATAGCTTTGACACATGATCAAGTAGTAGCTGAGCAATGTTATGTTTCAGTTTAGTTGTAAATAAAGAAGATAAGAATTTTTTAAAACATGGTGAAGCGGTGAACGGTCCTCGATACTGTACTTTCCTTATGTGCGGCTAAGTTGAAGCATACAGTTATTCAACAGGTGTTTGATATTATGTTAGAGGTTTTTCACACGGTATTTCTACCATTTTAAACGCGATTTGTGTTAGTACAACGATAATTATTAGTGTAGATCATTCAAATTTCCTTGTAGCAGAAAACTTGCAAGTGGCCATTCCTCCTCAACCATGGAAGTCTCCATTAAGCTAAAAAAAAAAAAAAAAAAAAAAAAAATCAGTATTAAAAAGACGTCCTGTGGCTGAAGGGGCTAACACTGTGACAGTATAATAATACATTCCATAATGCTGGGTAATGAAACAATATATGAATGAATGAGGATATAATACTGAAAAACTTCATATTATGCCATATCGGGTACTGGTCACTACATGAAAGATCTGCAACCATAAAACACTGTATTATCTTCCTTATTTACCTTGTAACCTGATCTTCAGGTATATTTACCTGAAGTTCAAATAATATATAGTCTAATGTTTTTCCAATCTTTTCATGTTCCCAAATATTTCCTTATAATCAAGTATTCCAAGAAATATTATATGTTTAGGTTCTTACATATATCCTGACTACATAATATTTCATTACAAATTGTTTTTTAATAAAGTTACAAAATCTTATCTTCTTGTGTGTCTTCTAGGTTGTTACCTGTATTCTTAGAATAAAATCTTTCAATAAACATTCTAGTTGCTGAATGTATCAGCACAACATAATATTCCAATATACCCTCAAGTTTATATGTATGTATCTTGGCAACCAAATACTACAGTACATCTTGATTTTAAATATATGCAGTCTTCTATGTTCAGGGGTGTATTATGACGCCTTTCTGTTCTGATAGATTTTCCTGGTTCTTGAATATACTGTACAGTATTTTGAAACCCTAATTCTCTGGGCACTGCTGGTTCTTGAATGATTCACAGGTAACTAATATTCCAATACAATACTTGTTTTTGGTTTTTGAATATATTCCTCTACAGTAATATATAATTACAGCATATCTCAAAACATGTTGAATATAATCTTAAAACTAAGTATTCTTAAACACCATTATTGTTTAATATATTCTTATATCTTGAAACTATTGCATATTTATGTTGCTGAATAATGAATATATCTTTAGACACTAATATTCTAGCATATCATGTAGGTTGGTAGCCATAAGCTCATGTGCTAATATTCTAGTTAGCTCTTGGCTTTCAATATATCGTACTAACAAATTTTACTATAACAACTTGGCTTTCAGATATAACGTATTTTTATAAACAAATCTCTCGTGCAGATTCATCATTGTAGTTCTTGAATATCACTTTGTAATGTAAAGATCCACTATATCTTTATTGTTCTCTTAGCTATTCAGAAGAAACTCCTAAAGACCAAATCTCCCAGCCCCCCTATCATCTGCAAAAAGGGTCCAATCTTTAAACTTTCATTAAGGTAAAATTTTTTCTTACAGATTTCAAGAGCTTGAATTTACACACCTGCAAATGTATGTTTCACTCTCTTATGACGTACGTAACCCGCAATATCGATCGTAAAAGAGCTTCAAAAATAATTGTCGCACTTCGTGAATACAAAGAGAGGAAAAAATTACACCTAAGTAAATTTTGGTCTGATGGATTTTAAGAGCTTCATTTTACACACCAGCAAAGGTATATTTCACTCTCAAATATTTAATGGTTACTGCACAATTGACTTAAAAAAAAAGTCACTCCTCTGTGAGCAAGGATGGGACGTCCTTGAGAAATAACGGGGAATAGGGAGGCGGAGGGAGTGGGGGTGCATCAAGAGAGAGGGGAAAGGGAGGGAATATATTTGCCACACACACCCAATATGGTCTAGAAGGGGTATGGTGGGTAGTTTGGACAGGAGGGGACACAGAAAGTAGGATCCAAGGAGGCAAAGGGTGATGGAGAGATGGCCTGGGGAGGGGGGGTATCCCTACACCCAGGGAGGGGTCCGGATCATGCCTCCCACCACATGATCTCGTAATTCCCACTGACCAGGTCCCATATACGTTATAAAAGAGGCAGTGCTACCTACTGCCAGTTTTGGATAGCCTCTGTACCATCGACAGAGAGAGGACTTTATACGACATTTTCCGTAAATGTCGTTCAACAGCCATAGGTCTTTAGGACAGATGTGCCGAAACTTAGGTGCTAAAGAGGGATGCCTTCGTGTGGTGACATCGATATGAGCAGGTGGTGGAGCTGGCCAGTTATGCAAATGTCCCTGACTCACCTCCCTAACCCCCCAAGGAGGATGGTGGAACGTGGAAGAAGGGTAATTTCGGCATGCAGTCTACCGAGTTCATGTTGAAATGAGCATGAGATTGCAACTACCAATACTACTACTGCTACTACTAGTCCTACTACTACTAACAACCAAAACACAAGGAGTTTCATTGCATGTAGGAGCTGGGATGCGGGTTGTTGGTTGTGGTTGTTGGTGTTCCTGGGTTGGCATCTGTGGGAGGCACTGGCACTAAGCCTGGTCCAGGTCGAGACAGGCCTGAAGCTGTTGGCGTGGAGTACAAACATTTACAATCATTTTATCTCTTGGTTCTTAGGGTGAGCACACATTTGCATTTATTTTAACTCTTTGGTCTTGGTGTGGAGAACAGACATATACAATTATTTTATCTCTTGGATCTTTGTGTGGAAAACAAGTATTTACTTATTATAACTGGTGTGGTGTGGAGAACAGACATTAAAATTAATTTTAAGTCTCTGGTCACTGTGTATAGTACAGACGTATACAATCATTTTTAAATCTGCTATTATCATGTTTCCCTTAGGTGGACAAGCTCTCTTAAGATAATTGTAATATAATGAAAATTTCTTGTTTCTCTTTCTGTACGAGAATAATAATCAACGAAGTTATTATTTCTTTCCTCAGTAATACAATTTGTGGTAGGTAGGGGTGTCCACCGTCCCCTCACTCTGTATACTGCTGCTTTGAGGTGGCTCTGCTGTGAATGACTAACCAAATGGTTTCCTGTAAGTCAGGAAACCACTTATTCCATTGGATGGTAACCATTAGAGCACATAACGTCTTGTGGATTAATGAACTAAGGCGCTCCAACCTGACTGAGCAAGTAACGGTTTAAATCAGAGGGATTGTTGGAGTTTATTGCTCATAAAATGCCATTAGTGGGACAGGTCACCCTCGCTTTACATGTTGGGACATAAGCTAAGCCCCGGACAACTACACTCCTGATGGGACAACAAAGGTTTGGGCGATGGATGGATGATATGTACACTGGATGTCTCGGGACTTTAAGCAATAATTTCAAGGGTAATTCTAAGGTTGATGTTGAGAAAAAAATGCTATATTATCATAGGTCCCATTCTCCACCATTACGGAGGTACATTTACTAACCACCTTATGGATGAATCATGAAGCTAACCATTTTTGTCTATAATATTATTATTAATAATTGTAACTACACAATGGCTGAGAACTGATCCTATGTTGACACAACATTAATAACTCAAATTCAGCATTAGAATCACCTCCTGAATATGCTCCACCAAGTATAGGGAAGTACAGTGACACCCTGATACACACACACACACACACACACACACACACACACACACACACACACACACACACACACACACACACACACACATACACACACATTTATATATACATATAAAAGAGTTGGTATTGTAGGATTTCTAAATAACAGAAGTCTTGCAGATAACACTGTTAAATCCATCAGTGTATCTGACAGTAGCATGGATTGTAATTACATAAAGCAAAAAATAAACCCAGAAAGTAATACAAGTATATGCACCGACTTCTTAAAGCTCAGATAGAGAAACAGAAATATTTTATGATGACATCTGGAAGATGAAAAGACCACATATACCATCAGTGCTCATGGGAGACTTCAATCAATGCAAAAGTTGGGATATTAAAAAAGAAAAAAAAAAAAAAAGGAAAAGGAAAAACATGTATGGAAAAATTCGGGGTGGGAGAAAGGTATGAAAGAGGATAAATGGTGGTAAATTTTCCTGAAATATATAACATGAGAATATTGAACACACTCTTTCCCGAAAGAACTGAGAGAAAATTGACCTGGAGAGGTCCAAATGGAGAAACGAATAATGAAATCGACTTTTATAGCAGATAAGAACATGACGATCATAAATGTCACAGTTATCAACAAAGTAAATATAGGAAGTGATCATAGAATGATGGGTTGCATAGCCAGATTCAAATTCATAAGTGAAAGATGATCAAAAATTAAGATATGCCCAGTAAAAGTAGACGAAAACAAAGCAGCCTTGCAGGTAAAAATAATCAACATATTTCAGGCTAAAAGTTAAGCTGTGACATTGATAAGTTGAATGACAGACTAACAAAAGTGCTAAGAGAATCAATGGAGAGGTAACAGGAAAAGTTAATAGTTCAAAGCCAACAAGAATTTAAAACATACACTCGTACTCATCTATTTATCTATATACCAAGGCTGCTTCCCCCAAGGAAAGGGAGGTAGCCGAGACAGGACGACACACTCCCAATTTACTCATCCATTCAAACACATTCATTCTCATCTTAGCCCCAAAGGGGAGAAAGGACAGATCCTCACTGCACCACACCGCACGAGGGTCAGCTGCACAGTGCAATCAGTGACATCCGCAGCAGGGCCCGACAGCAAAGCTGGTTTACCCCTGCCACATCATAATAGACCCATCCCCTTACTCTCACCTTACCTGATCAGTTGATCAGACCAAATGCGGGAGAATATCCCCTCAGGGCTGCATCGTCATTTATTCATTCAAAATTTCTCTCCATTTATTTCTGTCAAGCACAGCCACTCTTCCTTGCTCAACAGACATCCCTCTCACATCCAGCGCTCTCTTGCCACTGTCCATCAATCCTATTCGTGGTCTCCCTCTCAGCCTTACACCTCTCACATCAGATCTAGTTATCTTTTTCACCAATAGCTCATTATCCATTCTCCCCATATGCCCAGACCATCGCAACAGCCTCTGCTCAACTCGATCAGCCATCTCCCAAACAACTCCAGTTCTCTTTCGCACTTCATATCTCACTCAGTCCATATGTGTCACTCCACACCTACTCCTCAGACACCTCATCTCCATTACATTCAAAGTTTTCCTCTCTGATACACCCATATTCCATGCTTCAGCCCCATATAACGCAGTCGGTACCACAACACCCTCATACAGCCTTCTCTTTACATCCATTTTAAGCTAAAGACATCTAAACACTTTTTTCATTCCTGCCAGCACCTTTCCTACTTCATTCATTCTAAACTTCACTTCTGCATCTATTCTTCCATCCACAGCAACATGTGACCCCAAATACTTAAAACGCTACCTCCTCAAGCAACTCACCGTTCAAAACTATATTCATCCTCCTACCATCTACTGACCTCGTACACTTCATCACTTTACTCTTATTCTCATTTACTTTCAATTTCCTCCTTTCACACACCCTTCCAAACTCCTCTACCAACTGTCTCAGTCTCTCCTCTGAATCAGCTACCAGTGTAGTATCATCTGCAAACAGCAGCTGCTTCAGATTCCACTCTCTACCACCAACATTCACCAGACTCAGACCTCCACCTAACATTCTTGCATTCACCGCCCTTACAACACCATCCATATAAATATTAAACAACCACGGCGACATCACACATCCCTGCTGCAGCCCCACTCTCACGGGAAACCAAACACTCACAGTATTACCCACTCTTACACACGCTCTACTATTTACATAAAAACTTTTCACTCCTTTTAGTAACCTACCGTCAAGTCCATACAATCTTAAAACAGTCCACAAAGCCTTCCTATCAATTTAATCATACGCTTTCTCTAAATCCATGAATGCCCAAAACACATCTTTGCCTTTCGCTAAATACTTTTCACACACTTGTCTCCCAGCGAACACCTGATCCATGCATCCCCTCCCTCTCCTAAAGCCACACTGCTCATCACCAATAACTCCCTCTGTGCCCTCTCTAACTCTCATAATTAACACTCTACCATATACCTTACCTACAACACTCAACAGACTTATACCCCTAAAGCTAGTACATTCATACTTATCACCCTCACCTTTATACAACGGGACCACACAAGCACTTGCCCAGTCAAATGGCACCATACCTTTCACAAAGCACACATTCAACAATCTTACTAACCAGTCAGCAATAGTCGCTTCACCACCCTTCAGGCATTCCACAGCACACCCATCCATACCTGCAGCTTTCCCTTTTTCTATCTCCTTTACTGCCTTCTCCACTTCCTCCTTCGTGATCAAAGAATCATTCAACTCTCCCAACACATTTATTCCTTGCACTCTTCCATCCGCCACAATCTCAGCCTCCCTTTCCTCCTCTACATTTAACAATCTTTCAAAATACTCTGCCCATCTCTTCCTTACTGCATCCATCTCAATTAATATCCTTCCATCCTCTGCTTTTACTCGCTCTTCCCTCCCAGACTCTCCATTTCGCATCTTTTTCACCTCCTTCCAAAACATTTCTTATTCTGTGGAAAGTTCCCAGTCAACTGCCTACCCCATCTCTCATCTACTGCCACTTTAGCATCACGCACAGCCCTTCTCGCCCTATTCCTTTCTTTATATCTCTCAAACGACATCTCATCATTCCTCTGCAGACACACTTCATATGCACATTTCTTCTCAGCCACAGCCAGACTTACTTCCTCGCACCACCACTCACTTCCTTTTCTTACACCACCACCCACACGTCTCACACCACACACCTCTTCTGCATGCCCCACCACAGCACTCTTAAACAACTGCCGTTCCTCCTCCACACTGCCATTTTCCTGATCTTTCACTGCGTTCCACTCATCTTTCAATTTCTCCCGATACTCGATCATTTTCTCCCTTTTATCCAACTCACTCACTTTCAAAACCTCCATGCCATACCTAACCCTCCTAGCTCTCACCCATCTCTTACCTACTCTTAACGTTCCCTCCACCAGGTAGTGATCAGACATACCTCCACCCTCCCCTCTCAGAACTCTCACATCCAACAATCTTCCTATTACATTCCTGGACACAACCACATAGTCCATCAATGCTCTATCAACAACCCTTCCACCCTCCTGTCTCACCCATGTATACTTATAAATATCTTTCTTCTCAAACAACGTATTTCCAATCACCATCTCTCGCTCAAAGCACATCCCTATCATTCGTTCCCTATGTTCATTTCTTCCAGGCACACCATGCATACCAACTACACCTTCAACTGCTACATTTCCCACTCTAGCATTAAGATCTCCCATCATTACCACATTCACATTCGCCCCAAAACTCTTCAAACACTAAACAACATCATTCCAGAAAGACTCCCTCTCTTCTTCATCCCTTTCACTACCAGGCCCATATGCACTCACAAACACCCACAACTCACTTTCAAATTTTGCTTTCACCCACATCAGTCTCGATGACACCACCTTTCATTCCATCACACACTGCCGTACTACCGGACTCACTAACAAGGCCACACCTTCTCTTGCTCATCCTCTATCAACACCTGACAATCTCCCATTCACACTTCCAAACATAGAGTCACCCTTCCATTTCATCTTCGTTTCACTCAGAGCTAACACATCCAACTTTCTTCTCACAAACATTCTCCCAATCTCCTCCCTTTTAGCCTCAATCGTACTACATCCACGCACATTCATAGATCCAATCTTCAGGGTACGGGGATAACTCAGTCCCCCATCCCTTTCTCTAGCCTGTCTCTTTTTAGGAACTAAAAAAAAAAAAAAAAGATGAAATAGAAAGAGCAGAATTAAATAAGCTTATCAACATGAGACAGAAAGAAGGAAAAAGAAAGGGAAACATGGATGAGCTCATGGAAACCATCAAAAAAGGAAAAATCTGAAACAGGTCCCAAGTAAAATGGCAATAGGAAAGCAACAAATTATATAACTGAAACAGGTCCGAAATAAAATGGCAATAGGAAAGCAACAAATTTTATAACTGAAACAGGTCCGAAATAAAATGGCAATAGGAAAGCAACAAATTATATAACTGAAACAGGTCCCATGTAAAATGGCAATAGGAAAGCCACAAATTTTATAACTGAAAGACAAAAATGGTCAAGTCATTAAATGCAGAGATAGGATGGTGATGAGAGTTGAAGAATTTTACAAAGACCTGTATGCATAAAAAAACAATAGTACTAGTAGCTGACTTTTCAGTGGACATAAGTGAAATACCTGAGGTAACACCAGACGGAATCAACATTTCTCTTAAATGTATGGAAAGTGAGAAGGCTCCAGGAGAAGATAGAATGATAGCATTTTTAATATCGAATGCAGGAGTAGAAGTATAAAACAGGCTTGGCCACTTGTTTAATGGGTATATAAACAGAAGTAAATTCCCAAACCATGGTGTAATGAAATAGTTATTTTGCTTTACAAAAAAGCAAAAAGATCTTCGTACTATCGACCCATTTGCTCATCATCAGTTATTTACAAACTCTTCACTAAAGTCCTTAAGAACAGAATAACAATTTTGGATGAAAATCAACCCTATGAACAGGCAGGATTCTAAAGGAGGTATTAGACTACTGATCATCTGCCTACAATAAATCAGCTATTTGAGAAAAGTACAGAATGTAATAAACCAATGTGCTTAGATTTTGTTTTCTCCGACAAGGAGAGTATGCTTTCACCCCTGTTTGTTTGTTTGTTTGTTTGCAGGATTAATAAAAAACCAAGAAATTTTTACCAAATTTGGTGGGTAGATAGCCCACGTCCCAAGAAACAATCTATTAACTTTTGGAACCGATACGGATCGTATTACAGATTTTGCCCATGTTGGAGAGATGCGCTAGACTGAGTGTCTCTCTAGTTAATTATTACAAGGCTTTCGACTCAGTGGAACACACAGCAATTAAAAGTGCATTGTGAGAACTTGGAGTGAATGAGGAAAATGTAAAACTGTTCGAAAACATACAACAAGAGGGAACTTCTAGAGTTAAATTACACACAGACTTGGAAAAAATTAAAGTTTGAGAAGGGCGTGCATCAAGGAGATGCAGTTTCACCAAAATTATTTACAGCATGCTAAGAAAGTATTTGCAGAAAGCTAGACTGGGAGAACAAAAGACTAAACATAGACGGAGAAAAGCTAAACAATTTAAGATTTGAGGATGACATTGTCCTAATTTCAGAAACAGTAGAGGCATTAACAAAATAAAATAAATAACCTGAACAGAGAACGTCTCAAAGTAGGGTTAAAGATGAACCACAGTAAAACTAATGGTTAATCCAAATACATCGTTTAATCTAAATACAATGAAGAGCATCATCAAAATAAGGGAAGAAATTCATGAAGAAGTTGAGGAGTACAATTTCTTGAGGAAAATACTGAAACTAACGAAAGACCATGATAGTGAAATAAAGAGCAACATTAGTTTGATGGAAAGCTTTCAGTAAACATTGAGACATCATGAAAAGTAGCTTGCAGGTGTTTATGAAACGAAAAGTATATAACGAATGTATATTTCAGCTATGACGTACAGTTGTGAGACCTGAAAACTGACAAAATCGATGAAAAAATAACTAATCCAATCTCAATGTGAGAAGGGAAGGTCAATGTTGGAAATATCTTTAGGAGACGGGAAAAGATCAATGTGGGTGAGGGAGCAGACTAAAGTGAAAGATATTATAGAAGGTATAAAGGAACAGAAATGGAGGTGATCAGGTCATGGGACAAGAATAATGGATAGCCAATAGAGAAAGAGGCTGACTGACTGGACACCAAAGGATTGTAAGCGCAGCAGAAAAAAAAAACAGACAGGAGGTGGAGAGATGAGAGAGAGAAGTTTGCAGGCAAAACGTGGCAGAGACTTGCTTAGTCAAGGAATTCGTTGAATAATAATTGGGAGAAGCCTGTTTTCATCAGTGGACTTGCAATGGCTGATGATGATGATGATGATGAGCATATATATACATACATATATATATATATATATATATATATATATATATATATATATATATATAGATATATATATAGATATATATAGATAGATAGATAGAGAGAGAGATATAGATATATAAAAAAATATATATATATATATATATATATATATATATATATATATATATATATATATATATATTATCCCATTGGAGCTCAGTATCCCCAGTACTGGACGGAAAGGGGAATTTTCAAACCTTAATAAAGTAGGGAACCCACAGGGAGGGACCTATGAGCTTCGCGACTATGAGCCGATAGGCGGAAGGGGGTACACTTAATACTTTCCCAGTACAGTGCCTCGCCCAGCAGCTCTGGGATCCAATGGGATATATGCTCCATCGGTTATCTCTCATTCTTGTCTACATGACCTACTCACCTCCACTTCTGTTCTTATATAAATTCTAAAATGTCTTTGACTTTACAATGCTCTCTCACCAAAGTTGATTCTTTTCTCTAACTGGAAGATACTCCCAGCACTGGTCTTTCCATTAGTTGGTCTTCCATAGATTTTGTCAGTATCCAGGTCTCTCAACCATACACCATAGCATGGGTTATATATTCATAATATGCTTTACATTTAGGCCTAATTCATACCGGTATTGGCAAGTACTTTTCATGATGTCTCTTTGTATACCGAAAGCTTTCCATTCAATTGCATTGCACCATTTTATTGCGTTATCATGGTCTTTCATTAGATTTAGTGTTTGCCCCAAGTATCTGTACTCTTCAGCCTCTTCACGAATGTCTTTCTCTTATTCGAATGAACTCTCTTTGGAGTATTTGGATTAAACATTCATTTAGTTTTTCTCTAGTTCTTATTTAGCCCTACTCTGACACTTTCAATATTGAGGTAATTTAATAACATTTCATGCAATGTCTCTGCTGTTTCAGAGATTAGGACAATAACTTCTGCAAATCGTATATGGTCCAAGTTTCTCCATCTATGTTTACTCCTTTGTTCTACCAATCTAGCTTTCTGAAAATATTGTCAAGCATGCTGTAAATAATATCGGTGAAATTGTATAACCTGATTTACAAGATTTTTTCAATCATATTTTTTTTTTCCCGAGTCTTTATGTAACTTTACTGTAGCTGCAGTATGGCTTATGGACACTCCCAAGAAGTGGCGGCTATGGCACACTGGCCCTGCTGATTGGGAGGCTTTCAGAAAATACTTCTTTGATTTTCCCTGGAATAATTATTGTTTCCTTGACCATGAGCGATCTGAGTGTCCCTTGGGTATTTTCGAGGTTATTCTCTCGAACATGGAAGTATCCATTCCTTTCTCTTATCCTGTGACTAATAAAAAAAGGAACTTAGTTAATCACGCTTGTTCTAATGTTGTCTAAAACAAGAAGAGGGCCTACAAAAGGTACCGAAGCCAAGCCACCCCTGAATGTTTTTTTTTTCTCTCTCTCTCCTGGAATCGTGATGTCTCTTCTTCGCTCTACCAAGTATAATTTCATTCGTACTAAATGCTCTGTCCTCTCCAACTCACACTCTTCCTACTCCTTCTGGCACCTTGCCGAAAACCTCTCTAACAGCTTTACCTCATCATTCTTCCCTACTGTATTTCACTGTGGTGGCCCTGTAGCTGTTTTATCTACAGATAAAGCAGAACTCTTCACTAATACTTTCTCCTCCAGTTCGACTTTAGACGATTCTAGTGCTGTTCTTCCATCTCTTACCCCGCTCCCCCTCTGACTTCCTCATGGCTAACATTAAAATTTCTTCAACTGATGTATTTCTGCCAACACTAACAAGGCACACAAGGCTAATGGGTTCCCTCTTGTTCTCCTCAAGAACTGTGCTTCTGTGCTTACATCCTGCTCAGGTAAACTTTTTCGCTTTCGTTCGGCAACTTTTACCTTTCCTTGTTATGGAAGTTTGCTCTTATTCACCCTGTCCCAAAGAAGGTGACCATTCCCAGCCCTCTGACCATTGCCCATATTACTTTAACATCCTGTATTTCAAATCAGCAAGGGATACACCATTGGCGATCTTCTCACCTACCTTTCAGACTACTGGTCATCTGTACCCCCCCTACAATATGTCTACCCCCGATGTATATATGCCCCCCCCAATGCATACATGCCCCCACTAAACTTGCTGACCTAGCACGCTTTCCCAGAGCCCAAGCCTGGGCAAAGGCGTTACTGCGTCAGTTCTGAGCAGACACTCAAGAAGGGCAGACTATTTTTGTCAGAGCTCGTAATAAACTCCTTAACTAGCTGTTTGTACATGGAGTTTCTATCACCAAAGTATTGCAAGTTACATTTGGTAGCAGCGGTGTTTCGGGCCATCAGATTCTGACCGCCTTCTACACTATTTAGTGCCACCAAAAGATACACGACATCTCGCATCTCACAGCCTCACCCCTCCTCAGTGCCTCTCGTGGTGTAATAACCGGCTGTGCCTCCAGGTGTACAATTTCTCTCACCAGTGCTCACCTCTCAAACAACCCCACCCACACACCTTGTTCCTGACCGCAAGTGTCACCAGCGCCGACCTACACACCTGTTTCACCTGATCCCAGCACCTGTTCCGAACTCATCATTAATCCTGCCCCCACGGTGCCACTTATCACTGTCTGCCCACCGCCATTCTCTGAATTTGCAACTCAACAGCTCTACACCTGCATTGTACCAACATCTGCCCTCACCCCCACCACCGGCCCCGACGCCGCCACACCCTGCCCTCACATGTCATCTGCATTAAGTGAGCCTCCTAGGACGGCAACTCCCTGCCGGTGACTCATCGGAGCGTCTCTTCCCGTCTCGACTTAAGCCCAGCGAGAAGTTCCGCCTCTTCCAAGACTCATCCAACATATCGCTCCAGTCTCGTCCCCAGCCACTCTCATCTCCGACCAGCTGTCCCTCCAGCGCCGCCCCGTCCCGCCCTGCCCCAGCCCCGCTACGCCCAGCCACACCTGCACGTCATACATCTCGTCAATCCCGTCTCTACTGTGTAACTATAGTATACCTTACCATTCTATAGAGATTATCCTCGATTTTCTCTACAGATTGGATATTTTGTAAATATTCCATCTCACTTCCATTACCCCGTTTTCATCTTCACCTACATTATTTATTATCCATCTCATCCTTCGCCTTTTATTTAAACCCTCCATCCCCTCACCTTCATTCGTTTTCACACCTACTCATGTATTACATTCTCTCATCTTTATATTATACATTTCCACCTATATATCCATCTTCATCCTGCATCTCATCTTCCATTAACCGCTTAACACCAGCCCTCTCGACCCGGAAACATCACCTGATCATACACCGTCGACCGACTCTAACATGATCACTCACTCTGTGGAGTAGACTGTAGCACCAGTCGAGCAGGGCAGTACTCCCGAGGTGGATGGAAAGCTGATGACAGGGAGTGCAGGAGCTCCCGTTTCATCATCCCTCAGGACTAGTTCCTGACCTTCCCCTTTTCCTGAACTATTTCAGTGTCTCAGTTACACAGAGAGTAGGCCAGCATGCTCTCCAGTACAAATTTCTCTAACTATCTTCACCAAACTACATGCACAGTACACACTACACTTCCTATTCAAAATTCACCATAAAGGCGTCGATTCACCAAGCCTCGGAGTCCCCAGGGGGGGGACCATAAATGCCCCCGACATCTGCCCCTCTCCCGGTGACGACTCGAGGTGCCTGGAACCACTGTCTGACTCTCTTCTTCTTCATTTCTGCAAATTCGCGGCCTTTCATCTAACTTTCGCTCTGTTGAGCACCACCTCTCCTCCTCTAAACCTCACCTTCTTTTTCTAACGGAGACTCAGCTGTCTGAAGCAACTGACAGCAAACCCTTTTCTGTATCCTCCTACTTTCTCTATACTCATTTCAAAGCCAAAGGTGGCTGTTGTGTATACATACACAACGACTTATCTTGCTCTCGTGTTCCTGAACTTGATTCTTCTGAATTCTCCACACTCTGGCTTCGGCTTTCCTGTCATTCTCTGACTAAATATATCTGTGCTGTTTACTTATCCCTAATTCTACTGACTATCAAAAATTCTTCGACTATCTTACTTCTATGATGGAACACATTCTGTCCATTTCTCCTTTCTCTGAAATCTCCATTCTTGGAGATTTCAATGTTCACCACCACCTTTGGCTCTCCTCTCCTTTCACGGATCCACCTGGTGAACAAGCCTACATCTTTTCTATCCTTAATGACCTAGAGCAGCTTGTACAGCACCCTACCCGTATCCCTGACCGCCTTGGAGAGAGCTCCAACATACTTGACCTCTTCCTCACAACTAATCCTTCTGCTTACTCTGTTAATCTTTTTTCTCCGTTGGGCTCCTCCGATCACAACCTTATTACCTTAACCTGTCCTATCACTCCGGTACGGCCTGTGGACCCTCCAGGGAAGCGTCGTCTGTGGCATTTTGGAGCCGCGGACTGGGAGGCCCTCAGACAGTACTTCTTTGATTTTCCCTGGAATGATTATTGCTTCCATGGCCGTGAGCCATCTGAGTGTGCCTTGCGCATTACAGAGGTTATTCTCTCGGGCATGGAAGCATACATTCCTTTCTCATATCCTTTGACTAACGCAAGAAAGCCTTGGTTTAATCACGCTTGTTCTAATGCTGTCACGCAACAAGGAGAAGGCCTACAAAAGGTACCGGAGCCAACCCACCCCTGAATCACATCGTCTTTACGTTTCTGCCCGGAATCGTGCCAAGTCTGTTCTTCGCTCTACTAAAAATAATTTCATCCATACTAAATGCTCTCAACTCTCCAACTCGAATTCTTCCCGCTCATTCTGGCACCTTGCCAAAAATCTTTCTAACAACTTTACCTCATCATCCTTCCCTCCTCTTCTCTACTCTGATGGTTCTGTAGCTATTTCTTCTACAGATAAAGCAGATCTCTTCACACAGACTTTCTCCTCCAATTCCACCTTAGACGATTCCGGTGCTGTTCCTCCATCACTTCTCCCCTCTGACTTCCTCATGGCTGACATTAAAATTTCTTCAGTTGATGTATTTTCTGCCATCACTGGCCTCAGTACTAACAAGGCATATGGGCCTGATGGGTCCCTCCTGTTGTTCTCAAGAACTGTGCTTCTGTGCTTACACCCTGCCTAGGCAAACTCTTTCGCCTTTGTCTGTCAACTTGTACCTTTCCTTCTTGCTGGAAGTTTGCTCTCATTCAGCCAGTCCCAAAGAAGGGTGACCACTCCCAACCCTCCAACTATCGTCCAATTGCTTTAACGTCCTGTATTTCAAAAGTTTTCGAGTCAATTCTTAATAGAAAAATTTTAAGGCATCTTTCCTATCACAACCTTCTTTCCGATCGTCAGTATGGGTTCCGTCAGGGACGCTCCACTGGCGATCTTCTCGCCTACCTTTCAGACTCCTGGTCATCCTCCTTTCGGGACTTTGGCGAAAGCTTTGCCATTGCACTTGACATCTCAAAGGCTTTCGATCGAGTCTGGCATAAATCTTTAATTTCCAAACTGCCCTCCTACGGTTTCTATCCTTCTATCTGTGCCTTCATTGCTAGTTTCCTTTCTGGTCGTTCTATAGCCGCTGTTGTAGACGGCCATCGTTCTTCTCCTAGATCTATCAACAGTGGTGTTCCTCAGGGCTCTGTCCTATCACCAACTCTCTTCCTTTTATTCATCAATGATCTTCTAAGCTGTACATCTAACCCTATCCACTCATACACTGATGACTCCATCCTTCACCTTTCCATTCGGTTCCCGCAACGCCCATCTCAACAGTTACTTCAACAAACAAGGGATGAGGCTATGGCACACCTAATGTCTGACTTGGCTCGTATTTCTGACTGGGGTAAAAATAATATGGTTGTCTTTAATGCATCTAAGACTCAGTTCTTACACCTATCAACCCGACAAAATCTTCCACAGGTATACCCACTAATGTTTAATAATATTCAGCTTAATCCTGCATCATCCTTGAACATGCTTGGGGTTTCATTTACTCGGAACTTATCTTGGAAAAATCATATTACATCTCTTGTAAAATCTGCTTCCAAGAGATTGGGTGTGCTAAGCCGACTCCGCTCTTTCTTTACCCCTGCAGAATTATTGACTCTATACAGGGGTTTTATCCATCCCTGTGTGGAGTACAACTCTCATGTGTGGGGAGGCTCCCCACATACGGCTCTTCTCAATAGGGTGGAGTCAAAGGCTTTTCGTCTCATTAACTCTCCTCCTCTTACTGACTCCCTTCAACCTCTGTCTCTTCGCCGCTCTGTTGCATCTTTATCTCTTTTCTATAGCTACTTTAACCCCTACACCGCGGGCTTGTTTACCAATGACTTGCATGTGCCGCGGGGTTATTTGGGCTCCGACAGACTCTCAAAAAATATTTGCCAAAAATCAGTTATTAGTCCTAGAATAATAAAATTACATATGCTTATGGCACATGCCTTCAGCTTTCTCCTGGAATGATTGTTGAGCCTTCGTCAGTTACCGTAGGACTTGTGGAGACCTCTGAAGTAGGGTAACGAAGTCTCCACTTTACACTTCCCGACAACCCGTAATATGATTACCACAGCCAGATACAAACACTATAAACACTATTCTACAATTTTCAAGTAGTTTGGGATCCATACTAAAAAAAAAAAACCACTGTGAAAGCAATGGAAATTACGAGCGCGACTGATCGTCGCACTGGCACTAGTTCGCTCTTAGTAGTCTGTCATTTATTATTCATAAAACCCCTCACACTTTATATTTCTATTACTATATAACACTTATATATATCTACAGTCTTTATTCATAAGTTTCCTTCAGTAGTATTAGTTTATTGTCACTGTAGGGATTCAATTTCTTTCAGTAAAATACGTAGCATTCACTTTCTCGTCCTGTATACTGGCATTGAGAGTGAATGTCACTTTCATCTTCACTCTCATAACTCATAGCATTCAGACATGCTAGAGTGAAACTTTCACTTTCATTACTCCTAGGGTATATACTCGTATTCTTATAATACTACTCATTTACATTTCTATTTACGTACTGTATTTTATTTACGTTATTTACATTTCTATTTTATTTACACTGTGTTGTGCACTGTCACTTGAAATAACTTATAAAACTGTTTTCCAGTGTTCACGTATATTTACATTCATTACTTTCACTTGCTGTTTACACATTATTTACACATTATTTACAATTCCACTTGCACTGTTTTACTCAATAGAAAGATCGTAGTCACTCTTTTATCAATTGTCAGCCCTTTACCTCTTTCCACACGAGGTTTAGTAGGGGGTAAAGGTCACAGGGCCATTTGCATGGGGGTGAAAAAAGGCCTTGAAGTCAGCAAGAAGAAACATACGTACTCTCACTTCGGAAGTTGAGAGTACCCTGATAACGAAGGGCTAGCGTGGAGGCCTGCTAAGGGGTTATTCAGGGTTACCAATATTACTTCTTGAAACAGCTAAGTCTAGCACTGATATGATTGGCAGGAAATCTAGACAATACATTATAAATTTGGTAGTTCCAGGTGAATGTAAATATCACTTAGGCTTCTCCCTTCCCTCCTTACATGTATATTTATTTCGAAAATAGATTAGAGGCCTACTTAGGAGATATATTTTCAGAGCTACCAATGTTAGATCTTGAAACATCTTTGTTTAGCACTGATATGATTGGCAGGAAATCTAGACAATACATTATAAATTAGGTAGTTCCAGGTGAATGTAAATATCACTTAGGCTTCTCCCTTCCCTCCTTACATGTATATTTATTACGAAAATAGATTATAGGGCATATTTCAAGGGGAAAAAAACAGCGAAAATTAGCGAACGAGTGCACGTGAGGTGTTGTCAGGTGATAATTAGCCAATTCCAGGTGTTTGGCACTCTCACTTACCTTATTTCTTTCTTGTATATATTATTTGGTATAAGAATAGGACATAGGGCTTATTTCAATGGATGAAATCAGTGAAAAATTCCAGGGAAGATTTACTTAGCATAGCACGGCCGGGCAGGCGAGAGGATAGGGTAATGGAGGGGGGGTAGGGAGGGGAGTCAAGAACGGGGAGAAATGGCTAAATTGTCAACAATGGATGGGAGTACAGATGAGATTAGGAGTGCTGACTAGTGTTGGACATTGGCAGTACTGATAGATGATACAAGCCCCCACTTGGAAGCCCGGGTGAATTCAAAATAACACAGAATCACAAAAGCGACGCCCCGCGGTATGATCCCTTGCTCCCAAGCGTCACGAAAGTGACGCCCCGCGGTTAAGGGGTTAATGGTCACTGTCCAGCCACACCTGCACGTCATACATCTCGTCAATCCCGTCTCTACTGTGTAACTATAGTATACCTTACCATTCTATAGAGATTATCCTCGATTTTCTCTACAGATTGGATATTTTGTAAATATTCCATCTCACTTCCATTACCCCGTTTTCATCTTCACCTACATTATTTATTATCCATCTCATCCTTCGCCTTTTATTTAAACCCTCCATCCCCTCACCTTCATTCGTTTTCACACCTACTCATGTATTACATTCTCTCATCTTTATATTATACATTTCCACCTATATATCCATCTTCATCCTGCATCTCATCTTCCATTAACCGCTTAACACCAGCCCTCTCGACCCGGAAATATCACCTGATCATACACCATCGACCGACTCTAACATGATCACTCACTCTGTGGAGTAGACTGTAGCACCAGTCGAGCAGGGCAGTACTCCCGAGGTGGATGGAAAGCCGATGACAGGGAGTGCAGGAGCTCCCATTTCATCAGCCCTCAGGACTAGTTCCTGACCATCCCCCTTTGCTGAACTTTTTCAGTGTATCAGTTACACAGAGAGTAGGCCAGCATGCTCTCCAGTACAAATTTCTCTAACTATCTTCACCAAACTACATGCACAGTACACACTACACTTCCTATTCAAAATTCACCATAAAGGCGTTGATTCACCAAGCCTCGAAGTCCCCAGGGGGGGGACCATAAATGCCCCCGACATCTGCCCCTCTCCCGGTGACGACTCGAGGTGCCTGGAACCACTGTCTGACTCTCTTCTTCTTCATTTCTGCAAATTCGCGGCCTTTCATCTAACTTTCGCTCTGTTGAGCACCACCTCTCCTCCTCTAAACCTCACCTTCTTTTTCTAACGGAGACTCAGCTGTCTGAAGCAACTGACAGCAAACCCTTTTCTGTATCCTCCTACTTTCTCTATACTCATTTCAAAGCCAAAGGTGGCTGTTGTGTATACATACACAACGACTTATCTTGCTCTCGTGTTCCTGAACTTGATTCTTCTGAATTCTCCACACTCTGGCTTCGGCTTTCCTGTCATTCTCTGACTAAATATATCTGTGCTGTTTACTTATCCCCTAATTCTACTGACTATCAAAAATTCTTCGACTATCTTACTTCTATGATGGAACACATTCTGTCCATTTCTCCTTTCTCTGAAATCTCCATTCTTGGAGATTTCAATGTTCACCACCACCTTTGGCTCTCCTCTCCTTTCACGGATCCACCTGGTGAACAAGCCTACATCTTTTCTATCCTTAATGACCTAGAGCAGCTTGTACAGCACCCTACCCGTATCCCTGACCGCCTTGGAGAGAGCTCCAACATACTTGACCTCTTCCTCACAACTAATCCTTCTGCTTACTCTGTTAATCTTTTTTCTCCGTTGGGCTCCTCCGATCACAACCTTATTACCTTAACCTGTCCTATCACTCCGGTACGGCCTGTGGACCCTCCAGGGAAGCGTCGTCTGTGGCATTTTGGAGCCGCGGACTGGGAGGCCCTCAGACAGTACTTCTTTGATTTTCCCTGGAATGATTATTGCTTCCATGGCCGTGAGCCATCTGAGTGTGCCTTGCGCATTACAGAGGTTATTCTCTCGGGCATGGAAGCATACATTCCTTTCTCATATCCTTTGACTAACGCAAGAAAGCCTTGGTTTAATCACGCTTGTTCTAATGCTGTCCGCAACAAGGAGAAGGCCTACAAAAGGTACCGGAGCCAACCCACCCCTGAATCACATCGTCTTTACGTTTCTGCCCGGAATCGTGCCAAGTCTGTTCTTCGCTCTACTAAAAATAATTTCATCCATACTAAATGCTCTCAACTCTCCAACTCGAATTCTTCCCGCTCATTCTGGCACCTTGCCAAAAATCTTTCTAACAACTTTACCTCATCATCCTTCCCTCCTCTTCTCTACTCTGATGGTTCTGTAGCTATTTCTTCTACAGATAAAGCAGATCTCTTCACACAGACTTTCTCCTCCAATTCCACCTTAGACGATTCCGGTGCTGTTCCTCCATCACTTCTCCCCTCTGACTTCCTCATGGCTGACATTAAAATTTCTTCAGTTGATGTATTTTCTGCCATCACTGGCCTCAGTACTAACAAGGCATATGGGCCTGATGGGTCCCTCCTGTTGTTTTCAAGAACTGTGCTTCTGTGCTTACACCCTGCCTAGGCAAACTCTTTCGCCTTTGTCTGTCAACTTGTACCTTTCCTTCTTGCTGGAAGTTTGCTCTCATTCAGCCAGTCCCAAAGAAGGGTGACCACTCCCAACCCTCCAACTATCGTCCAATTGCTTTAACGTCCTGTATTTCAAAAGTTTTCGAGTCAATTCTTAATAGAAAAATTTTAAGGCATCTTTCCTATCACAACCTTCTTTCCGATCGTCAGTATGGGTTCCGTCAGGGACGCTCCACTGGCGATCTTCTCGCCTACCTTTCAGACTCCTGGTCATCCTCCTTTCGGGACTTTGGCGAAAGCTTTGCCATTGCACTTGACATCTCAAAGGCTTTCGATCGAGTCTGGCATAAATCTTTAATTTCCAAACTGCCCTCCTACGGTTTCTATCCTTCTATCTGTGCCTTCATCGCTAGTTTCCTTTCTGGTCGTTCTATAGCCGCTGTTGTAGACGGCCATCGTTCTTCTCCTAGATCTATCAACAGTGGTGTTCCTCAGGGCTCTGTCCTATCACCAACTCTCTTCCTTTTATTCATCAATGATCTTCTAAGCTGTACATCTAACCCTATCCACTCATACGCTGATGACTCCACCCTTCACCTTTCCATTCGGTTCCCGCAACGCCCATCTCAACAGTTACTTCAACAAACAAGGGATGAGGCTATGGCACACCTAATGTCTGACTTGGCTCGTATTTCTGACTGGGGTAAAAATAATATGGTTGTCTTTAATGCATCTAAGACTCAGTTCTTACACCTATCAACCCGACAAAATCTTCCACAGGTATACCCACTAATGTTTAATAATATTCAGCTTAATCCTGCATCATCCTTGAATATGCTTGGGGTTTCATTTACTCGGAACTTATCTTGGAAAAATCATATTACATCTCTTGTAAAATCTGCTTCCAAGAGATTGGGTGTGCTAAGCCGACTCTGCTCTTTCTTTACCCCTGCAGAATTGTTGACTCTATACAGGGGTTTTATCCATCCCTGTGTGGAGTACAACTCTCATGTGTGGGGAGGCTCCCCACATACGGCTCTTCTCAATAGGGTGGAGTCAAAGGCTTTTCGTCTCATTAACTCTCCTCCTCTTACTGACTCCCTTCAACCTCTGTCTCTTCGCCGCTCTGTTGCATCTTTATCTATTTTCTATAGCTACTTTAATGGTCACTGCTCCTCTGAACTGTCTGCTTGCATTCCTCCACCTCTACGACGGGCGCGTAGCACCCGTCTGGCAGCAAACTCTCATCCCTTTTCTGTCCAACTCTCTAATGCAAGAGTTAACCGTTACTCCCAGTCTTTCATTTATGTAACAGGTCAGCTCTGGAACTGTCTCCCTCTGTCTGTATTTCCTGCTGCCTATGATCTCCAGTCTTTCAAACGCAGTGTGTCCAGGCATCTCAAAATGATCGGATCTTGAATTTGGCTCTCTATTGTATTTTGTTTTTCTCTTGGAGGGAACTGTTACTGCGGGCTCATGGCCTTTGGTTCCTTCTTCCTCGCATAGAAAAAAAAAAAACTTAAGTGGCAAAGAGTACCACTGACCTGTACCTCAGACTCCCGTTTCACTTCCTGCAGAACCACTTACTACCCATCCTACACTCTTAAATCTAGATAATTCTTCCTCTACCCCTACCTCTACACTCTCTTCTTCTTCTTCTCCTTCCCCTATCGTTCACTCTCCTGCCTTACTTCATACCCCGTCTTGCTTGCCCTTAACTATCACTACCTTCTCTCAATCCCACTCCTCTCCTTCCACCACTTCCGCACTTCCAGCCATGGCCACCCCTCCACAATCTGTCTATCTCGACAATGCCAATCGTCCCAAATTTACCGGCCAGAACCCAACTTGATCTGTCTATGATTTCCTCAGAGAAGTCGAAACCGACATCCGCAATCAGCAGATTACCGATGCATCGCTCAAAGTAGCCTACCTCATGGGTCGCTTGCACCATGGCAAGTCGGACATCGGATCCGCGATCCGTGCAGGCCATTTCAATAGCATTAATACCTTTGCTGATTATCGTATGGAACTCATCACCCTTTGTTGCCAGCATTCAAATACCGTGTCTCTCATGGGATTCATTAATCTCCTAAACCAAATGGATGAGGACTTGAGGGTCCCAGCACAACATGCCGAGCTCCGCAAAGCCGCCGCCGCCATGAAAGCAACTAGTAGTGAGATGCTCCAATTGCTGGTAGGCACGAAATGGTTAGAACACAAAAATGGCGTTCCAGTGGTTTCACTCATCAACTTTGCTGACTTAATCGGTTACCTGAGATTCCTTCACTGGCTTACTCCTACACAGCGAGAGCTAGCCTTGGAAATAGGTTTCAGTCCAGGAGATAAAATTATTCACACTAACCTGCCTCGTCCCGGAGAAGTGAATTCACGTCCTCACATGATGTGCACTCATATCCCAGAGACGTGAATTAACGCGGCAACATTGCAAGGTCCCTAATTTGCACAATTTTTATTTTTCGCGAGTGATTTCGCATGTGATTTTTGGCACGTATACACCGGACAACTTCCTCTATTCCTCTACAAGATGCCAAGCAAGGACAATGCCTTATACCGCATAACCTCTCCCCCCCCCTGCATGCCATTGTCTCGGCAATTCACCTGTTACAAGTGACCTGGCCAATAAAGACATTCAGGGCCAGAGTGATTCCCCAATCGATGACAATGTGGAGGACAAAGTTTACTGAGCTTTAGAGGAAGAAACAGTCAGAAATGATGATCAGGTAATGTGGGAAAAAAAGGTCATGAATGGTGATGAGTTAGTGAGTGAAACAATGCTTATAATGCCTATATTACTGTTTGAAAAGCAATATACTCTTGTACTACATATAAATTCGTACCAAGCAAATAAATAAATACTGTTTATGAGTGGATAAAATAGTTACCCTCCCATAGAACTCGTTTTCTTTGGTGCCAGCCTGTTAGAAAACCCAGTCAGGTAAGGAGGTACTTGTACCTAGATCGAGTATTTTAAACCTCAGGTGAGCGATTTCTCTATGAATTTTCGATGTTTCTCACCAAAACCGGATGTTTCAGCCAAAAAAAAAAATAGGTCCAAAAATGTCGGGACTGGGGCGTACCACTGCCCAGAAAACGTCGGGATGGGGCGGGCTAAAGCCATTCATGAAAGAACAGTTTCGAACTACAAGCAACAGGGCACCACCCAACCCTTGGCCTCCTCAGTCTGTCACACCTTCACTACCCCAGACCAATCTCGCTCCCGTCCCACCACACATGGCAGACCTGCCATGCGTCGTTCTCCTATCGCAGGTCATGATCAATCTAACATCATATGAAACAGACCATCTTCGATTCTTTGCTGGCACTGTGGTCATCCTGGACATCGAGAATCCAGTTGCGACCGTAAATACGGACGTTGTCACTCCCAAACCAGACAGCATACACCTTCCCGCTCCCGTCATCCAAAATGCAAATACCACAAATCCAGCACGACTCACCCCACTGAGGAATGTCATTACCTCAACCGCCACCAGTCGGGGGAAGCGCAGCGCCCGTATCGGCCCAATATCACCTAGAACCAGAAACCCAACTCCCCATCCGCCATGTTGGTCCCATAACATCCTTGGGTTTAGTCATTCTTGGATGCAGTCATGACATACCAACGTCATTCTTCTTGGACACAGGATCTATAGTAAATCTGATCTCTGACAATTCCTTACATATTATTCAATGACATCACAACCACATCAGTTTCCTAGAACCACCAGACATTTGCCTATGTGGTGTCGAAGGCTCAGAGTTTAAGGTTAAGGGAAGAGTCACCCTAGAAGTCAAACTACACAGAGATTTGCCCCCTATCCCAATTGACTTTCATGTCACTAATGACTTGCAGTATCCCGCAGATGCCCTCATTGGTTTCTCCACCATGGCACAACACTCCATTGCATTATTACCTGCCTGTGGTAGTATAGACATTTCTGGATTCCCAGTATACAGTATGGAATGTCTCCGTCCTGTTCTTACGATCAAATCAGTCCTTCAGATACCTCTGTTCCTATCACTACCAAAAAGTCCAGACCAGCCCAAACCACCACCATCATCATCTGAGAATACAGATCATTCCTTTACTGACTGCGAGCAAGGACATAAATTCCTCAATTTCTACTGATACATCCTCTCAGCCTTCGGAAATGGCTCTTACCTCCTCTCCCAACAACACTATCACTGACTCAGACATGTCTCAGTTCCCTACCTCACACAGTGTGAATGATCTTCTCCAACACGCAGAGACAGAACGTGCAGTAACGAATACGTGCGCAATTTTGTTACCTCATGAGTTCACCAAAGTCTCTGTTTGTGTTGCCGGTGCAAAAGAAGGAGTGGATGTACTAACACTACCTGAGACGTGTTGTGTGAATGGCTTGACTTATGAGTCAGTGTGGTGTACAGTCTTAGAGGACAGTTTATGCTACCTGTATTTACTCAATGTCACAAATGCTCCACTAAAACTTAAAAGTGGTGTAAAGATTGGAGACATCCTAGTATACCCAGCGGCCATAAAGGTGTGCCAGGATTCCTCAATTCCTACTATTCAGACTGATGATTGTATGCCAATCGGTGTATGTACTATTATCTCTCTGGGATCTGCGCCGACATATTCACCCGACATGCTCTCACATCTCACTTCCATGGATTTCCCAGAAAATACGCCACAACTCCTCGACCTTCTGACCTCGTACAGAAACGTGGTTGCCTTACCCGGTGAACCGATGGGCAGAACAGACCTTGTCAAACATACGATTGAACTATGACCAGGAACTCAGCCGATTTACATACCAGCGTATCGATTTCCTCACAGCCAGAGAAAGCAAACAGATCAAATGGTACAGAACATGTTAGACCAGGACATTATTGAACCCTCCGTCAGTCCATGGAATAGCCCACTTTCTTAGTACCAAAGAAGGACGGCAACTTTAGACCAGTTCGACTATCGTAAGGTCAATTCTGTCACCGTTCCAGACCGTTTCCCGTTACCCGTCCTCACTGATTTGCTAGAATCCCTTGGTGAAAATAACGTAGTCTTTTCATCTTTAGATCTCCTCAGCAGTTACTGGCAGGTCGAAATGGAAGAGTCCTCTCGCCCAGTTACAGCCTTCAGCACCCCTTCCAGACATGTTCAGTTTAAGAGACTCCCTTTTGGTCTGAGAAATGCTCATTCCGTGTTCATGCGACTTATCCATTCAGTCTTCAGAGGTATGATGGGACACTCTCTTTTTGCTTACCTAGATGATATCATTGTTGTGAGTAAATCCATCCCTGACCATTTTACCAAGCTCCAGCAAGTCTTTGAACGCCTCCAGCTCGCAGGCCTGAAAATCAATCTCAGTAAATGTGACTTCCTGTGAAAGAAAATCAAATTCCTAGGCCATGTCATAGATGCACAAGGCATTCATACTAATGAAGATAAAACTAAAGCAATTATTAACTTCCCAGAACCTACCACTACCGAAGCTGTATGAAGTTTCCTGGGCCTCAGTGGCTATTATCGTAGATTCATACAAGATTATGCAAAGATCGCCGCTCCTCTAACCCACTTACTCAAGAAGAATGTGTCCTTTGTTTGGACTAACGACCAGTCACAGGGTTTCCAAAAGCTAAAGACAGCTCTTGTAAATGCCCCTGTTCTAGCATTCCCTGATTGTACCAAACCCTTCCTTCTCTGCAAAGACGCCTCAGGCACTGGACTTGGTGCCGTTTTGATGCAACTCGATGAAGCATCAAGGAAGCGCGTAATAGCATATGCTAGTCGCACCCTTACAACCGCTGAACGTAACTAGTGTCACAGATCTCAAAGCGCTAGCGGTAGTCTGGTCTTTGAAACATTTCAGAGATATAGTCTATGGTTATCCAGTGCATATCCAACCAGACCACCTTCCACTATGTGATTTGTTCAAGAACTGCAACCTAACAGGTAGGCTAGCTAGATGGTCCGTCATCATCCAGGACTTCAATCCCACTTTTCAATATGTACCAGGCAAGTTGAATGCAGTCGCAGACGCACTATCACGTCATGTAGCAGCAGCTATAACATCACTGCAGCCCGAAGTAACTGAAAACACTACAATAACGTCAGAAGTTGTTCAAAATTTTCAGCGCCAACACCCCATATGGTCCAAAGTCATTTATTTCCTAGAATCTGGCGATGCCTCGACATTACCTACTCTGCCAGTATAACTAGATAAGTTCATGCTAGATGATGATCTCTTGTACAGGAAAACACTACTAACAGGCACAGACATGTCCAATCGCGAAGTATGCCAACTTGTTGTCCCCACTGCCCTGATACCAACGGTTCTTCACATTGTTCATAATACCCCTCAAGCTTCCCATCCAGGTAAAGACCGATGCTTGCGCCAAGCACGTCTCAAATACTATTGGCCAACCATGCGCCGCGATATCAATGCCCACTGTGACTCTTGCCTCTCCTGCCACCGCCACAAAGGATCAACCGGCTTACCTGCACCGCTCTTACAATACCCAATCCCGTCACTTCCATGGGAAACTGTCTCAATCGATCTCTTAAAACTACCTCTCACGGAATCTGGCTCTGAGTACTTGTTCGTGCAGTCGACCTCTTCTCCTGCTACTGTATCCTCGTACCCCTCTCCGACAAGACCACGAAGAGCGTTGCACGTGCCTTTATAGATCATGTAATTTGCTCATTCAGTACTCCTCATACCATTCTTACTGACAACGTTACAGAGTTCAACAATAGCCTTCTAGATGAGATCTGTCGCCGCTTTCATATCAGTAAGTGCAATGTTGTGCCTAACCATCCGGCTTCCAATGGCCTTGTAGAACGCCACAACCGAAAAATCTTAGAGTGCCTTAGACATCTAGGCTCCCATAGTTCGTCCTGGGATGACTGGATTCTCCAAGTGGCATCCTCAATCAATAGCTCCATCAATGCATCCATTGCCGAATCTCCCTTCTTCGTCCTCTTTGGTTTTGACAAGGACCTCCCATACTCTCTCTTATCCTCAAAGCCAGAACCCATCTACAACATGGATGATTATGTTAAACTAAAATTGGCCAACTTCCAGACAATCCACCAGTATGTCCAATCCACTTTGGCTTCCTCTCAGGAGGACATGCTGCAGCACCAACATAAATCTGCCTCTCCTATCACTATCAATGTAGGCAATCTTGTCTTTGCTCATTCCCATACGCGTTCCTCTAAGTGGGATGACAAATTTACAGGGCCCCACTGCGTCCTCACTCAACAAGGCAACAAATTTCACCTCCAGGACCTGTCCACTAAGGACACCAGATGGGTCCACGTCGATGACTTAAAGCGAGCACCCCGTGGCCTCGTGTTGGAAGAGTCACTTACACAACCTCCTGACCCCCCTTCCCCTCCACACATCCCTCAATCTCCTTCATCTCCACCTACACCTACTCATTCATCAACCAATCATTATCAGTCCAAACTGAGCTCTGCCCATCAACCTCTTCAAGACCTCTCCCATTAACTCTACCCTGATTTTCTAGGTACGATGTTAGCGATCTACGTCCTGGCAGTGCTGACCCTCCTGGGGTCTAGGTCGGGTTAGGACGATGGTGGAGTAAGTCCCAGGGCCTTGGTCGGCTCAGGAGGCGAGGTAGTCTCCCTGCGCTACGATCTTGCGCCCCGGGCCGACATAGCCATTGCCCTACCTGCCTACGCGCACCAGGTCCACGGAATCAAGACCCATCTCAATGCCATCATGGGGACACACAATCCAAATCAGTATCTCTATATCCTTTTCCTACCACTCTCCTGGCAATTGCAATACATAAGTAACAAATTCACTGAGCCCAATGACACATTTTCTCTTCAGACACCCGTTGGTCGTAACGTGTGAAACGAGGTCTCTTCGACTTTGGAGGTGAGATTCTAATTGTGACTTGTTTGGCGTTGCTACAGCCCATGAAATTTCTGGCTTCAAATCTGATCTCGCTCATTTAGCTTCAGCCCTAGAATCCCAACGCCGAGTCATCAAAATCCAACACACTATGTTACAGAAGATTAAGGCCCACTTAACTGAAGTAACGTCCACTCTAAACAACTTCACTGATATCTTACGACAACACCTTTCAGATCTCAATGTTATCTCTCAGTTCTTCTACCTCAAACTCAACATGGATAATCTCCACCTGGCCATTGACTCTCTCTCCTGTCTCAAGTCTCTACCTTGGTTCATATCCTAGTCGATGCTATAAATGGACGTGTCACTGCCGACTTAGTACCTGTCTCAGCTCTCCGTTCTGTCCTGGAATGGGCTCACTCCACCTTCGGTCAATCCCAGGTCCTCCCCTACTCCTCCTTCGAATATTATTATCCTCTTCTCAAAGCCACTCTTCTCACCAAATACGTCGTCGTCCATATACCTCTCTGTTCTGCCATAACCTTTAACCTTTTCCATATCATTCCATTCCCTTTCCGCCTCAACAACTCCTTGTTACGGGTATCTGTTCCTTCAGAATATTTCCTCCTCTCCCATGATCATCTTTCAGTTGCCTTCCTTCCTTCCACAGACCTCCAGAAATGTTCTTCTCTTACTCCGACCTCTCGTCTCTGTGCTGCCCACCTTTTTGCTATCTTCCCTAGCAGTGCTACACCCTGTGAGTCTGCTTTAGTTCGCAACCTTTCCATCTACTCGGCCTGTTCCTTTCTACCAGCTCCTGAACCCCCGGTCCACCATGCTCACCTCAACCATGTCCAGTACTTCTTCTTTGCTGTTCCCATCTCTGTCACAATCATGTGTCCTGGTTCTTTGGTTCGATCCATCCCCGCTAGTGGTCTCTACAAAGCACCAGACTATTGTACCGTCAGATCAGAGTCCGTCATCACTTACGCTACTCGCTATCACCAAGCTGTCCGTAAACACTCCTATGACATCTTTCAAACAATCGACATGCCTTCAACCCTACCATCTGCCAACATTACCGTCACCTCCCCTAACTTGCGCATGCTAACATTGCTCAATGACAGTGACTTCATTATGGATCAATTTTCTCTGGCCTTCAGCCATTCATGGGTTCATCAAACAGTTGTGTTTTCCCCTGTGGTTATCGCTTTCATAGGTTTTCTACTCAGCATATGTCCAGTGCATTGTTGTGTCAGGAAAATGGAACGCCGACTCCAAGAAATCAGAGTCGCTACAGGCATAGTACGCCCTACACATGACGTAGAAACTCCCCGTACTTAGTGCCCTCACATTCAGTGACTACCAATGCCATCTGACAATTAAACCAAACTGTGAACAGAACTCTTCCTACTAGAAACTGATGGTATTTCTTTAATGCATTATTGAGTGACAGTGTATCCTACAGAAACTAGCAAAAAAAAAAAAAAAAAAAATGAACGAAGAAAAACAAAAATCCTCATATCTACTGTACTCCTTGTTTATCATGTATCAAGATATTATTGTATAATCCCCATTATGTCAATGTATAACTTCGACCCATACTGGACACATACCTATTAATCCTTGTATATCTTATATGTATATATCCTCCTAATTCCCTCCCCTCAACATGGCCATGTCTCCCCTACTGCCCCTGTATCATACTTATTCCTTGTACAAACCTCCCTGACCCTGCCTTAGTAATATAATCAAACACCATATATCTCCTGGTGTCAGGAGACACCATCTCGGCTACCTGGGGCAGTAGTGTACCCCCCCTACAATATGTCTACCCCCGATGTACATATGCCCCCCCCCACAATGCATACATGCCCCCACTAAACTTGCTGACCTTGCACGCTTTCCCAGAGCCCAAGCCTGGGCGAAGGCGTTACTGCATCAGTTCTGAGCAGACACTCAAGAAGGGTAGACTATTTTTGTCAGAGCGCATAATAAACTCCTTAACTAGCTGTTTGTACACGGAGTTTCTATCACCAAAGTACTGTAAGTAACACATCCTCCGATCAGGACATTGACGAAAGCTTTGCCATTGCACTTGACATAACAAATGCTTTCGATCGAGTCTGGCTAATCTTCCAAACTGGACACTTACGGTTTTTATCCTTCTATCTGTGCCTTCATCTCTGGATTTCTTTCTGGTTGTTCTATAGATGATGTTGTAGACGGCCACCATTCTTCTACAGCTATCCTTAGTGGTGTTGCTCAGGGCTCTGTCCTATCACCAACTCGCTTCCTTCAATTGTTGAATAACCTTCTGAGTCGTACATTTAACCCTATCCATTCATATGCTGGTCACTCTATTGTTCATTTTTCCTTTCGCTTCTTGTGTCGTCCATCTCAGCAATTACTTCAACAGACAAAGGATGAGGCTGTGGCACACCTAATGTCTGACTTGTCTCATATTTCTGACTGGGGAAAAGTAATCTTGTTCTTAATACATTTTTCGACCCATCTAAATCATCTGCAGGAGTATCCTCCAATTTATAACAATATGGACATCAATCCTGCATCATCTTTAAACATACCTGGGGTTTCATTCTCCCGGGATTTATGTTGGAAATAATATATTACCTCTCTTGTTAAATCTGCTCCGAAGACATTAGGTGTGCTAAGTCGACTCGATATTTAATTACCCCCACACAGTTACTGATTTTATACACGAGTTTTATTCGCCCCTGTGTTGCGTACAACTCTCTTGTGTGGGGAGGCTCCCCACATACAGCTCTTTCCAACAAGGTGGTGTCAAAGGCTTTTCGTTTCATTAACTCTCCTCCTCTTACTGACTCCCTTCTGATTCTGTCTCTTCACTACACTGTTGCATCTTTATGCATCTCTTAACTTACTGATACATTGGTCCACCAATATGACAGGTGTGTTGCAGCCGTCTGGCAATGAACTAGCATTCCTGTACGGTCCAATGTCCAGCTTTCTAATGCGTGGCTTAACCTTTTCTCCCAGTCACTCACGCATGCAACAAGTCAAATCTGGAACTGTCTTCCTCATTCTGTGCTTCCTACCGAGTATAAACTCCATTGCTTCAAACGCAATGTCTCCAGGCATCTCGAAATGAATGGATCTTGAATTTGGCCTCTGTTATCTTGCTTTTGTTTTTTCTTGAGGGAACTATCATGTGGGCTCATGGCCTTTGGTTCCTTCTTCTTTGCATAAAAAAAAAATCTCTCTTTACTATGTTTTTGAGTAATTTAACAATGTTTGCGAGAATTTCTTGTTTATGGAATGAATTTATGATTATTCTTTGCTCCATTGAAATGAAAGCCTTTTTGTAATCAACGATACCCAAGCACAGCGGTATATTATATTCTGTAATTTTCACAGATCACTGAATTATTGTGTGTAAATGATGAGCAGTCGTATAACCGCTTAGGAATCCTGCCCGCTCACGAGGTTAGTTGTCTTCCAAATTGGATGATATTCGGTCTGTAAGGATTTTAGTGAAGAGTTTGTAAATAATTGACAATTAGCTAATAAGTCAATAGTTACTAGGACATTTTCAGTCGCCTATCTTGTATACCAAAATAACTATTGCATTGCACCTTGCATTGGGAATTTTCATTTTCTCTATACACTGGGTAAATAAGTGAGCTAGACTGTGTTAAGCTTCTACTCCTGCATCGAGATGTAAATGCGCTTCTATTTCATCTTCTCTTGGTGCCCTCCCTCTTTTCATTGTTTTAAGATAAATGTTTTACTTTGTCTAATTTTACCTCTGGTATTTCAGTTTTTATTTTTATTTTTATTTTTAATAACAGAACAGAGGAAGGAAAAACAAATGGGGGAAAAAAAATAATCCATACACCAGACTACTGGTGTCCTCCATTCATAAAATATCTGTAACAGTTAGACTTCGTTGTGAGTTGAAATTTGGAGGAAAACAACTCTGGGGAAGCGAGTTCCAGAGAGAAGCAGTTCGGGGAATGAAAGAATTCTGATAGGCAGAAGTTCTGCAATATGGTTGAGTGACATTCCAGTCATGAGCGCTACCAGATGCCCGTGTAGCACGAGGGAAGGCATGGAGAGGTGGCACCATGGACACAACCTCGTCTGAGCACTTGCCAAAAAAATATCTGTAAAATAACGCAAGGGAGGCAACATTCCTTCTTACTTGCAGGGGAGGTAGTTTATATGTAATGGCAGGGTTGTTAATGATTCTAACAGCTTTATTCTGAATTTTGTCCAGTTGTCTCAATGCAACCTCTCCACAACCATTCCACAAGGGTGAGCAATATTCAAGCTGAGAGCGCACATGACTCTTATAAATTATAGCTAACTGCTCATCGGCGAAGTAGTTACGGACTCTGTACAATAATCCAAGTTATATAATCTGGAGTGTTACCGACAGTATCTTTACTATTTTCTTTAATGCATACAGTTTTTTTGTAAAATTCCTCTGCTCTCTTCACCGTCTTCTCTCGTCACTGGTGACTCCAAAATCATTCTCTTTCTGGGATATAATTTGTTGCTTTCCCAGGGTCAGTGTGTTTCTGACATGTTTCAGACTGTTTCTTCTTTTGATTGTTTCTTTGACCTGATCTATGATCCTCTCTTGTTTTTATCTCTTTTTCTCATGTTGATAATCTTATGTAACCCATATCCGCTGGGTAACGTTATACTCGTACATGTCACAATTGGGCTGCTAAAGGGCTGTCGGGTAGCGGCTATACAGTAAGTGTCTTCCTGCCATCAATTGAACTGGCCGCCATTTCATCTCGCCACCAAAGGGTAGGGAGGGAGTCCTTCTATACCAAACAGGCAAGAGTCAGTCTGTTCCTTGCCATTGCCTGGTGTACAATGCTTTCTTCAGGTGCGTCTTTGTCTGATTCCGTATGAACTACATGTTGCCAATTGCATCATCCACCCCTGCCAAGCCTTTTTTCAAGGATACTAGAAAAGGGCTAAGGATAGTGCCATAGAGCATGCCTTGAATGCAACAGTCTACTTTTTCTAGTAGTGGAGTAATTTGTCAGGTTGAGAGCAAAGCCATAGTGGGCCCAGCCCACAGATGCACGAACACGTCCTACTCTCAAGCTGCTCCCACCACAAAAAAATAGTTCTCTTCCCCACAACATTACTCATCAATGCAAAGACCTAGAGACCTGGAGAAACTTTCATTTGCAAGATGAAGAGATGCTGAGTAAAGTGGTTTTTAATTCTTTTCCCTAAGTGCTATAGTTTCTGAGATATTAAGGTTTGAAAACAAGCAGTTTTCTGTTGTTTCTGAAAAATTGCCCATACTGAGGTGATGACTTTGTTAACCTGCTGCGTGCCGGCTATTTTTAGCCCAATGGGTCACCCCAGTGCCGGCCATTTTTCAACCTTTTTTTTTCTGGCTAAAATGATAGATTTTGATGGGGAAACAACAAATTTTGCCATTAAAATGCTCACCAAGGCTTGGAAATGAGTTTTATTGATTCCTGCATACTCATGTAAAGGTATAGCCACTCTCTCACGCTCACCACATACGTGAGAGAAAGCCGTTTTCTATGTAAGGTATACTCAGGTATTTATGCTGGGAAGGTATAGCAATGTTCAGTACACTTTTCTGATTACTTATTACTTCAGCATCTATCACAATTTGTGTGTCTTTCTCGCTGTGAATGCATTATATTACACCTACTTGAAGATAGGTACAACCTGACTTCATTGTGTACAGTCCTGGCACTTACAAGAAGGTATTTAGAACTTGATTTCACTATATAGTCCTTACACTTACAAGAAAATATTTATGACTTACACTTACATGAAAATATTTACCAAATGCCTTCACTATGTACAGCACTGGGTGAGGCTGAGGCACACAGGCAGAGTGAGGCAGAGCAAGCGTGAGGGGGGGAGCGAGTGAGTGTATGGCCTTGACAGCCTGGGGGATGGTAGAGGAATAGTTACCTTACATACCTTCCAGTTTTTACCCGCGAATCTTGAAAAATGTGGTCACAGTGAAGTTTTTTATATTTTAAACCATTTTAAAATGGCACTGGCACTGGCCACAGCATTATGTCAGACAGTTTTAAAACAGCACTGGCACAAGGCAGGTTAAGTATTGCCTGGCATTTGTGGGTTAATTTTGTTCTTTCTATTTCATCTTTCTTTGTGTTTAGTTTCATCTCCATTCTTCTTTTCATGAACTCGAGGGTCATTTTTAATGCTTCTTAGCTTTGGTTGTATAAGCTTTCTCTACAACCTGTGCTGATGCCCCATTTAACTCATAATGTTACACTCGGCATAACTTAGATCCTGAAATCTGTTTTTTATTCGTAACTGACAGGCTGCTTTGTTTTTGCTTACTTTTATTGGGCATAATTTTTAGTTTTGATCAGCCTCTTTCCTCCACTTCTGGCTTTGAATTTGGTGGTGAAACCCATCATTCTTTGGTCACATCCTCTATTTACTTTTTGATGGTAGCAGCATTAGTGAATATGTTGTTCTTAATGCTATAATGGAGTCAGCTCCATCCTTTGTTTCTCCATTTGGGCTTCTTCAGGTTCATTTTCTTCCTGTTCTTTTGTGAAAGAATTTGATCAGTATTCTCATGTTATACATTGCAGCAAAGTTTACCACAGTTTAACCTCTGTAAATCCTCTCTCCTACTCCAAATTTTCTCATACATGCTTCTGCATTTTCAGTTTCGCAACTCTTGCATTGAAATCTCCCATGCATATAGTATATCTTTTTTTTTTTTCTTCCATAATCTGTGAAATGTCACCATAGATTGTTTCTGTTTCTAGACCTAAACCTTGAGAGATGAGTGCAAATGCCTGTATTACTTTCAGGGCATATCATTTGTATAGTTCACTTACAATCCATGCTATTCTGTCAGAGATACTGCTGAATTTAACAATGTACTCGGCAAAATTTCCATTAATTAGAAGTCCTGCACCTGTAAGTCGTCCATTCCGTCGTCCTCTGCAGTAAAATAAGTGGTTTCTGTCTTGGTGCTGAATTAATTTTTCTTCTTTTCTGTGAATTTGTCTCAGGCCTATTATATTCCACCTAATGTTTTCAAATTCAGTCATTATGGTATCAAGTTTGTAATCTTCTGTTACACTCCTTACATTGTACCTACATATTTTGCATGAATTTCATTTTATTTATTGTCCTGCTCTCTATTTCGTCGAGACAGGCTACACACTTCTGGTACCATATTAAAGCACAAGAGGTAATGGGGTCAGTGTGTAAAATTATTACCAGTAGAATTCATGTTTGGTTCGGGTATTATGGCATTTATCTTACCGCCATGCCACATAGTTTCTGGTGAGATGCATATTCTTTTTTCTGTCACCTTATTCAGTATATTCGGTGGAGTCCTATATATCAGTAGAGGGTACGGCACCATGATCTAAGCCATCTAAGATAATATACCTCATATACCTATGAGATGTTCCTCTATCTGACACCCAGAGGCACGCCAGGCAGCAGAGGATTTCTGTCTGTCTGTCTGTCTGTCTGTCTCTCTGTATATATATATATATATATATATATATATATATATATATATATATATATATATATATATAAAGGTCCCACCCAGGAGGGGCTGGGGGACGTGTGTTATTCTCACTCGGTCTGTTTGTGTCTGTCTGTCCATCCATCTGTCTGTCTGTCTGTCTGTTAACAACTTTACGTAAAATCTACTCGTGCGATTTTTACTAAAATTACAGGGATGATGGGCTATGATATTCTGATCACCTGATTAAATTTTGGGCTTAATTGGGCCAAGGCCTAGGCTGTACGAACAGAAAATGAAAAAAAAAAAAAAAAGAGG
Source organism: Coenobita brevimanus (assembly GCF_032717465.1). Taxonomy (NCBI): domain Eukaryota; kingdom Metazoa; phylum Arthropoda; class Malacostraca; order Decapoda; family Coenobitidae; genus Coenobita; species Coenobita brevimanus. The sequence goes on from NC_136973.1 coordinate 21,157,781, forward strand.
GGTGGGCAAAAATAGTTTTTCGCCATAACTCGTTTCAAATTCGTCATGTCAACGTGAAACGAAACCCTGAAGGTGCATCTTTCAAATTTGCATCGTATAACATGCCTCATTACCTCAGGGGGGTCATCCCCCCGGTTAGCGGTATAGGGTCAGTGTCAGGTGGATCAGGCCTAAAATTTCAAATGGTCATAAAATCGTAAATTTTCACTCGATTTACTCCAAATTTGATATGTGACATCTTTGACTTGATATCCTGTAGTGTTTATACATCAACAGTAAAATGATTGCCAGGGACGGGTTTGCTGTGCCTTGGCACCGCTTCTTGTTTCGATATTTTTTTAGGCAACAAACCACCAAATTAATCACAAAAATTTTTAGTTCTTTTGACTGTGTAAGAGGATCATAAATTTATGCACGTATAATCTTACACTGTAATTCATTATGCCTCTGCCCAACTACGGTGAAGGAGGCATTATGTGATTGGTCTGTCTGTGTGTGCATGCGTGGGTGCATGTGTGTGTAAGTCCATAACTCTTTTCTGGATGTGAAATCTCCGGAATCCATTGACGAATTCCCACCAAACTTGTCATTGATGCAGTGTGAGGAAAGAATGAACTGATTAAATCAACTAGGTCAAGGGGTCAAAGGTCAAGGTCATATGGGTTTGACTTAGTTTATCATTGTGAGCGCGGTATCTCGTGAACCCCTCAACGGTTTTTGATCAAACTTTTCTCAGTGATATATTATGAAGGGATGATGAAATGATTAGGTCTGCAAGGTCAAGGGGTCAAAGGTCAAGGTTATGTGGGTTTGGGTGTAGCATCTCCTGAACCACTTGATGGATTCCGACCAAACGTTTATCAGTGATCCATTATGAGGGGACGATTAAATGAACAGGTAAACAAGATTACAAGATGAAAGGTCAAGGTCATATGAGTGTGGGCGAGATATATCCTGAACCCTTTGACATATTTCTACCAAACTTTTGTTACTGATACAGTATGAAGGGGCAATGATCTGATTAAGTCAGCAGGATCAAGGAGTCAAAGGTCATGGTCATATGGAGTCATCTTAGTTTATCTTGAGCCTCACTTAACCCGCCCCATTCCGTCGATGTATGGGTACTTTGCAACGATTTGCATTTGCCAGTCCCGGCGACGTACCGGTACGTCGTGCATTTGCAAGGTCCCTAATTTGCACAATTTTCAATTTTCGTGCATGATTTTTCGTACGTATACACGGGACACCTTCCTCTATTCCTCTACAAGATGCCAAGCAGGAACAATGCCTTACACCACATAACCTCCCCCCTCCCCCCCTCACGCCATTGTCTCGGCAATTCACCTGTTACAAGTGATCTGGCCAGTAAAGATATTCAGGGCCAGAGTGATTCCCCAATCGATGACAATGTGGAAGACAAAGTTTACATAGCATTAGAAGAAGAAACAGTCAGAAATAATCATCAGGTAATGTGGCAAAAAAAGGTCAGGTATGGTGATTAGTTAGTGAGTGAAACAATGCTTATAATGCCTATATTACTGCTTGAAAACCAATATACTCTCATACTATATATAAATTCGTACCAAGTAAATAAATAAATACCGTTTATGAGTTGCATGAAATAGTTACCCTCCCATAGAACTCGTTTTCTTTGGTGCCAGCATGTTAGAAAACCCAGTCAGGTAAGGAGGAACTCCTACCTGGATTGAGTATTTTAAACCTCAGGTGAGCGATTTCTCAATGAATTTTCGAGGGTTCTCACCAAAAGCAGAGGTTTTAGCCAAAAAAAATTTTTTTCGAAAATACCTCGGGATTGGGGGATGTTGGAAGTGTGGAAAACCTCAGGACGTGACGGGTTAAACCCACAATGAAACCTGGAATGGAGGTTGTGTGGTGTACCAAAGGCATGGCGGAGGCACATTGGGTAACACCTTGTGTCGCCAGCAGGACGTGTATTTCTAAGATGAAAGTACTCGTAAACTGTGTTAGAGTTATAATTAAATGACTGTGGAATTAGTAACTGCTGTGAAATAGATTCGTGACAGTACACAGCCATACATATTCCAGTGTTTATAACTCCAGATAGAACTTTAATCAATTAAGCTGCACTCCACTAAATGCTGTTTATTAATTTATAAGCAGGATTTTTTAATGCGATCTGTATCATAATTAGGAAAAAAAAATCCCTAAATATTTCAACCATTATTTTGCGATGTTACCCTCGAGAAGGATAAGATGTGTGTGTGTGTGTGTGTGTGTGTATGTGTGTGTTCTTACCTAATTGTTCTTACCTAATTGTATCCTTACAGGAATGAGTCAAGCTCGTACTGTCCTGTGTCTTAAACCATATTTATCGTACATATCCTTAAATTTGTGAATTGTTTTGGCACACACTATTTCATTCGGTAGTGCATTCCATTGATCAATTGCTCTGTTTGGGAAACTAAATTTCCTTACGTCTTTATCACCTCTCTTCTTATGCAGTTTTTTGCAGTGTCCTCTTGCTGATGCTTCTCCATATGTTAAGTAATCATTTATGTCTATTTTCTCATTTCCTGATATGCACTTATATAGCATTATCATGTCACCTCTTTTCCTTCTCTCCTGTAGTGTTGGTAGATTCAGTTTATTTAGTCTTTCTTCATAGCTTAGGTCCCTTAAGCTTGGTATCCATCTTGTAGCGGCCCTTTGAACTTTTTCAATCTTGTCTATATGCTTTTTGAGATGAGGACTCCAGACTACTGATGCATATTCCAGGGTTGGTCTAATGAATGATGTTATTATCCTTCTTAGCATGTCTTCATTTATGTATGTGAATGCTATTCTCATATTTGCAAGCAGTGTATACATGTTCCGTACCTTCTCGCTGATGTGGTCAGCCAGAGATAGTCTGTTATTGATAATCACACCTAAGTCTTTCTCTCTTTCTGATGTGTATAGGGTTTTATTTCCTAACTTATAATCCCAATCAGGTCTTTTTCCACTTTTACCAAACTTGATTACATGACACTTGTCCACATTAAATTCCATTTGCCATGTACTACTCCATTCATGAAGTTTGTTTAATTCTTCTTGTAGCTCCCTACAAGAGTCTGTGTTAGTAATTCTCCTTTGTATTTTTGCATCATCTGCAAACATGTTCATATAGCTCTCATTTCCTGTGTTACTGTTTATATCATTTATATACACTAAAAACATGATTGGTGACAGCACTGAACCCTGTGGTACTCCACTAGTCACTTCTTTCCATGATGAGTAGTTTCCTCTAAGTACTGTCCTCATTTCTCTTTTTATGAGAAAGTCTTGCATCCAACAAAAAAGTTTTCCTCGAATTCCTCCTTGATGGTACAGTTTCCATAAAAGTCTTTGGTGTGGTACTGTGTCAAAAGCTTTCTTGAAATCTAAATAGATACTGTCCACCCATCCTTCCCTTTCCTGTATTGTGTTAGTTACTCTGTCATAGTAGATCAACAGATTAGTAACACATGATTTTCCTTTTCTGAAACCAAATTGTCTTTCTGTTATCATACTGTGTTCTTCTAGATGATTTACCCAAGCTTTTCTTATAAGTTTTTCTAATACCTTGCTTACAACACTGGTCAGTGATACTGGTCGATAGCTGAGTGGATTTTGTCTATTTCCTTTCTTGAATAAGGGGACAATATTTGCTTTTTTCCAAATATCAGGTAGTTTACCTTGACTCAAGGATTTCTTGAAAATTAAAAATAATGGTTTACTTAACTCCTTTGCACATTCTCGTAATACCCAACATGAAATTTCATCAGGACCACTTGCTTTTCCTCTGTCTAATCCACTCAACTCCTCCTGTATGACTTTTTCTGCTATTTGTATATCTGGTAGTATGTGTGGACATGCATGTTCCACATAGTCCCTCTCAAAATTTTTTTCTTCTGTAAAAACTAATTGGAAATTCTTTAGTGCTTCACAAATATCCTTCTCTTGTGTATAAGTGATTCCCTCGTCCGTAATGGATTGTATTACATCTTTTACTTTGGTTTTGCTTCTGATATAGCTGTAAAATAGCTTTGGTTGATCACTACTTTTATTTATTATATCCTCCTCAAACTGTTTCTGGGCTTCCCTCCTTATTCTTGTATAGTCGTTTCTTGCCTGTTTGTAATTATTATACGCCCTTCCACTATTGCGTCTTCTGTATCTATTCCACAACAAATCTCTTCTTTCTTTTGATTTTTTACATTCTGTATTGAACCATTTCTGTAATTTCTTATCTGCTTCTTTGTGCTGTGGGATGTACTTCTGGACTCCTATTTCATAAAATTCACGAAATTTTTTATATACAGCATTTAAATCTTGTCCTCTAAGCTCATTTTCCCAATCAACTTCTAAGAAATACTTCTTTAGGTCTAGATAATTTCCCTTTTTATAGTTTAGGCTCTTTTTGTAACTGTCATTGCTGTTTACTATGTCATATGCTATCCTGAAGTTATAATTTAGTACTGCATGATCGCTTTTGCCGAGTGGAGGGTGATATATTAAACTGTCAATATCATTTTCTTGCCTAGTAAATATTAGATCTAGCACTGAAGGTACATCAAGTCCTCTTTTTCTGGTGGTTTCCCTCACATGTTGCATTAAGAAAAACTCTTGTACGAGATCCAGGAGCTTTTGGTCCCAACAGCTTTCTTGGCTATTTATATCTAGAGTATTCCAATTTATATTTGTATTGAAGTCCCCAGTTAGTATAATTCTTTCCGATTTCTCTTCCATTTTATGTAGCAATGATCTTATACTCTGAATTGTACTCTCTGCCAGGTCCTCATATTCGTCTCTTTCCCATGTGTTTGATCTGGGTGGCATGTACAAATTGGCTACAATTACTTTACCTTCAGATGTGTCGATCTCTACTGCAATCAGTTCTACTTGTGATGGTATATCTAGTTTTATTTCCTTGACTTTTAGATTTTTCTTAATTAATATTATAATTCCTCCTCCTTTTTTTAGATTTCTGTCTCTTCTCCATATATTGTATTCCTCTAAGTTTAGTATGTCATTGGATATCCTTGGTGTTAATTTTGTTTCAGTTAGGCATATTATTTGTGGTTCATTTTCTCTGACATAATCATTCATCTCTAGTAATTTAGATACCATTCCATCCACATTTGAGTACATCAACTTTATCATCTTGTTTATATACTTGTCATGACATGGTTCTACTACCTTCCTCCTTTTCCTTCCATCCTGTTTGTGTACCATTTTCGTACCTGCAATCCTATTACTTTGTAAAAAAATTTCTTCTTCTCCTCTTCTGATCTTCCCTCATTTTTTGTTTTTGCTTCCTCCCTTTTCTCTTTCAGTAATTCCAGTTCCTCTTGTGTTAGGCATCATTTTATCCATACATTTTTGAACTTCTCTTTTTCCATAAGATTCTTTGCATTTTTTAGTATCTCTTCCACAGTGTTTACACTCTGGAAAGTCACCTTTAGAGGTCTTGTCTTGCTTTTCTCGTAGTTCTCTAACCTTTTGTGTTCCTCTATGTCTTTACTACAGATTTCCTCTGATACTTCTTTCAGTAAGTTCATTACATTTGTCATCTTTTTGTCTCTTGTGATCTTGTTTTTAACTTCTTCCTCTTCTATACCAGTGATTACTATTGATTTGTTTATCTCTACTGAATCTCTGACTAACTTTGGATTGTTTTGGATTATTCTTTTCACCTCCTTTTTAATGCTTTTTTCCTCCACCCTTGTTTCTAAGTCTTTCTTTACTTTCACCATTTCAGCATACGTGGTTTCTACATCATTTTTGTAGCTTTGCACAGCTTCATTCACTTGTGTTATCTTCTCCTCAATATCACTGCTCTGGTCAATAAGACTGCTAACTTGCCTAATTGTCTCTGTCATTTTTGAACTCTTCCATAACACTCTCGTGATTGACTACTGTACTTGCCATTTTACTCATTTTCTTCCTAAGTGTACTCAATTCCACTGTTAGTTCACTGATGGTTGTGTCTTTCTTATTGGCCTCCCTTCCTAGTTTTTCTATTTCTTCCTTTTGCAAGTGCATCTGCTTCTTTATTTTATCAATTTCATTTTTGAAAGCCATTTCTAGTTTGTTTACACGTTCAACCAGTCTATTGTGAGTCTCTACTTCAACCAGTTCTTGGTAGAAATCATCATTTTGCTTTTTACCTTTATCCCTTTTCTTTTCCAAATTTGCTTTACTAAAGTATGTATCCATTTTGCAATACTTAAAGTGCAAAGCATATACTTACAATCTCCGTGTTGTTGTAGTCTAAACAAACCTCAGAGATGACTCAGCTTATTCTTTCGTCTTGGTTCTATTTCCTGTTTGAACAAGCCTTTGTTTAAACTTATTATTTTTTTCCTTTTAATAATGAACAATCATTTAGTCTAACCTGGTACTGAGCTTTGCAAATTTAGGTAATGCCACTGGCCGTGATGATTCGGCACGGAGCGCCGGCGTCACACGTCCGTCCAGCTTGTGTGTGTGTGTGTGTGTGTGTGTGTGTGTGTGTGTGTGTGTGTGTGTGTGTGTGTGTGTGTGTGTGTGTGTGTGTGTGTGTGTGTGTGTGTGTGTGTGTGTGTATGTGTGTGTGTGTGTGTGTGTGTGTGTGTGTGTGTGTGTGTGTGTGTCTGAAGGTGTCAATGATCTTTCTGAAGCAACAGTTTCATAAATACATATAAACGTTACCCTTTACTACTCCTACAAACCTTTCTAATGAATCTGTACTTTTACATTGACTTTCATAGCTTGGCCGATGCTGAAAATGTTTAGCATAATAACATTTCAGTCTTATAACTCTGGTTTTGCGTGACACCTAACTTCTGGTATAATAACATTGTACAGTACAATCGGAAATTTTTCCTCTGTCGCACCCCAATCCGTCAGTTCTTTCAGTGTGCTGTATGACATTTTATCCCCGAATTAGTGGGTTTTTCTATGGCACTGACGTTCCAACTGAGTCTTTATTGGGGTTTCCATACCGTCCCATAAGTAATTTCTCCAGTCAAGACACACGACCTTAAACCTGTGATATTTCCAATCACAACGGTGTCAAGGCAGCTGAAGATGCCTAAACTACACCTCCCTAAGGTAAGCTGCTTTTAGTTTAATTTTTCTTCTTATTTTCACTTTTTATTTTTTAAGATTTAACATAATTTCATTAATTATGAGACTTAATCTTGTTGCAAATGACTCTTATCCCCACATGACTCCGAAGTTAGATACGGAATAAAATCCAAGTTGATCAAAGTATATTAAAATCCCATCCGATTCTAACTTAACCTACCATAAACAAGCTAAATCTAACCTTGTTTTATTCGGGGGGAAAGTCCCCCCAGACACACCGAGAATCATTATTCCAAACTTAACCTAACTCAAGAAGCCCCTGAAATCTTGAAAAGCAGCGTACCTTAGGGACAAGGTGTGGTTTAGGCCACCATAGCTGCCTTGACACCACTGGGAATGGGAGCTATCCCAGGCTGAAGATCGCTCGTCATGATTGGAGAAATTACTTACGGGACGATATTGAAACCCCACATAAGACACATTTACAAAGTAAATGTTTAGGGAAGAGCTCCCTAATTTGGGGATGTAATGTCACACAGTAGAGCACACTGAAATAACCGACGGACGTGGGTGCAACGAAGGAAAACTAAACTTCACAGTCTCATATCTGTGGCTTTGCATGGCATTTACCGCGGGCATAAACAATTATTATTAAATTTTCAGTTTTTTAACTCGTGCTATACGTGACACTTACCCCAGGCAAAATAACTTAACATTTATCGTTTTTTTAACTGTGACTCTGCATGGGACTCACCTCTGGCAGTGTTTTGCCACATTCTTTAGTGAATGAGATGCAGTTTTCCTCGCAGGTCTGGAGGGCGTTAACCATACAGTCTGCAAAGTAGAAGAGTGATAGACTTTGTTTTAACACTCAGGTTCTTCTGACTCTCAGTACAAGCGTCTGATGCTAGATGCAAGATAATACGAGAGTTGCCTCGACCATGAGAGGGTTAGCGGTGATAGTGATAATATTCTCAGTGTTGTCTGACTTACTAACGGCTGAATAAAAGGATCTGGTGTTAAGTAAAACACCAGAGCTATCCCGTTCTTGAGAGTTAATGGCATCAGCACTACTCTCACGCCGATATGACTCACCTTCGGCTGAATAAAATGGTCTGGCCTTTGCTGGAATATAATACTAGAGTTGTCCGAACCGTGAGAAGATACGTTTTCCAATATTTATGTTATCTCTCTTAATCCCTCATTTCTCTTTGTTGCAAAACTCCACCAGACTAGCCAGAAAAAGGATCAAAAAGACACTTTATGGTATTACTAAGATGATAATCGCAGGCAGCTACGGTTAGTGTGAAAAATGATGGTTGCAGAGGAATGGGTGACAAGATTTGGAAGGTGATGTGAAGTTTGTTACAGGCTGTGCATCGTCTGCACCTGTTCATATATTCCTTATGAATTCAGCTTCTTTCAAGCTATGTATCACTTAGCTGTTTTTGCCTTTACTGCCGCATGCGTCTAATAAACTGAGTGAGAGCAGCCTGGCGTGATTTTCCCCCCTTCCCCTTTTTTTTTCTTTGCTTATCGACCTTCAGGCCAGAGGCCCAGGTCATTAAGGCAATTATATATATATATATATATATATATATATATATATATATATATATATATATATATATATATATATAGATAGATAGATAGATAGATAGATAGATAGATAGATATTAGATAGATAGACTGATTGATTTATATATTCATATATACACACATTCATACATACCCCTAGTTCAAGAACATATTATTAATAAACCTACTAAACAAATTGCTACCCGACACCTAAGCCTAAAAATACAAGTAGTTAAATCTATCTAAATCATTTATACTAATAGGGAGAGTACTGTACCTCTACCAACAGAATACCACGGACTGCAGATAGGTAATGCCTTGCTACATTACACATCAGCACCCATCACCTGCTGATTGCCAGTCGAAGCACAGAAACCAATATTGGGGACATCAGTATATGAGACCGAGATCGAGAGAGAGAGAGGGAGAGTAGCTTGAGCTACAATGAAGGCCACATCACCTGCTGCTGCCTGCGACCCGTTGAGGGGGGCAAACAGCAAACAACAATCTCTGGCAGCCCAGACGAAGATCATTGGGACTGTGGTTTGGTGTAATGTTGGGGGGGGGGGGACGGCTTCATCAAGTGCCAGGATACTGGTGTTGATGTTTTCATGCACCACCAGGCTGTCATTAAACCTGTTCTATGGCACCTCCAATGCTCCCTTGGGGATGGTGGAGTTTAGTCTTTTCGGTACTCCTAAGGGTCCTGAGGCTCGGGACGTTACTGTGTTGGGAGGTGTTGCCATGCACGGCGACATCTTTCATCCCGGGGACGCCAGGCCAGGGGTCATGGAAGTCCTCTGGTCATAAGCAACATCGTGGAAATGTGCATCGCGATGGCAGAGGCTTCTTGTGGGGGTGATAAGGGGGCTTTGTGCGTTCTCCTCCCCAAGATCTTTCAGGAGCATGGGCTGCCTCACCTTCTCATCCCTGAGTGCTTCCCCCATGATGCACGTGCTGCCCCTCGCCACCGAGAGCACTGGGGCCGGCAGCTGGAACCTCCAAACCACCGCACAACACAGAAGAGGCCATGGCTTTTGGCTTCCCTCAACAGGACGCCTTCCCAATCGATCACTGACCCGGCTCAGGACGTGGCTAGAAGGGGAGGGACTCTTCTAACACTGTCTCCATGACCAAGGATGCGTTGATCAGCTCCTAGGTTGTGGAAGGGGTTGATCAGTCCTTCCCTCCTCAGGCAGAGAAGGGCAGCCTATCTCACCCCCCTACCATGAAAACTAAGGATCGGCTAGATGTGACCACCTACCGTCACCTCTTGACATTCGACACCCACACCTGGTCATACCAGCTTGGAGCCACGACTTTCTCTACGTTCTACGATCTGCTTCCGGGCAGCCGACCTGAGTGAGGGGATTCCACCCATTCTGATTGTCAGGAGGAAGTCCGTCTAGCCAATTTACGAGCATTTAATATTTTGCTGCCTCCACGCCTGACCCCCTAAACTGACCGTCTTGTGCCAAGCGAGTGAGTTGCTACTGTGTGTTTAGCTTTTAGTCATATTTGGCCTAATGCCCCTTGTGGTGGGCGATTTCCACAAAGCCATAATTAGTGTATATATATATATATATATATATATTGCCAGACGCCTCAATCCCGTTTGGGGTGGCCACAAACAAATCGCCTCCAAGTCTCCCTGTCCTCCGCCATTTCACTGCCCTGCTCCCAACTCACACCCCCCTCTCTCATATACCTCTCCACCCCATCCCTCCATCTCATCCTCGGCCTCCCCCTCCCTCTTCCACCCTCCACCTCACTCACATACACTCTCTTCGTCAGTCTTTCACCCTCCATCCTCTCCACATGGCCAAACCACCTCAGTGTGTTCCTCATAACGCTTCCTATCACATCCACATCAACACCACAACGCTCCTTTATATCCTCATTCGTCAGCCTGTGTCTTCACGTGACTCCTGCTCTCACTCTTGACTTGTGTCCTTCCAACAATGTCCACGCTTCACTTCTGTACGTTAGAGTTGGTATCACAATACTGTCATGTAGTAACTTTTTCACTTCCATGCTCACTTCCCTGTTTCTTATCACTACTTTCAAAGAACCAGCAACCTTTCTTCCCTGCTGCACCCTTTCAAGCACTTCACCCTCCAAACCTCCATCCTTACTCATCACACTACCCAAGTACTTAAACGTACTCACATTTTCCAATTCCTCACCATCCAACCTCGCTGTACATTCACTGACTTCATCTCTCTCAAAGACCATCACTTTACTCTTCCCTACATTCACCTTTAGATTCCGTTTCTTACACACTCTCTCAAACTCATCCACCAAGCCTTGCAGCTCTCCTTCGTCTTCACTCAACAACACAGTATCATCTGCAAACAACACTGCAGGGAGTTTCCAAACACTATCCACTCTCACCAGGGCCACTCCAACATCCACTACCCTACCTTGTACCTCTTTTATTACCCTATCCATGTACAGACTGAACAACCATGGAGACATGACATCCCTGTTTCAAACCAACTTTCAAAGAGAAAAATTCACTTAGTTCACCATCCACACGCACTGCAGCCTTCGCACCATCATACATACTCTTCACAGCATTCAACAACTTCCCATCTACTTCATATATTCTTAACACTTTCCACAATCCTTGTCTATCCACCCTGTCATATGCTTTCTCCAAATCCATGAAAGCCGCGTACAACTTCTTTCCCTTCTCTAGAAACTTTTCGACTAAAGATCTAAGAATGAATATCTGATCTCCACAACCTCTTCCCTTCCTAAAGCCTCTCTGTTCTTCTCCAACTAATTTCTCTGTTCTTTCTCTAACTCTGTCTATAAGTATCCTACCATACACTTTTCCTATTATACTAAGAAGACAAATGCCCCTATGATTACCACACACTTCTTTTTCCCCTTTTCCTTTGTACAAGGGAAAAATAATACCTGACTTCCAATCCCCCGGGACTCTACCTTCCTCCCAGGCCAATCTGCACATCTTCCACATCCATTCTACTACTATCTGTCCCCCATGCTTCAGCATTTCACCACACACTTCATCAATTCCTGGGGCTTTCCCCGATTTAAGTTTCTTCATTGCTTCCACAACTTCCATCCTAGTGATTTCTTCCAGTCTTCTCACCTCCCTCATTCTCCCAGCCATTCCCTAGCCACTTACACTCGCATGATTTCCATTATCTATGTTCAATACTTCACTAAAGTGTTCTCTCCATCTGCTCACTTTTTCTCCCTTCTCAACTAGTCATCTACCATTTTTATCTTTCACTCCCCTGCTAACTTCACTTCCACCCTGTCTTACTCTTTTCACCTCTCTCCAGAACATTTTCTTACAGTCCCTCCACTTTACACTCAAATTCCTTCCAAATTCCTCATCTACTCTCTTCTTACTCTCTCTTACTAATCTTTTCACCTCTCTCTTTCTTTCTACATATAACTCTCTCTTCCGCCTCTCAACTTCTTCCACGCCCCTATTTCTCATCCATTCATTGTATGCTTTCTTCTTTTGTGCCACAGCCTGTTTCACCTTTTCAGTCCACCACGCTGTTCCTTGCACCCCCCTCCGTCTTCTCTTCCTTCCACACACCACATCACACGTTGCACATATTTCTTCTGTAAATATCTTACACACACCTTCCACGTCTCCCATCTGCTCCAATTCATATTTGCCCAATCGTTCCTCCACTTCTTTCTTATACTCTGCCTTTTTCTCATCCTCTTGTAACCTTTCCACTCTCCTAGCAACCACTCCTTCCTCTCGTCTTTCACTTCTTCTATTCCTCCATCTTACGTGCATTCTAATTCTGGCCACCACCAAGTAGTGGTCAGAAAGTCCACTCCCCCAACCTCTATACACTCTTGCATCCTTTACACATCTTCGCATCCTTTCATCCACACACACATAATCAGTCATTGACTTCCTTTCATTCAGTTCACCACCCACCCTTCTCATCACTCGCCATGTATACCTGTGGATCATTTTATGCCTGAAGAGGGTATTGGCTATCATCAACCCTCTCCCAGCACAAATGTCCACTAACGCACTCCCATTCTCATTTATCTCAGCAGGCACACCCCACTCACCAACTATTCCATCCACCTTCACATTCCCAACTTTACCATTCATATCACCAATCAAAAACAGTCTCTCATTCCTTCCAAACTTTTCCATGCACACTTCCACATTTGTCCAGAACTCTTCTCTCACTCTTCTAGCACGATCTTGCGTTGGTGCATACACACACACAATCGCCCACATTTGTATTCCAACTTTCAACTTTACCCACACAATCCTTGACCCAACTGATCCATACTGACTTATGCTCTTCTTCCATCTTTTACTCACAACTATACATACTCCTTCCTTTGCCCTCTCATTCTCACCTACTCCTGCACATAAACCCCATCCATACTCCCATTGTCACACTTTCTCCTCTCCATTTTGTTTCAGTTATTCCACATACATCCACTTTCGCACCCTCAAGCACCTGGACAATCTCTCTCTCTTTCACCTCATCATTCGCTCCGCTTACATTCCACGTTCCGATAACCATGTCCTTTGTCCGGTCCTTGGTCGTCATCGTTTGGTCAGTGCTTGTCCGAGGCTTATTGTTTGTTTTTTTAGTTAGTTGTTTTCCGGGGAGGGGCACAAACCCTCCGCCAACCCTTTTAGTCGCCTTTTACGACAAGCAGGGATACTGGGGGAGTATTCTTGAAAACCCCCCCTACCCCAGGGGTAAAATATATATATATATATATATATATATATAGATAGATAGATAGATAGATAGATATATATATATATATATATATATAGATAGATAGATAGATAGATAGATATAGATAGATAGATAGATAGATAAATATATCTATCTATCTATCTATCTATATCTATATCTATATATATCTATATCTATATATATCTATATATCTCTATCTATCTATCTATCTCTATCTATCTGTCTATCTCTATCTATCCATCTATCTATCTATCTATATCTATCTATATATATATCTATCTATATATCTATCTATCTATATGGATTGCAAGTTGGAATACTAAGCCTGGTCCACCAACCTTTCCAAAGATCACATATTTGATTTGATTTTCGAGGGCGAGACACGACCGTACATCACGAGGAAAGTCCTACGTCTTCTCAAGTTCTACAGCCGACTTTGCAAGTATGTCAACCTGCACATTGCCATAAATACGACACTGACCAGGGACTCAATTTAGCTTGAAGGACTTGTTGCACGAATGCAGTTAATTAAAGATGCGGCCCTGGATCTCATTAGAGGCAGTAATGAAAGAAGCAATTGCCTGAAGGGCTGACTTGGCATGATCTCTGCCCTGAAGCTGTTTGCATACTCTCTATCGATTCAGCTCCTCTTTTCAATCTAAATATCTGTCTAACTATCTATTGCCAGACGCCTTAATCCCATATTGGGTGGCCACAAACAAATCGCCTCCACGTCACATTGTCCCCCGCCATTTCACTGCCCTGCTCCCAGTTCACACACCCCTCTCTCATATACCTCTCCACTCCATCCCTCCATCTCATCCTTGGCTTTCCCCTCCCCCTCTCCCCCTCCACCTCACTCACATACACTCTCCTCGTCAGTCTCTCACTCTCCATCCTCTCCAAATGTCCAAACCACCTCAATGTGTTTCTCCCAACGCTTCCTATTACATCCACATCCACACCACAACACTCCTTCACATCCTCATTTGTAAGTCTGTCTCTCTATGTGACTCCACAGGCTCCTCTCAAATAACTCATTTCCGCTGCTCTCACTCTTGACTCCTGTCCCTCCAACAACATCCAAGCTTCACTTCCACACGTTAGAGTTGGTATCACAATACCGTCATGTAATAACTTCCATGCTCTCTTCCCTGTTTCTTATCACTGCCTTCAAGGAACCAGCAACCTTTCTTCCTTGTTGTACAATTTCAAGCACTTCCCCCTCTAACCTTACATCCTTACTCATCACACTTCCCAAGTACTTAGATGCACTCACATTTTCCATTTCCTCATCATCCAACCTCACTGTACATTCACTGACTTGATTTCTCTCGAGGACCATAACTTTATTCTTCTCTACATTCACCTTTACATTCCGATTCTTACACACTCCCCCAGACTCACTCACCAAGCCTTGCAGCTCCTCCTCGTCTTCACTTAACAACACATTATCATCTGCAAACAACAATACAGGTAGTTTCCAAACAATGCCCTCACTCATTAGGGCCACTCCAACATTCACAGCCCTTCCTTGTATCTCTTTTATAACCCCATCCATATACAGATTGAACAACAATGGAGACATGGCACATCCCTGTTTCAACCCAACCTTCAAATAGAAAAACGCACTCAGTTCACTATCCACACGCACTGTAGTCTTAGCATGCTCTTGCATACTCTTCACAGCATTCAGCAACTTCCCACATTCTCCATATATTCTTAATACTTTCCACAACCCTTGTCTATTCACCTGTCATATGCTTTCTCCAAATCCATGAAGGCCGCATACAACTTCTTTCCCTTCTCTAGAAACTTTTCCGCTAAAGATCTAAGAATGAATATCTCATCTACATGATCTCTTCCCTTCCTAAATCCTCCCTGTTCTTCAGCAACTAATTCCTCTGTTATTTCCCTAACTCTGTCAATAAGTATCCTGCCGAATACTTTTCCTATTACAATAAGAAGACAAATGCCCCTACAATTACCACACACTTCTTTTTCCCCTTTCCCTTTTTACAAGGGAATAATTATACCTGACTTCCATTCCTCCGGGAATCTCCCTTCCTCCTAGGCCAATCTGGACATCTTCCACATCCATTCTACTACTATTGCTCCCCCATGCTTCAGAATCTTACCACACACTCCATCAATTCCTGGGGCTTTCCCCAGTTTGACTTTCTTCATTGCTTCCACAACTTCCATCCTACTGATGTCTTCCTGTCTTCTCACCTCCCTCCTTCTCCCAGCCATTCCCCAGCCACTTATACTCGCATAACTTTCATTCTCTATGTTCAACAATTCATTAAAGTGTTCTCTTCATCTGCTCACTTTTTCTCCCTTCTCAACTAGTAATTTACCGTTTTTATCTTTCACTCCCCTACTAACTTCATTGCCACTCTGTCTGTCTTTCTTTACCTCTTTCCAGAACATTTTCTTACATTCCCTTCACTTGACACTCAAATTCCTTCCAAATTACTCATCCACTCTCTTCTTACTCTCTCTTACTAATCTTTTCACCTCTCTCTTCCTTTCTACATTTAACTCTCTCTTTCGTCTCCAACTTCTTCCACGCCCCTATTTGTCATCCGTTTATTATATGCTTTTTTCTTTTGTGCCACAGCCTGTCTCACCTCTTCATTTCACCATGCTGTTCCTTGCACCCCCTTTATTCTTCTCTTCACCCCACACACCACCTCACATGCTACACATATTTCTTCTGTGAATATCTTGCACACAACTTCCACTCCCCCATCTGCTCCAGTTCATATTTGCCCAATCATTCCTCCACTTCTCTCTTATAATCTGCCTTTTTCTCATCCTCTTGTAACCTTTCCGTACTTCCCTTCTTCTATTTCTCCATTTTACTTGGACCTTATTCTGGTGGTGGTCAGAAAGTCCACTCCCCCAACCTTTATATGCTCTTGCATCCATTATACATTTTCGCATCCTTTCATCCAAGGACACATATTCAGTCACTGCCTTCCTTTCATTCATTTCACCATCCACCCTTCTCATCACCCGCCATGTATACCTGTGAATCATTTTGTGCCTGAAGAGGGTATTGGCTATCACCAACCCCCTCCCGGCACAAATGTCCACTACAGCACTGCCATTCTCATCTATATCAGCAGGCACACCCCACTCACCAACTACTCCATCCACCTTCACATTCCCTTCTTTACCATTCATATCACCAATCAAAAATACTCTCTCATTCCTTTCAAACTTTTTCATGCACACTTCCACATTTGTCCAGAACTCTTCTTTCACATTAGCTTTTTGTGCCTCAACTTCCCCGTGCATCAAATACACTGAATGTGCCTAGGTTGGCGTGATGTCTGCCTGAATGGCTAAATCTGTGGTTGGGCTAAGCCGCTGGTTATCAAACTGGGAACCATGGCACCAAGCAGGCCACGGCAAGATTTTACGGGACCCATGACGGGCTAGTGTAAGTAGCAAATCAGTGTGTCCGTGAAATCACACTTACAGTCCTTTTGCCATTTTCCACAACGTATGTATGTGAATCTGTTTTTTTTTTCCCTTTTGCACATAAAATGTAAAATCCAATACCGGTTAGATGTGGCCCCATATATGAAATGTGCATTGTCAGTGACTCAACCTCGAATCATTCGACTTACTGAAAGCAAACAGTGACATCCATCCTATTGATATGTAACAAATATGTATTCTGATTGAGAATTGTAAGCATTAAAATAAATGGAGAGGACCAAAACACTTTCTTTTTCGTAATCATTTGTGAGGGACTTGAGACAAAACTGAAGGGGGGATGTTAGGATCCTCACAAGTGGGGAATGAAATGAAAAGTTTGAGAAACACAGGGCCAAACGATGGAAGTAATACACAAAGTACTTTGGCTAAAGAAGCCTGTGAAAAGAGCAAAGCAAGCCATCGTGTACCAAAGCATCATCAAGTTGAAATTTCAAAATGAGGCACACCACGATGGTAATGTGGATATCACACAGCTGTCTGGTCTTGCATGCAAAAATATCAGAATGACACACATTTGGAGAGAAATGTGGTTATCACAAACTGGTCTGGTCTTATGAGCAAAAATTTCAGAATACAACACAGCAGGAAAAAGCTGTTTGGTTGCTCAGATAATTACAAACAGATCGACTTCACTGCACAGTTTTACTATTTATATTTTACCACAAAGTTAATCTTTAATCACTGAATTCAAGTGACTCTTTTTTTTTTTTTTTTTTTAACTATCCCAACCTTCAAATTATTTTATTAAACTTAGTAAAGGCTTCTCGTCCTGAATGTCTGCACTGATGCTGTTTCTAACCCCTGCAATGTAAAGAGTCCATCCTGAGCTGAATAAAATAGTCAGGAGTTGGTCAGAATACAATGAAAAAAGACGTCCAGTGACTGAATGGGAAAAATATAAATTAAAAAAATATATCTAAATCTGAGAATACTCTGAAAAGATATTTCCGGATAATTCAAGGTAATAATGCTAAACTGACAAATAAAATCCATTATCTGCAAAAGAAGCTGCATTTTCTTACTTTACTCCTATGCTGTTACCATGTTCCTCTGGCCATAGATGATTCTCGTTCATAGTATAATTATGTCAGAGGGGAAAGTCAAAAACATGCCTTGAGTGTAAAGCTAATGGAGCGAGTCCACAAGGCTGAATACCTTAACTCAATTGACGTACTCTTACTAGGTAAATTAAAAATTAGTATTTTAAAAATGGAGAATAGGGATCGCTAAAAATAGTAAACCGACAAGGAAGGATCGCTGGAGAGCATGCAAAACCAGCAAGGATTCAAGTAAATTGACAATTTAAAACCACAAATTCCTTTTGACTATGGTTTTAACAAATTGTAAAGAGTCAAAAGGAATTTGCGGGTTTACATTGTCAACATTACTTGAATCCCTGCTGGTTTTGCATGCTCTTCAGTGATCCTTCCTTGTTTGTTTACTTTTTTTTTTTTTTTAGCAATCCCAATTCCCCATTTTTAAATTTCCATTTTTTACTTAACCTAGTTTGCTTACCTTTTTTTTTTATATAATCCATTTATGAATTAAACAATCAAAATTCTTGTTTCAGTTACCAATAAAGCTTTTATGTTATGACACTAAACATTTGGCTTTTTCTAGTAATTTTCATTGTTGTGGTGTTGTGGCTTTTGCACACACTGATTGTTGGTTGTTATTCAAATTCTGGTCTTCATTTTGTTTAATATAGTTGTGAGGCCTCTTAGAGTGGACATTGATTATTTCAGAATCTCTATATTTTGCAAACTGATTAAACAAAAATAATTTTTAATATGTTGCATTGAGTAAAATCTGGAGCCCTATATATTCAAAATGACAAGACAGAATCAAAATCTGCTGTTGTTTGCATTGCACGACTATTTTCCATAGTAGTGGGTATTTTTTTATATTTTTTGTGAAATTGAACATGCAACATCACTACATTAGTTACCGTGATAATCGATGTAGGGGACACTTTTGCCTCCCCTATGCTGTCTTCGTACCCTTCCTCCGTCTCTTCCTCGTCCCTCTACTCCATCTCTTCCTCTTCCCCCTCCTCTGCGCTCCCCTTCAGTTGATTCGTGAGATGGTTACTGTCATGAATTCCAATAACGTTGAAAAAACTGATCCAAGTTTGGTGTTAGTCCGCTTTAAGAACTGGTCACGATATCACAACGTGATCACTTCCAGTTAGAACGCAAAGCACAAACCTGAGCTTTTCAGTTGTCTTACGTGACGTCTACACACAAGCCTGCTGTAACTTCAGGGATGAACTAAAGAAAGCTAAATAAAGCCTTGAGTTAAAAGTTAATGTAACTGTGTAAAATCACACCGGTGCGTGTTAATGATGCACAGTTGTGCTTCATTGCCAGCGAAAGTAATCTACCAGCTAGAGTTTTCCACTTAGTAATAACGTAGTACAATATAAAATTTAATATAGTCATGCTGCTAGTGATGCACTTTTGATACTTGACGGCATAATTCCGTACTTGAATGTCTTCTCACGTGCTTGAAATGGCGTAGAGGAATCTCTATGTATCCGGAAGATGGATGATCACCTTTCCATTAGGTATTATATAATAGGTCACAGACACGCGCAATGACCCCATTAAGTACGACTGGCTAGTTTTTATCCCGAAATACCGAACAGATTTTCGTGTAGACCTGTGAAACAATACTATGAATAATAATTTATGAACAAACTGGCAAATTTCAAATGTACTTCTTATAACACTTCTTTTCCACATTATCAATGTTTGGCTGACCTAAACTAGTGACAAGGAACTCTCTGGAGGTTGTTTCAAGAATTGGTTTGCTGTCTAAGATGGTCTTTAGGTGACTGTTCTATTAGCGTTTTCAGCAAATTCCTGGGCGATGCCTATTATGATCCACTGCCGTGGTTCAGGATATTTTGTTCTTGATGCTTTCATACGATGTACTCAATTTAGGAGAGGCTTTTCGAGCAGCCGACATGTCGTAAAAATACCCCCGCTAATACCAATATACCAGTCCTGTATGAGACAGCCCTAGCATGTATTCAATATGGACGGTGGGTGTTAGCGCCGAAGTGGTGACATGTGGAGGTGTAGGAGGACTACTGGGCCTTGGGATAGGCTACTGCCCCCGAGATATAGGCCCTGAAGCCTTTGCCCAGAGTCGGACACATAAAAAAAAAAAAAAAAAAAAAAAAAAAGGATAGAGTTAGATGTAGACTTCACTGACCCTTTCGGTACAAGAGGGCTCAATATGTTTATGTGTTCAGCTCTGAGCATAGGTTTAAAAACCCGTTTTCTGAGACCCGGCAGTTCTCTTACGTCTCATGCATCACTTCCTGTCACCATATCAGCGCTAACACTCACCGTCCATCTCTTATACATACTAGGGCTGTCTCAGACAAAGCTGGTGTACTGAGATTAAACCTTTGAGATTCCAATGACTATTTCGATCGTCATTTCAAATCCAACCTCAGAGATTCGGATGACTCTTTTAATCGTCATTTTAAGAAACTTTTATAAAATATTCACCATAAATTGCATTTATGTATCATAACAAAGAAGCTCGAGCAGGTTGTCACGGAATGGTTGCTCTGTGTGTGGCGGTACTGCACAGCTGGTCTGACTCATGGCTTTGTTTCTTTATAACTTTATTCTTGGTGAATATTTTTCTACAGCAAGGTATAAAATTTTTGGTTTTTGCCTAACTTCAACTCGTCACTTTGACTTTTAATTTTCTTTGTTTTCCTTTTATGAGCATACAACGATAAAGTACAACTATTCAGCTTCAAAATAACACCACAACCAGCATCCTGTCATAAAAAGTGTATTTCCACTGACCGATCAAAAAAATACATCGCAAAGCGAATATGCGGCAGAGACTAAAATAAAATTGTCCATCTCTTTCCTTTCGCTTTACTGCATAATGAAATGCAAAAATTACCATAATTTATATATCACTGTAAAGTTGATTTATTGTATTTTTTCATGGTTTAAACCAAATTTATATATCTTTACTCATTATTTTTTGCCAAATATTTTTCTATGCCAAGGTATAAAATTTTTGCTTTTTGCTTTTTGCCTAACTTACTGCGATAAAGTACAACTATTCAGCTTTAAAATGACACCAAAACCAACATTCTATCATGAAAAGTGTATTTACACAGAGCGATCAAAGTAAAATATCAGGCCGCGAAGATACGGGTCACCGTGAGTGGCTGACTCTTGCACAGACATAATCTGCCCGGCCCAAAAACTTGATAGGGTTAATGGGGATATTTTCCTGACATGGCAGCGAATTTTATGGATGGATACTAAAGTATGATTTAACGAAATTCAAATCTATAAACTGTTCCCAGCCTCAGTCGGGGCTCGAATTCTCGTCCGTTGGGGCAGCACACCCTTCTCTACCGACTCGGCCACTACCTCCCCTCAAGAATAAATCTAGATATGTTATGGAACAGCAGGGCTGAACCGCGTGCATGCTGGGAGAAATAACAGGGTTCTTACACCATCGACAGCAAAGGTGGTTCCACTTTTACGGCAATGCCATTTCTATACTCCTTTTACTCTAACCTGGCCTAACATTACCACTCATCCATCTGGAATACTGAGTTATGTTATACTAATGCTAGAAAATGGAGAGTCATAAAGAAGTGCCGTGGAATGAATGCAGAACATAATATTGCCTTTTCCTACCACTGAGCTACCTGAAATGGGCTTAAAAATAAATTTAAAGTTATAATAGCATAATAAACATTGCTACCTGGGTAATATTGGTCTCCTCTGTCCCAATTGCCCTTCCATCTATGGGTAATGATAGTATGATGGATGACGTGAGATGCGGGATGAGGAGAAATGAGAAAAATGATGAGAGAAAGAAAAATCAATAGAGAAGGAGCAATGGACACAACCTGCAATATCAATACTTCATTATACTCGGTCCATCTCCTAACCATACTACCATCTCCTAACCATAGATGTCGAGCTGTAAAGATAAATTAACGCTAGAATATGGTGCATGTCACAAAGAGGTGTTATGGATAATGTGTTGGCCTCGGTATTGTCGTATCCTGCCATTCAGCTGCATTAGGTATGCTATAATAATAAGGAAAATCTGCAGGTAGTTAAGTTGGGTGAAGTATAATGCACTGAAGGGTGCGACTGTCTTACCTCTCAATGCAGTATTGTTACTGAAGAACAGTGGATTCAGGTCCGAGACACATATCTTACATTCCCGCGTCTCGCATAAGTTTGCTGTAACAAAAAAATGTATTACTTAATATTACTTAATACAGTCGTACTCTTTTCATCTGACGGAACTATGCAAGTCACTCATACAGATATCTTGAATAAAGAGTAATGGCCTGGGCGGAAGGTAGAGTCCCGGAGGATTGAAAGTCAGGTATAATTATTCCCTTGTACAAAGGAAAAGGGGAAAAAGAAGTGTGTGGTAATCATAGGGGCATTTGTCTTCTTAGTATAATAGGAAAAGTGTATGGTAGGATACTTATTGACAGAGTTAGAGAAAGAACAGAGAAATTAGTTGGAGAAGAACAGGGAGGCTTTAGGAAGGGAAGAGGTTGTGTAGATCAGATATTCATTCTCAGATCTTTAGTGGAAAAGTTTCTAGAGAAGGGAAAGAAGTTGTATGCGGCTTTCATGGATTTGGAGAAAGCATATGACAGAGTGGATAGACTAGGATTGTGGAAAGTGTTATGAATATATGGAATAGATGGGAAGTTGTTGAATGCTGTGAAGAGTATGTACGATGGTGCGAAGGCTGCAGTGCGTGTGGATGGTGAACTAAGTGAATTTTTCCCTTTGAAAGTTGGGTTGAAACAGGGATGTGTCATGTCTCCATGGTTGTTCAATCTGTACATGGATGGGGTAATAAAAGAGGTACAAGGTAGGGTAGTGGATGTTGGAGTGGCCCTGGTGAGAGAGGATAGTGTTTGGAAACTCCCTGTACTGTTGTTTGCATATGATACCGTGTTGTTGAGTGAAGACGAAGGAGAGCTGCAAGGCTTGGTGGATGAGTTTGAGAGAGTGTGTAGGAAACGGAATCTAAAGATGAATGTAGGGAAGAGTAAAGTGATGGTCTTTGAGAGAGGTGAAGTCAGTGAATGTACAGCGAGGTTGGATGGTGAGGAATTGGAAAATGTGAGTACGTTTAAGTACTTGGGTAGTGTGATGAGTAAGGATGGAGGTTTGGAGGGTGAAGTGCTTGAAAGGGTACAGCAGGGAAGAAAGGTTGCTGGTTCTTTGAAAGCAGTGATAAGAAACAGGGAAGTGAGCATGGAAGTGAAAAAGTTACTACATGACAGTATTGTGATACCAACTCTAACGTACGGAAGTGAAGCGTGGACATTGTTGGAAGGACACAAGTCAAGAGTGAGAGCCGTGGAAATGAGTTATTTAAGAGGAGCCTGTGGAGTCACATGGAGAGACAGGCTGACGAATGAGGATATAAAGGAGCGTTGTGGTGTTGATGTGGATGTGATAGGAAGCGTTATGAGGAACACACTGAGGTGGTTTGGCCATGTGGAGAGGATGGAGGGTGAAAGACTGACGAAGAGAGTGTATGTGAGTGAGGTGGAGGGGGAAAGAGGGAGGGGGAGGCCGAGGATGAGATGGAGAGATGGGGTGGAGAGGTATATGAGAGAGGGGGGTGTGAGTTGGGAGCAGGGGAGTGAAATGGCGGGGGACAGGGCGACTTGGAGGCGATTTGTTTGTGGCCACCCCAAACGGGATTGAGGCGTCTGGCAATAGATAGATAGATAGGTTACATTAAGTGTTATGAGTATTATTTATGAAGTTGGAATGGGTTTCTTAGCTTTTCGTCAGTTCAGCCCTCCATTCCAACTATCTTTGGTCAAAGAATGAATTAAATGGGTCACTGATCTTGTAAGGCCAGAATGAACGTGCTGAAATCTGCTTACGAATCATAACTTACTCAAAAGAAAAATATAAATTATTTGTTAAAAATACATCATTGTTATGTCCCTGTTCCATACTGCTACAGGCTCCAACAGTAGTACAGTATAGGAAGGACGTCACTCAATGAGTTGTTCTTCCTAGAGGCAGCCTTTCGGTGCGCAACAAGACCAACTGAAGCATTGTAAATAAACACTGGCCTCTTAAGTTCACTGTCTTTATTTTCCAAATAATTACACTGCTTTCCAACTTCACTCGTTTCAAAAGCATCAAAGATACACAAACTGCAATAACACATTATTTGCCAGCAACACTTCACTATTTACACAAGTACTGAAAATATACAAACTGCATTGCACTGAGACTGAACTATATGCAGACTGAACTGAAACTGAAGGATCCTGCTCAAGTCTCTTCCCCATCCTTATATAAGCTTCCTACATTCTAGAGTGTTCCACACTTCTCCACAGTTCTTGTGTATTCCCGACAGCAACGATTACAACAGTTACCAACTCGGAAACATCCAAAACATGCCAGAGTTTTCTTACACTGCATAACACTTTAAATTATTTAGCATACAAACTTAAATTACATAATCTAACAAACAACCACGTAAATAAAACATTATAGGGAAAAAGAACGTAAAAATTAATGTACAACTTACAAAATATCTACACTCACAAACAGCAGGCTAACTAGCAAGTATGACTTGCAACAGAACTACGAGAAACAGTGAGCAACTACTAGAAAATCCTGCTTCTCAACACTCCCCCTTCCCTAGTTCTTTTGTCATCCCGACAAAACTACACAATGGATGCAAACATAATCCTTAATTCAAAGTAAACATTTAATTATACACAGAATAATCCTTCAACTTATGAGGTCTTCTCCTATGCCGCTTCTGATGACATCCCTGCACCTCCACACATTCACTTGTCTTGGAAGGACTTGGTCCCCTTCCTGATGCACTTCTTCTCTAGGGAAACTGTCACCATCCTCTTGTACTTCAGCTAATTGATCCTCCTCAATATCTTCAGCTACAGGTGAGCACGATTCCTCAGAGATGTCCCAGCTATACTGTCCTGGCCCATGGCGCTGCCACAGACGATTCTCATGTACCACTTTTGGGCAAGGTTTTCTCCCTCCCTGAAACCGGTACATTACGTCTGATAGGACGTCCAACACAGTGAAAGGTCCGTCTCATGGGTTCTGCAGCTTCAGTGACTGTCCCTTCTTCCACTGACAATTGTATTACCAAACTTGGCCACCATCCTTGAAGCTCACCTTTTCTGCCTTGGCATCATACTTGCACTTCATCACCTCTCCTCAAAACTTAAGGGCTCCTTGCACTTGATGATATAACTCACCCAGCCTTTCCTGAACATGATTTGCATAACTGGAGGTGTCTGTAAGCAGCTCTTCACCAGGTGGTCTTCCCCCTAACAAGTCAAAGGGTAAGTGTAACTTGTGGCCCAACATTAGTTTGCAATGCAGGTAATTTCTGGTCCCATTTTGTTTGTCCTTCTATGCAGTACTTAGCCAGTTCTTGTCCCTGGGTCCGGTTGAATTTCTCCACCATCCCATCTGACTGTGGCCTTAGTGGGGTCACCCTGGTCTTCTTGATTCCCAGTAACTTGTAACACTCACGGAACACAGCAGACTCGAAGTTTCTACCCTGGTCAGAATGTAGCTCTTGTGGCATCCCAGAATGACAGAAGAACTGGTCAACCAACAACTGAGCAACAGACGCAGCTTCTTGACCAGGGATGGCATAGGCTTCTGGCCACTTTGTGAAGTAGTCCATGGTGATACATATACAGTATAATGGTTTCCTCTTTCAGTGAGAGGCAGAGGTCCAGCAATGTCCACCGCTACTCTTTCCATCAGTGCACCCATCTGGTACAGCTGGAGGGCTCAACCACATCTCTTGGGTCCCTTCATGGCACAACATACATCACAGGCCTGACACCACCCCTCAACATCCAGTCCGGTAGAACCTCTGTTGAATCCAACTTAAGAGTTTTCTTCTCTCCTGGGTGCCCACTAGTGATCTGGTTATGAGGCTCATCCAAGATCCCAGACCTCATTTTCTTCAGAATGACCACTTGCCAGTACTTGCTAGGCCATCAGGTGTCTCCCACTGATGATCCAGTAGCCCGTTCTTCAAACGATGAAGGTCGCACTAACTCCAGTAGCTCTTTGTCGCAGGGCTGAATCTAGAAACCTCTTCCCAAGATGGTCACTCTGTACTCTGCTGCAGCCACTCTAGTACTGGCTGTAATTCTGCATCCTCCATCTGCATCCTATTCAGGTCTTCTGCCTCTGATGCTGGCCCTGTCACAGCGGTACGGGTGC
This sequence comes from Coenobita brevimanus, assembly GCF_032717465.1. Lineage (NCBI taxonomy): Eukaryota > Metazoa > Arthropoda > Malacostraca > Decapoda > Coenobitidae > Coenobita > Coenobita brevimanus. Next base: position 21,183,960 of record NC_136973.1, read on the forward strand.
ATTTATTGCTATGATCTTGTTTTTTACTACACTGCCGGCACTCTGGGTCACAAGGCTGACAACTGAGGCTGTCAGCATTGCCATGTACCCACGCAGGATGATGCTGCACCTCATAATTGTGCTGGTCCAGGTTCCCGTTCCAGCATGCCAGTTGTCCTCCTGGATTTTTTAACGTCCCCAGCCACTTGAGTGCCGCATGGTTTGTCCTGGTGATGAAGTAGGACCCATACAAGTAGGGATGGAAGAAATCAAGTCTCTTCATCACTGCCAATAGCTCCTTATGGGTCACACAGTCGTTCTGCTCTGGTGGGCTGAGCTTCTTTCTGTAATATGCTACCACATACTCCTTGTCATCTTTCTTGTGCAACAGGACTCCACCAATACCATGGTCTCTAGCATCACAGTCCAAGATAAATGGCTGACTCTGATCAGGGTACGGCAATACTGAAGAGCTTGCCAATGCATGCTTGAGTTCGTCGAAGGCTTTCTGAGTCATTGCAGTCAACATAAACTTCTGTCTCTTCCCCGATTGCTTGTGCAGAGGTGCAGCTATTGTTGCAAAGTCCTTGACAAAACGCCGATAGTAGGTAAACATGCCCAGGAAACTTCATAGCTCCTTCACACAAGTTGAAACCGGCCAGTTTTTCACAGCTGCCACCTTCTCTGGATCAGTACAGACCCCGCCCTTGCCTACAATGTGTCCCAGGTACTTCACTTCCTACTGGAACAAGTAGCACTTCTTGGGGTTCAGCTTGAGGTGCGCCACTCAGATCCTGTTGAACACCTCTGATAACCTCTCCAATTCCTGGTCGAAAGTCTGTCCAAACACAATTACATCATCCAGATAGATGAGGGCCATCTGCCAGTGCAGGCCTTCCAGTACACAATCCATGATTAGATGGTAAAATGTAGCTGGAGCATTGCTTAGGCCAAAAGGCATCGCCTTAAACTGCCATAAACCCAGCCTGCACGAAACGGCTGTTTTTTCCTTGTCCTTCTCTGCAACCTTGACCTGATGATATCCTGCCTTCATGTCTAGGATGGAGAAACACTTGACACCTGACAGAGCATCCTGGGTGTCATCAGTTCTTGGCAAGGTGTATGCATCCTTCACCGTCACTTCGTTCAGGGCTGGATAAACTACGTGGCACCTTACTGAGCCATCCATTTTCCTTACCAGAACCACTACTCACACCCAAGGACTACTGGACTTTTTAATCACTCATTGACTCTGAAGATTCTCCATTACCTTCTCCATTTTTTGCCGTTGGGCTGGCACCATCCTCCACACTGGCTGTTTCATCAGGCGGTGATCCCTGGTGCCTATACTATGCTCCACCAGATCAGTACAACCCAGGCCTAGGTCTTTGCTGGAGAAGACATCAGCAAGCTTCGTCAGCAGCTGCCTGAACTTCAGCACTTGTGAGCCATCCAGGCACTGGCAACTGCTTGAAAATAGGTCTTGTAAGTGGTCTGGCAGATACCCATCTTCTTTGACAACACAATTTTACAGGCCTTCCTCTGATGCCATTCAGGGACAATCGCTTGGTACAGTCCCAGAATTTCTCCCTTGGTGATCTGTGGTTCATGGGAGAAATTGATCACCACAACCAGCACTTCACCTGCACCTGTTTCCACCAAATTATAACCCACCATCACTATGGCCTTCATCTTGCACTGTATATCAGGCTCCGCTACCCCTAGACAACCGTCAAAAAAGCCACCCACCTTACACTGAAGCAGTAGTTCTGACCTTGGGGGTATCACTGTAGTGTGGAGCACCCTCACCTCGCCACCAGAGCTGGTACGTCTTGCTGCAGTGACAGGAGCAGGCTTTCCTCGAACCTTCAGCCTCATGAAGCAGAAGTTCAGCTCACATCCCATGGACATCAGATAGTCCAGACCAAGAAGGCAAGGATCCTACATCTCGGCTACATAGACTGGAAGCATCGCCTCCAGCTCAGCCATTTCAGTCCCGGATGTCCAGGAGTCCCCTCAGTTCTGCACAGTGCCCAGTTATGCCACACAGTTGTTCTGATGACACAAAAGATATTGATGATGCAACATATCAGGCCTCACAAAAATCTGCTATGAGGCCAAATCAGTCACCAGGGAACACTTCTTTCTGTCTATTCTTCCATCTGTTTGCGCTGTCGATTGCAGTTCTCTTGCATTTTGTCGGTGGTGGGGCTACTTGGGAAAAACCGGCTGGTGGTTGCCCCGTAACACCAGCCTCCACTAGTTTTCCACTTCCTTCTGGTCTTCTCCAGGCTTTTTCTTATCCTCCTTTTTCTTCTTCGGACACTCAGAAGTGAAATGTCTCACCTTACTACATATCCAACACACTTTTGTTACACTTGTAGATTTCCTTGCACTGCTCTGTTCTTGCACCTTCTTCCATTTGTAACAATTGTCCTTCTTGTGTCCTGGCTTCCTGCAGAACCAGCAATCTCCCCTGGTCTTCTGTTCCCTCTTCCACTTGTTGCAGTCCTCTTTCTTATGTCCTGGCTTTTCACAGTACCAGCAACTTCCTTCAAATTTTTCCGCTTCTTGTATCTGCCTCTAAAGCCTTGAATCCCCCACTATGACTGGCCTGAGAAGTGGATGTACTGGACCGGACTCAAATTCTAGACCCCTGGCTAGTGCCTCTTGCATGCTGCTAGGTTATGCCTACTTCACTTGCACTTTCAACTCTGCATTATCAAGAATAGCCAACAGGTTATATGCTGCCCCAGGGTACACCTTGCATGCCATACTCTGCCGGTCATGAGCCAGCTGCTGTAGGGATTCTCCTCGAGCCTGTACGTGGCTCCGGAATCTTGCTCTGTAAGCCAGCTCTAGCTATATATATATCATCATCATCATCATCATCATCAACCGTTTGAGTATCCCAACCGAAGTCGGGATGATACAGCCAATGTATCTCTACCAAGTGGCTTAGGCTGTCTGGAAGAGATTGTATGTAGGGTGAGAAGTGCTTGTAAGTGTACTTGTAGTGTTGTAGTGGCTTTGGATGTGTGTAGTCTGTGAACCAAGTGTAGTCGACCTGTGCAAGCCGAGTGGGTGCAAGCATACTTTACAGTAGGAGACACTGGTTCGACCACAGCACCCGTTGTGTCCACCAAAGTAGTACATGGCTGGTGAACACTCCCAAAGGTTATTACCGTGGTGGGGCGCAAACCCTAGCTTACCCGTGTATGAAAATGCACACTCTACCACTGTACCACAGAGGCTCCATATATATATATATATATATATATATATATATATATATATATATATATATATATATATATATATATATATATATATATGGGCAGTACCAAGATACAAAAGTAACGAGTTACATTACCGAGTTACAATTCGAGTACCAGTAGCAGTAGTGACTTTACTTTTTCGTCATGTACCGAAATTGGTACCAACTGTACATTTTTAAGCATATTTTGTCAGTACTCGGTACCGGTACATTTTATTTATCTATATTCACGCATCGTGTAAAAAAAAAAGTGAGGAGAAGGCCTACATGGCAGTGCTGCTGCCGACCCTGACCATGAGCCTGAAGAAATTAAGAGGTGAAGGGAAACACCGATCTGACGGTGTGCTAGCCTCTAGTGAATGCAGTGATTTGAGGTGTGGAAGGCAGGTTCGACGATCGTTTCGAGAACATTGTCTGCCTGTTTGCTGATGCCTTTCATCCCCATTTCAAGCTATCGTGGTTGGCGTGGTTACCTGAGTCTGCCTCCTAAGACATAAAGAAAATGAGGAGGAGGGTGGAGAAGATTGTTTCACCAATGGAGAGCAGGCTAGAGGACGCGGAGAGCAGCACCACTTATGATAATGACGAGCAGGATCTCAAGGAAGAGTTTTTCAAACCCCTCTGTGTAAAAGGGAGGAAGAAAAGGAAGACTGGGATAAAGCTAGTAAAGAAATATTTGGAGAAACCCCAGAAACATAAAATCAACAAGGACTGCTTTCCTTGCAAGGATTCCAGAGACTTATTTGTAACTTATAACACGCTAATACCATCCAGTGCACTGTGGAACGTCTGTTTTCACTGGGGAAGGACGTGCTCAAATCTAAATGGGCGGGACTCAGTGACTATCATTTTGAACTGCCCATTTTCCTCAAGGGTAACACTGGAAAAGAATACTGAAGTGCACAGTGTTATTATTAATAAGATTATTGTGCATGTAATGACATGATGTAGACATAAAATTGTGTTTATTATGATAAACACTAAACAAGGTGTATGAGAATGTGAATGACAGTGGCTGGTAAAAGTTTAGTGATCTGTGTATTGAAATTAAAGGACTGAACGGTCGCAAAACCTTATACTATAATCACCCCATAGTTAATGTGACTATGACAATTGTCTGACAACATTTTTCATCTCTCCTCAGGTCCGGCTTTGTTGACAGGACTGGTCTGTGGGTCCTCAGTGTGATAAAAAAAAAAAAAATCAATACTGAGCAAGTTTAATCATATTCACGTACCGAGTACCGAGCCGGTACTCAGTACTTTTTTTTTGTACCGGCACTGGTAGTGACACTGCAATTTTAGCCAAGTACCGTTACTGTTACCGACGGTACTTTCTGTGAACCGGGCGCCCACCTCTGTATATATATATATATATATATATATATATATATATATATATATATATATATATATATATATATATATATATATATATGTATATATATATATATATATATATATATATATATATACAGTAATCCCTCCAATATCCGACATAATAGAGCCAAAGGCATGTCCGGATAGTGATCCTGTCCGGATATTGGACCCCAGCCTCCTGGACTTGTACTTATGGACCCTAACTCAGAAAAACACCTATACAACTCCCTCTGGACATGCATTGCACCTATTTAAGACCCAAATCACACCAATAAGGGACATAAAAGACTGAAATAAATGCAAAAGAACCATAAAATGAGGTTTTAGAGGTGAGTTTATACAATATTAAACATTCTGGGTACTTACAAGTCCCTGGCTCCTGGACTGGTTTGAACCGTCAGTTTGCAGTCCACAGTTAATCCTCTGCACCCTAAATTCTAATTTCTTAACACTGCACAACAGTGTAAATTCCCGTGTGTTCTAGTGGCGAGGTATTGCAGTTTATTCACAAAAAACAAACACCTGTAGCTTGCACTGCTATAAGCATCTGCTCTCGATCGGAGTTTGGCTGTGACTGTTGATGATGGCGGGGTAACAGAGTTGCCAGATCGCAATGGCCACATTACCAATCTCCTCAACTTTCATTACCAAATTTAACTTTTCATTACCAAATTCGTAAAGCTAGCATTTATTCTTCACTAATTATATATACAAGTGGAAATACATGTAATCACTCTCCTTATAATTAACACCATCTTGATTATTTTCACGCTATGTAGGGTAGCAGATTAAACAGAGAGAGCAAACAATCCACCATCTCCATCCTGTGTATCCTCATACATGTGAAAAATCCATTTGGTAATGCATTATTCTGATTCATTATCAAACGAATTTTTCATTACCAAATTGGCCCACACTTGGTAATGAAAAATACCAAATGGCAACCCTGACAGGGGAGGGGGGAGGGGGAGGAAGGAAGGGGTGAAGGGACCACGGTGTAACAGCTGATCGGTGCCACGCAGCAATTTCAAATTACGGGAGGGAAAAAAGTCAGATTTTATTCGAATTTTTTGCGGTTTTTGGCCCATTTTGGGAATATTGGATCCCGGGACGATTATGTCCGGTTAGTGAGGATGTTCGGATATTGGGCGTTCAGATGTTAGAGGGATTACTGTATATATATATATATATATATATATATATATATATACCTAGGCTGCTTCCCCCAAGGAAAGGGAGGTAGCCGAGACAGGACGACACAGTCCCCATTTACTCATCCATTCAAACACATTCATTCGCATCTTAGCCCCAAAGGGAAGAACGGACAGATCCTCACTGCACCACACCGCACAAGGGTCAACTGCGCAATGCAATCAGTGACATCAACAGCAGAGCCCGACAGCAAAACTGGTTCACCCCTGCCACATCATAACAGACCCATCCCCTTACCCGCACCTGACCTGACTAGCTGATCAGACCAAATGCGGGAGAATATCCCCTCAGGGCTGCGTCATCACTTATTCATTCACAGTTTCTCTCCATTTATTTCTGTCACGCACAGCCACTCTTCCTTGCTCAACAGACATCCTTCTCGCATCCAACGCTCTCTTCACACTGTCCATGCATCCTATTCGTGGTCTTCCTCTCAGCCTTACACCTCTCACATCAGATCTAGTTATCTTTTTCACCAATTGCTCATTATCCATTCTCTCCATATGCCCAAACCATCGCAACACCCTCTGCTCAACTCTACCAGCCATCTCCCGAACAACTCCAGTTCTCCTTCGCACTTCATCATTTCGCACCTGATCCATACGCGTCACTCCACACATACTCCTCAGACACCTCATCTCCATTACATATATATATATATATATATATATATATGTGTGTGTGTGTGTGTGTGTGTGTATACTGTATACATATCTGCACTGTTTGTTTGTATGTTTGTTTGTCCTTCAATCACTCCCAAACCAAGGGCCAGAGACCCCCAGACTCATATGCGTTCTGAATCAGGGTGACACAAGGAATGTTTTAGGGGAGTCAAAATTCAGATCTGGGTCACTTGAGGTCCGGTAGGGTGTTCGTCTATTTGGCCCGGGCAACGCCGGGTACCCCTGTGGCCCAATATTTGGCATGGAGACTCACGTGGCCTCCATTTCTGCCATAAGCATTGTGAGGTTGACCTCTGAAGTGATCCAAGGTCACTGATAATTCACGCTCAAATGACTGGATCCAGCAGCCCAATATTTGGCATATTACTTGCAGTTCGGACATAGGTTATGTGAGGTTGACCTCCAAGGTAATTTGAGGTCACCAGTCAGGCTCATTTGAGGTCACCGGTAATACACGCTCGAACGACTGGACCCGGCAGTCCAGAGTGGAGACTCACATGACCTCTAGTTCAGACATAGGCTATGTGAGGTTGACCTCCGAGGTCATTTGTGGTCACCGGTCGGGGGTCATTTGAGATCACCTGTTGGGGGTCATTTGAGGTGACTGGTAATAGTAAACAAGTGCGCACAAATACTGTGCATTTGTCCGCAAAGGCTGAAATAGAAAGTTCCTGGACCACTTATAGTCCTTCTTCAAAAGTATAACAGGTATATGGTCTTTCTGGAGTACAAAGAAAGATTGAACCAGAACCAATAGAATTAGAGTGTTCGCCTTTTTGGCCCGCAACGCTGATTACCTTTGCTAGTGTATACTGTACACACACACACACACACACACACACATATATATATATATATATATACATATATATATATATATGGATAGATAGACAGACACATAGATAGATCGAGAGATAGATAGGTGGATACAGATTGACAGATATGTAGACAGATAGGTAGATAAATATTCAGACGACATCATCAAGAGCCATTACAAGATCGCGGCTGAACAAAGGCCCCTCTCAACCTTCTCCACTACTTCGCTGACTTAGCCAGTGTCTACCAGGTTTTGCCTGCAAACTTCTCTGTCTTATTTCGTCACCTTCTGTCTGGCCTTTTTCTGCTACTCTCGCTGCCTCTCGGAGTCCATCCAGTCACCATATTGCTCCATCTATTATCCCTTATTCTTGCCCATGACCTGCCTACCTCCATTCTGTTCTTTTGACTTCAGTAATGTCTTTGGCTTTAGTTGGCTTTCTCGCCCAAGGTGATATTTTCCTGTCGCCGGAAGATGTTTCCACCGTTCACCTTTTTATTGCTCTTTGAGAAAGGATTAATTGTTTTTTACTGACTTTGGCACTTTCCAGGCCTCACAGCCGTACATCATAACTGGAATTATACTTTCGTTATGTCATTTTCGTTCCATACTTACTGGCAAGCCGTTTCATGATGTCTCAATGTTCACAGAAAACTTTCCATCCAATTGTAATGTGTCTTTTTCTTTTCGTCTTTCATCAGTTTTAGCATTTGCCCCAAATAATTGTACTCATTAACTTCTGCGTGAGTTTCAGTACTTATTTTAATAACGCTTTCATCTTTAACCATAGTTTCTGACTTTCTTTGTCTATATCTCTAACATTTCTTGCAATGTATCTGCTGTTTCTGAAATAATGACAATGTAAGTTGCAAATCTTAAGTAGTCTAGGTATTCTCCATCTAAGTAAACTGCTTTGTTCTTCCATTCTAACTTTCTGAAAATGCTTTCCAGGCACGCTGTTAATAATTTTGATGAAACTGCATCTCCCTTATGCACGTCTTTCTCAGTCTTATTTTTTTGAGAGGTTATGTAATCTACTGTAGCAATTCCCTCTTTGTATTTTGTTTCCAGCAACTTTTACAATGTTATCATTTACTCCTTCTTCCAAGAAGGAATTTACAATTCATTTGTGCTACACTGAGCCGACGTTCTTCTCATACTCGACAAAACCCAAGCAAAGTGGCTTACTACATTCTGTAGTTTTCTCATTTTCCTAATTCAATGTTTGTAAATGGTCAGTAATAGAATACTCACTTTGGAATCCTGGCTCCTCACGAGGTTATTTATTTTGTTCACCCAAATTTGTTGTTATTATGTTCGTATGGACTTTAGTGAACAGTTTTTAACCCCTACACCGCGGGCATGTTTACCAATGTTTTGCGTGTGCCGCGGGGTTATTCGGGCTCCGACAGACTCTCAAAAAATATTTGCCAAAAATCAGTTATTAGTCCTAGAATATTAAAATTATATATGCTTATGGCACATACCTTCAGCTTTCTCCTGCAATGTTTGTTGAGCCTTCGTCCGTTACCGTAGGACTTGTGGAGACCTCTGAAGTTGGGTAAGGAAGTCTCCACTTTACACTTCCCGACAACCCGTAATATGATTACCACAGCCAGATATAAACACTATAAACACTACTCTATGATTTTCAAGTAGTTTGGGATCCATACTCCAAAAAAAAACCACTGTGAAAGTAATGGAAATTACGAGCGCGTCTGATCGTCGCACTTGCGGTAGTACGCTCTTGGTACTCTGTCATTTATTATTCATAAAACCTTTCACACTTTATATTTCTATTACTATATCACACTTATATATATCTGGAGTCTTTCTCCATAAGTTTCCTTCAGTCATATTAGTTTATTGTCACTGAAGTCATTCAATTTTTCATTCAGTAAAATACGTAGAGAGCCACGGATTCACTTTCACTGTTATAACATAAATTATTTGTACTCATATTCTTATATTACTAATTACTTACATTACTATTTACATTTTCTATTCTATTTTCAATATTTACCCTTCTATTTTACTTACACTATGTTATTCACTGTCACTTTCAGTAAGATAAAACTATAATACACTGTTCAATCATATGTACTGAACATCCATTGCTTTCACTTGCTATTTACACATTAGTTACACATTATTTACACATTATTTCCAAATTATTCTGCTTTCACACTTGCACTGTTAGAACTGCTTTTGGCTGTGGTAATCGAAGAAGCAGGTAACACAGAGGGGAACTGGCATTCAGCGCACTGCCAAGAGGTGCGTTTGTGCTCAGGTGTGCGGCGGGTGGTATGTGCACACACCTGACACCTGCGAATTGCAGCCTTCCTTTTCCCTGTGGCAGGCATAAGCTCAAGTCTGTGCCGATCCATATACGCCCTCTGCTCAAGTCGGTCGGGATGTGTTACTGGATGGCGCCTTGGAGTTGCTGCTGTCACCCTACCATATCTTTCTAGCAGCTGCTGGACACAAGTCCTGGCGAACAACATCAGAGAGAAGGACTTGGGTGGCTTGACCTTCGTCTTGTACAGGATGAAGGCGTTCAGCATCGTCATATCTATGAGATGCAGAAAAACTTTCCTGTACCACCTAGTATTCTTCCTGAGGCAGTCGATTTCACCAATCATCATGTCGGACTTGTCCACCAGCCGCATGTTGATAATGTAGTCCAACACAGCATCAGGTTTCATCACAGGTTCGCCTGTCCTACGGTCGACCTTCCCACTTCTGTCATCTCCCCCTTATGTACGGTGGTGAGCATGTGCATGACCCTCTTGTCATGCCACCGTATTGCTAGCATCTTCTCAGACTTGCGTAGGTGCACGCCTCCTCACTGCGAGGTTCCTGCCTCTGTGAATTTGGGGAAGTGGGCACGATTACTTTTGACAGTGCCGCAGGAGCCAATGCCATGCTCAGAAAGGTATTTGGCAAGTTTCGGTGCTGTATAGTAGTTGTCTGTATACAGCATATGATTCCCACCAAAATACTTTTCTAGGAGCACTTTCACTACACAGCCTGAGTAGCCAAGGGGGTGTGTTTTATCCAGATCGACAGTGCTGGCTGAATAAATGACGAAGTCAAGGATGTACCCCGTCTTACAGTCGCACAGTACAAAGAACTTAATTCCAAAGCGATGGCATTTGCTTGGAATGTACTGAACAAACTGAAGACGTCCTCTGAACAAAACCAAGGATTCGTCAATGACAACCTTCTGAAAGGGGTGGAAGAATGACACAAACTTATCCTTCATTCTGCTCAGAATCTCCCGGATCTTCCAGAGTGGGTCGGTTTGGGAAGGTACATCGTTGTCGGCAAAGTGCAGGTTTCCCATGATGTTCCGGAAGCGATCTCTGGCCATGTACTTATTGAAGGTGGGTGAGGGTAGTAAGGGGTCCATGGACCAGTATTCTTCCAACTCATGCTTCTTGGAGTGTGGCATGAGAAGCATGAGGGCAAAGAACACATACAGCTCCTGCACTCCCATCATGGACCACTGTTGCATCTTGGCTGCACCTGAACCACTTGCAGCACGTTGTGATTCATACCTGTTGGTCTCATCACATACGTGCTGCATGACTTCGTCATCTAGGAAGGCCAAAAGGTAGTCCACACACTCAGCATTTTCGTCAATAGTGAAGGCAGGTTGAACTCCTGAGGAACTCTCATCAAAATGGAGATGTTCAGGCACAAAATCTGACCCTTCCGTCCACGCAAAGGCGTCCAGGATTCCCTGTCGTGGCGGTGTAGGGCAGGTGGTGGTGGTGGTGGTGGTGGAGGTTGGCTGTGAGCCAGATTTATCTCGTTCAAGGTCACTCGCACTGACCCTGGGTTGCCGTACAGCACTAGCAGCCCTTACCCTACTAACTACACTACTTTTCACTGTCCTTGATTTACCTCTTCCTCTACGGCCTGCCTTCACTGTTGATGCTGGTGGTGACTCTGACGACGAAGACTCTGGAGATAACTCAGCCGACGATGATGAAGAAATGAGTGAAGTGGGGCTTGGGGAATGGGGAGGTGAATGCACTCGTGACTCATGGCGGGCTGGGTCACGTGGGGGCATTGTTCTGGGGCTAACACGCCACCTTTTCACTCCCTTTCCAAATTCCTTGCCTTGCTGCACTAAAGACTCCTTTCCCTTGGAGCTAGAGACTACTTCCGACACTGAAGCACTCGTTGTAGCACTTTCTGGCACGATAACTTCACCTGGCTCATCACACGATTCACCCGAATCGTCAAAAGCACTGTCCATCATCACCATGGACAATTCTGCAAGTTCACGTGCCACTGCAGAGTCACTAAGGCCTTTTCTGCTTCCCTCACTACTTTTTTTAGGGGTAGAGGTCACGGGGCCCTTTGCAATGGGCGCAGAAGCAGCAGGAATGGCGGGGCTTGAGTGCGACATGGTTTCACTACAGCGAAGGACAAGGAACTAAATGCCGCAGCTTATCTGAGAAGGGAAGGGTTGCCAATGACACTGAGGCTGACTGCTGCTAACTTACATGCTAATTTTTTATAGGTAGAAAATCTCGGCAATACATAAAGAAATAGGCAGTTCCAGGTGAATGTAAATGTCACTTAGGCTTTTCCCTTCCTTTCTGATATATATTTTTATCATAGACATTGATTACAAGGCATAATTCAAAGGGGAAATTACAGTGGTAATGTAGCGAATGAATGCACGTGAGGTGTTGTCAGGTGATAATTAGCCAATTCCTGGTGTATAACACTATCACTTACCTGATTTTTTTTTGGTATATAATATTTTGTATAAGTATAGGGCATAGGGCTCATTTCAATGGATGAAATCTGTGGAAAAATCTGGGGGAAATTTGCGTAGCACAGTGCGGCGTGGGAGGTGAGAGGACAGGGTAATGGAGGGCAGGTAGGGAGGGGAGTCACGAAAGGGGTAAAATCGCTAAAATGTCAACAATGGATGGGAGTACAGATGAGATTTGGAGTGCTGACTAGTGTTGGACATTGGCAGTACTGATAGATGATATAAGCCACCACTTGAGAGCCCAGGATAATTCAAAATAACACAGAATCACAAAAGTGACGCCCCGCAGTATGATTAATTATGGCCGAGCATCACGAAAGTGACGTCCCGCGGTTAAGGGGTTAAACAAGTTATAATAAGCTAATATGTCGATAATTGCAAAGATATTTTGAGTTCCTTTTCTTGTAAAGCAAATAACTTGCATTTCACCATTCGGGGGGAATTTTCTTCTTTATACACTGAGTAAATAAGCGGGCGCACCGGTTTTGTACCTCTGCTTCTGCATCCGATTTTTAAAAATCTGCTGCTATTCCATCTCCTCGGGCCTTCCCTCTTTCCATACTTTTAAGAGATGTTTACTTCGTCTGGTTTTAACTCTGGTATTTCCATTTGTGCCAACTGAAAAGTTATCTATTGGTATTATTGTCTTTGATGCATACAGTTCTTTGTAAAAGTCTTCATCTCATTTTCACCATCTTCTATTTGTATTAAATAACTTTACCATTTCTGTTGTTTAGTGATATAAATTGTTGCTTTCCTAGTGCAATTTTGCTTTGAACCTTTTTCAGAATTTTTCCGTTTTTGATGGTTTCTTTGATCTGATCTTTTTTTCTCTCTCTCTCTCTTTTGCCTCTTGTTTATTAGCTTATTTAATTCTGCAGTTTCTGTTTCATCTTTCTTTGTTTTTAGTTTCATCTCCTTTCTTCTTTTCATGAGCTTGAGGGTCATTTTTGAATACTTGTTAGCTTTGGTTGTATGAGTCTTCTCTACTACCTCCGTTGATTCCCTTAACACTCTTGTTAGTCTAGTATTCAATTCATCAATGTCACACTCATCATAGGGCCTGAAATTTAATTTTTTCTAACTGAAAGGCGTCTGTGTTATGGCTTTAATTTTATTGGACGTATCTTTTTCTTTATAATCAACTTCTTTCTTCCATTCCTGCAATTGAATTTGAAAGTGTAGCCTACCATTCTACGGTCACTTCCTATATTTACTTTACTGATAACTCTGACATTCGTGATCGTGTTTTTCTTATCCACTATGATGAGGTCAGTTTCGTTCTTTGTTTGTCCATTTGGGCTTCTCCAGGTCCATTTTCTTCCTCTTCCTTTATGGAAGAATGTATTCATTATTCTCATGTTAGACAATGCAGCAAAATTTACCACTATTTGACTTCTGTCATTCCTCTCTCCTACTCCAAATTTTCTCATATATGCATCTCCTTTTTCGATTTACTAACGTCGGTCTCGAAGTCTCCCATCAGTACAGTATAACGGGTCTTTTCTTCTTCCATAGTCTGGGATATGTCGTCATACAATATCCTTGATTCTTCATCTGTGCTTTGATGGATGGGTACATATACCTGTATTACCTTCAGGGCCATGTGGAGAGGATGGAGGGTGAGAGACTGACGAAGAGAGAGTATGTGACTGAGGTTGAGGGGGGAGAGGGAGGGGGAGGCCGAGGATGAGATGGAGGGATGAAGTGGAGAGGTATAAGAGGGGGGTGTGAGTTGGGAGCAGGGCAGTGAAATGGCGGGGGACAGGGCGACGTGGAGGCGATTTGTTTGTGGCCACCCCGTACGGGATTAAGGCGTCTGGCAATAAATATAGATGGACAAACTTTCAGGGTGTACATTTTGCTTAGTTTAATTACCATCCGTGCTATTATGTCTGTCACATCGCTGATTTTGAGAGTATTCTCAGCATGAGTTCTGTTAGAAATCCTACACTAGTAAGTCCTTCATTCTGCCTTCCTCTGTAGTAAGATAAAGTTCTTGCTGTCTTGGAGTGGAATTAAATTTTCTTTTCATTGGTTCTCGCTCTGACCTACAATATACCAACCAAGGTTTTACAATTCTGTCCTTTAGGCTTCTAGATTTTCATATTATGCGAGGCTTCTTATACTGAATGTGTGGATTTTCATGTATTTTTGTTTGGTTTATTTCCTGGTCTCTGACTTGCAGAGAGAGTGCCTACTCATTTTCGGTGGCATAGTGAGATGTAATTCTTGTAACACCTAATGCAGTATAATGGGTGGAGCCCCATATATCTATAGGGGGTTCCATGGTCCACGCCATCTAAGACGGTACCTCGTATATCTATGAGGCGTTCCCCAAAGCCAGGGATCCGCCTTGTATCAACTGTGTCCTGCCACTGGTGTATATATATATATATATATATATATATATATATATATATATATATATATATATATATATATATATATATATATATATATATATATATATAAAACACTGAACATGTGTATGTCGAATGCATGGCTGTGGATATGTTCTCAGTAATCAGTCTGTAATAATACTTTAAGCAGTGTTATTTCTAGATATGTTTGGCATTAAAGATAAACAGTCTGTTCTAAAGTACCGTGACTGGTAAATAGAAACATATTAATTAAATAATTTCCATGATGATGATGAAGTATGAGTAGAAGGATATGTGAGTCAGTGATTCAGTATCAGTGCTGAAATGAGATAGGGTGTGTGGTATCCCTATAATTGTTCAACTTATACGTGGCTGGGGTTATGACTTTCATGAAAACTAGTGCTATAGAGAGAGGGAAAGAAGTAGATGACTACAAGTGGCGGATAGAGTGTTCCAGGTCTGATGTTCACAGAAGAAAATGTGTTGCTTGCTACACATGTGGAGAGAGTGTTCCAGATCTGATGTTCACAAAAAAGAATGTGTTACTT
Organism: Coenobita brevimanus; assembly: GCF_032717465.1. Lineage (NCBI taxonomy): Eukaryota > Metazoa > Arthropoda > Malacostraca > Decapoda > Coenobitidae > Coenobita > Coenobita brevimanus. The sequence continues at coordinate 21,199,034 of NC_136973.1, forward strand.
GCTAAGAGCAGGGTCATTGCAGTTTGACTCAGAGATTTTTTTTTTATTGTTTGTATGCGGTGTAGTTTGAAAGTAAATGTAGGTAAAAGTAGAGTGATGGGTACTGTTGAGAGAAAAGGTATTTCTCAGCGTCATGTGCTAGTGATTGGGTAGAAATCTGAACAGGTTGAAGGATTTAAGTATCTGTACTTCGCTACAGCGCAAAACGAAAGATAAAGGTGTAAGAAATATATGGAGAGTAGCTCAATGTACAAAGGCGGCCGATGTTATGGAGGCCTTGATAAGCAACAGAGCACTGAATATGGAGACTGCATGATTACTGCATGAAGCTGTGGCAGTGCCCACATTAACACATGACTGTGTGGCTTTGGTATGGCGCGAGTATAAGAAAACCAAGAATGAGAGCAGTGCAACTGGTTCTGTAAAGAAATATGTGTGAGTTACTAGAACTGATAGGGAAGAAACAAATTTTCATGGAAGATGTGGAGTAATGAAGACTGTTGATGTGGACGTTAACTGGGCGGTGAAAATGTTATAGGCCTATATGTGTGACTTTGGTGGAAGAAGGAATCGTGGTGTGCCTATGAAATGCATAACTATGGTAAACGAGTGTGTTAGGAAACTAGCTATAGAAGTGAAGGAAGCCAGAGAGTGGAAAAAGGGTTTGAACAGGGTGAATGACGTCGATCTGCAGGTGCACATGACACTGAGTTCCAACTTCTTTTTCTTTTAACCACTTCAGTCTGGTGACATCTTTTTACACCTTGCTCGTGCTCCCTGCAGTCAATTTTTATTAACTTTATGTCAGATTCCTTATACAGAAGGGGTAAATGAAGGCTGTATCAGATCTCTACAGCTAAAAAGTCTGTCCTAAACTAAATATAATAACCCTGTGAAGCAAGAACACAAAGTAATAGCATGTCATCAGGTTGAAACATTTATCTTGGTAGTCGTCGGAAGGACTCTGTCCCACAGACGTATGTGATGATGCGCAAGAGCAAAGAGAAGGAATTTTTTTTTTATTGCGAAAAGAATTAGAACAAAGATTAGGATGATGTGTCTATGCTTATGTGGATCATTTCAGTGGGCACGCTGCATCATTGTTCTGCTTTTTTTTTTTTTTTTTTTTATTCTTGAGTTTCTCTGTACTCTGTATCCTACCTCACTATATCTATACTTTGCATACGTTAACTGATCGTAAACTGGCATTACTTAATCCTGAATGCTAAGCCAAGGCAAGAGATTAACACCAGAATATGTGATGCTAGTCACGAAAAAGTGCTAAAAAAAAAAAAAAAAAAAGCAGCAAGGTCATAGCATTGTCTTGTTCTGCCATTTGGTTTCAAGAAATAGACACAGACACACACAAAGAACGAAGATCTCAGCCTAGCTAAAGTGAGTGAACTATAATAGATGGGAATTAGGTTTAGGATAATAATGATGATGATGATGATGAAGATGATAATTACACTGATGATGATGATAATTATGATTATGATGATAATGATGAACGGTGGCAGAAAAATATTACTTTATTTGTCCTTGTCGTCGCAACCATGTCGATTTTTTTTAAATATATTTCCCCAGTATTGTACAGTTGGGGACAAAAGTTCACCTACAGTTTCACTCCATCAGCTTCACACGCAAGGCATGTCTTTCACTTTCCTCTGACGTATTATATGAAAGGGAATCATCTATGGCTAGAGGAACATGCTAAACCACTCTCGCTTAATGTCAGCCACGAGAGCAGAGCCCAGTGTACAAGAGGAAAAATGAGTTAGGCGAATTTTTGCCCACGACTACAAGTGTAGTAGAGAAGAGTTATGATAAGTGGAGCTGTGACACGTAGGAGGATTCTGGAGCCTCAGGAAACAGGCTGTTGAATATGTTGTCCAGGACAAGACATATCAGGGACAAAAAGGCAATATGAAGTTGAGTGATACTTACCAAATGTAAGCTTTAAAACTGAGCCAGTCAGAGACAAGATGGCCGTAATTATGTAATCGTCACTACAGTGGCTGTCTCCCACAACCAGGGCCATGAGGGTGATCACCACTACAGCCACCCCTGCCAAAACCCGCATCATGGACTCCGAGTGGCACCTGCACAGGGTACATGATCATCATCATCATCATCATCATCATGATTATTATTATCTTCAATGTTATTACAATTTGTAATAGTAGATGACCAAATAGGGGATATCATTACCTATGCCATTAATGTATTCATTGGAACCCATCCAAATTCTCCTTAGTGGCGGTTTTTAAAGAATGCTGCTTGATTATTCATATATATATATATATACAGAGAGAGTGTATATATATATTAGGGTGTTTCACTCCCTGGGGTAAAAAAATTAAATGTGTTGAAAGTTGTCAGCACGGGTGTCCCCTTGTTTCTTATGACCCATAAATAAAATATGCAAATATTTGGTTTGATTCGTCAATATTTACTGGTCGCACAGTTTGACATAGTACCACATTTCAAGTGAAACTTCGAAAAAATCAAATGGAGAAGAAGACAAAAAATTTGCAATGAACGTTTATTGAACTGAAAATTATCAAACAAACTTATGAAAAAAATGCAAAACAAAGAAATGGAGAACAATTCTGCAAGTAGAGAAGGGCAATCAAATCGTTGGTGGATGGGGCTCAAGGAGCAGGAGGGAACTTAGCGGTCACTCCAGCCTTTGTTCTCTTGACGGTCTTGCGGTCATAATGAACAACTTTGAGGAGGAACTGCTTCTGTTGCTCGTCTTTGGTTCGGGCTTGGAGTCTTTGTATCAATGCCACTCCTCTCTCTGCTGCATCATTGGCGACCTGCAGGCTTCGGACGGTGGCTCGAGTTTGTGGATCTTGCAAAACATGTTCCACGTTCTTGGTAGTGACCATCCTCCCAGCAAAGACGCCAATGGTCTCCAGTGTTCGCTTTGTCACCAATTCAGAAAGACAGTTAGGGAGAGTGAAGTTCTTCTTTTGAAGTCTCTTGAGTGCTTTCGAGGTTGCTGGACGGCTTAGGTTCTTGACCATGGCCGCCTGGTCATTGCGAGACACTCGTTCGTCAAAGAATGCTAGGGCCACTCCTTGCTCTGAGAGGTACCAGAGGTGCCTTCGGAGGGCCTTCTCTGCCACTGACCCAAGTTCTCTATCCACAAACACCTGGAGAATCGCCAAGAACTCCAGGTCATTCTTCGGTGCAAAGTTTGGGACAGCTGCCTCATGCCAGAATCTGACGTAAATGAGACTGATGAAACAGGCCAGTCGTCGTACTCCGCATTTTTCCGACCTCGTCAGCTTCAGTTGTTTCGAAAACAGGGCAATCTTGAGGATGTAAATAGCCTTTGCCATCCATCTTGCTTGATGGTAGGCTCCAGGGGCCCTAAATCGAGGCAGATCCCCGCTCCATCCTCCCAGGTAGACAAGAGAGAGTTGAAGGAGTTCGAGATAGTCCTCCCTTGGGTGTGCTCCGTCATGGATGACTCTCCTGAGGAAATTTATCATCTTCAGCCTCTGTGATTCGCTCGACTCATCCAGGGGTTGTTCTTCGCTGAGGGTACCGACGGATGTCTTGTCCAAGAAGTCCCATTTTTCTCGGAATCGCTTGAAGAGGGGAATCTCGGGACCTGGAGGAGGGCCGAAGAGGAGTTCATAGGTGTTCTTCAGTACCACCTCGTGAATGTGATGTCGGCATGCCAGCCAAAGAAGAGGTCTTCCAAGGGACTGTTCAATTATGGTGCAGGCTCCGCTAATCATGCCACTGTTGGACGCAGTCGTATCAAATGAGAGACCGATGATCTTGTCAGCAATCTGATACGTTTCCAGCAGCGAAAGGACAGTAGCTGCTATTTCTCTCCCGCTACCATCAATGGCGATAGGTACTCCAAGAAGCTCCTCGAAGTTGGTCCCAGTAAGCACAACAGCAATCCTCTCCTCTGAGATCCGAGATGTGGCAGCACTTTGAATCAGTTTGCCATCCCAGTGGAGAACAAGGGAAGGCGGATCACAGAAGGCTTCTTCTTCAATGCGCTTTGCTTCAGTTTCTCTGTTCTTTCTCCTCATGCGATGCACCGTGGAGGCAGAGCAGGAGATCTCCGAGACATCATGCCCCAGGCTTGAGGCTGCAGCAACGAAGGACACAGCAGCTTGGCGACATGAAAGGTTTTCATGGTCCCAAGTCGTGGTCAGGCCTGGGGTCATTGGGTTCTTCGACGGCCTTCTCCGTGGGATTTTTGCGGGAGAAGGGCAGCCTTGGAAGTCCTCATCCGACACAGATGATTCAGAAAAAACAGAGGATGAATCGGAAGTTTCTTCCAGGGCAACCTTCTTGAACAACTTCTCCACTTCCGCCTCTTGCTTCCTCTTCCTCATCTGCCCCTTCTTCATTACGTCAGCCTTCTTGGCAACAGCGGACGCATGGAGTTTATTGACACTACCCATTGAACAGGACTGTCTGTCCTCCCTCTGCAGTTCCAGAAAGGCCAAATCTTCTTCTGGGACATTGGTCTCCGCGATCTTACCACTTGCGATATCGAAGACATCTTGTAGGTCGCCCTTCCAAATCTCCCTCTTTGTCACGGCGGCAGGTGTCTCCCGCTTGGCTTCCTTCTTGAGGCTCACGTACTCGTTGTGAAGGTGCCTGATGTTACGACGGATCACGTTCTCCGCCTTGACAGGGAGATTTGCTTTCTCCCACACTTCCTGCAGCTTGAGAGAGGTGCTCTTGGCCGCCTCTGGGAGGGTCTCCCTCTGCACCTGATGGTAGTGGAGGAAGACCAGGAGGACATCTTCCCGCGAGGGCAGGCGAGTTCCCAAGAAACCTGGATTTGGTGACTTCTCCAGGAGCCAGAGAAGGTTCTTGCTTCGTGTGGAAGACATCATCGGAAAAAAAAAAAATAACGTCAACACTCAACATGTTATTCAGAAGGGAAAGTTACTACCCTAACCATGAAACTCCTTTCACTATCAAAAGTGTGCGACCTGTTAACATGGTCCGATTTCGCTAAGATTTTGCATGAAGCACTTTTTATAGGAAAGGTTCAAAGGCAAACCCGTGCTGATAAAATTATTGCACTTCACAAAATATGAAACACCCTAATATATATATATATATATATATATATATATATATATATATATATATATATATATATATTGTTACATAGCCTATGATTTCATCATCCCTTGTATAATTCTAACTTATCATACAGTTTTGTTCATGATTGCATCATCCTTTGTATGATCCTAATGTACAGTATGCTGCATGTTTGTTCACGATTCGCCACGTGGCTTCCATAGTGACCAGGCTTGTGTGTTCTACCTCACTCCCCCCTTCTCCCCCTTATAGTAGAGTAAGTCGTTCTTTCTGTTGTTCAGAGCAGGATTGTCAACTCTTTTTCCTCTATGCCTTCATTTGCGCATCCTTCTTACAAGTTGAATCAAGCTCTGCCGGCCCCCTTTATAATGAGCTCAGTCTCTGCATTAGTTGCCACTTAGATCTATTCCTCATTCTGTTCACATCTCTGTCCTCCCCTGTACAGTATATTATTATTTTTGTGAGTGCTCAGGAAGTCTCCAGCCATCTAGCTGCTGTATAATTTGAGTATAAGTGTTATTACCATTTTTCTTGTACTGTATAGCGTAAGGCGTTATTTCGTAAGCCTGATAAAGTTTTTAGGATTCATATTGGTTCCATACTGTCAGCCAGTATTAGTAATATTTTGTATCTGTAATATTATTATATCTTGCTTTAACTGAGCATTATCCGGTTTTCTCATTTTATCAGGGCTGACTTAGATAAATTTGCTCTTGCTAAATTCGTGTTAATAGAGGCTATTGCAGTTAACCATATATGTAACCTGTTTTGCCATTACATTATCCTTATGAGTCCTGAATGTTTAGTTGTTAGTTTGAGCATTAAACTTTAACTTGTAATTTTACCTAAGTCTTTTGTTTTGAACCTGGAACTTTGCAGGACAGTAGTGATTTTAGTATTCTCACTTGAAGTGTTCATTATCTCTCTCTGTTCTGTAACATTAATTTGGTGACCTCTTATCAGGATATTCAGGATATTATCATAAGGATATTGCTTGATATTTTGTGACTGATTTATTCAGGATGTCTACTATTACTACTCTTGATGAAGCCAAAGATTTTTTGTCAAATGTGCATACAGTGTGTGATATAGAAAACAGAATAAAGAATGAACTTAAGCTTGTTGCTCAACAATTGGGAATTGCTGTTCACTCTCATCATTCTAAAGATCAAATTGTTGGCATGATTAATAAAAGCTTGTTTAATGTAGCTCCTCCAGATGAGCAAACGCAGATTGAAATAGCTAAGTTTCAGCTAGCCACGCAGGAGACTCGTGCTAAGGAGGCTGAATTTCAGGCTCGTGCTAAGGAGGCTAAGTTTCAGGCACGTGCTAAGGAGGCTGAGTCTCAGGCTCGTATTCAGGAGGCACAGGCACAGGCTCAGGCACAAATTGAACTTGCCAGGATTCAGGCAGACCATGAATATCGCATGAAACAAGGTGGAACTGGATCATCTAGCTCTGATGATTTTGATGTGGTTAAAAATGTTAAACTTGTCCCTCCTTTTAATGAATCTGATTTAAGAAAGTATTTTCAGTTGTTTGAGAGGGTAGCTACAGGTTTTAATTGGCCCAAAAATTATTGGCCAGTACTCCTTCAGAGTGTTCTCACCGGTAAAGCTCAAGTAACTTATGCATCTTTGCCTCAGGATCAATCTGATAATTATGATGTAGTTAAGAGCTTGATTCTTAAGGCCTATGAGCTTGTTCCAGAAACCTATAGAGTAAAATTTAGGACAACTTATAAGCAAGATAAACAATCCCTAGGTGAGTATGCAAAAATCAAAGAAGATCTGTTAGAGCAGTGGTTAAATTCTAAGAATGTAAATTCTGATTTTGATAAATTTAAGCAGATGATTTTGCTGGAGGACTTCAAAAGGTGTATTAATAAAGATGTAAGCCTATATCTTGATAAGAAAAGAATAGATAATTTGTCTGATGCTGCAGTTTTAGCTGATGAATATGTTTTCACTCACAAGAGATATTCTAAAGAAAAAAGGAAAGCTGAGAGTAAGTACGTTGCCTCTACTCAGAGTACAGGTAACAGGAAAGAGAATAAAGATGATGTTTCTCAGGAAGTAAATACCAGCTCCACCTCTAGATTTCAGAAAAGTAAATGTACTTATTGTAGTAAGCTTGGTCATACTACGGATCAATGTTTCAGGAGACAGCATGATGTGAACAAAAAGGAGTCTTTAAATATTCAGTCAATTGGTCTAGTGTCCACCCTTGAGAGTTCCCAGAATTCTTTAACCGAGTTAACTGAACCTGCTTTGAGGGGTAAATTAAATTCTCATGATGAAGCTCCTCTTTTGAGCAGTAACGTGGGTGACACTCTCAAGAGTTCATGTGCTAATTTCCTGTCTGATGGTTTTGTCAGTCCTCTGGACAGTAATGACAGGAAATCAGTTAAATATATCGTGATACAGGTGCTTGCCAATCCCTTATGCTGACCAGTGTTCTAGGCTCTAATGTTAATTCCTCTGATGAAACTGTAATCTTACAAGGTGTAGGGAATAAATACTTCTCTGTCCCTCTCTGCAAAGTGAATTTAGAGTCTGGTTTTGTTAATGGTTCCGTTAAGGTTGGGTTGGTTGAGACACTCCCAATGTCAGGTGTAACTTTCTTACTTGGAAATGATATTGGTGGAAGTCAAGTGTGTCCAGCTGCTCAGTTGTCTAGTGAACCAGTGACTGTGACCCAGGACTGTGATGTCCCTGATGTGTTCTCTGCATGTGCTGTCACTAGGGCTAAGTCTAAAGTTACTGGTTACTTAGAGGATAATGATGATGATGATGTTATCCTAGCTGACACTTTTCTTGCTAATTTGGACCACTCACCAGATGAGGCAGTACCCCGTAGTGTTGATAATTTGTCTCGTCAAGAGTTGGTTGAGTTGCAGGTTGCTGAACCTGAGTTGAAAGTCTAGCTAACTCTGCTTGCAGTGAGGAAGAGTCAGCTGGTGCTTCTACTTGTTATTATATAAAGTCAGGAGTACTTATGAGGAAGTGGAGACCCGCAACAGATTCAGCAGACTGTGAATGGGAGGTTGTACATCAAGTTGTCGTCCCTCGTGTTTGTAGGCAGGATATCATTAGAGTGGCTCATGATTCCAGTTTGGCAGGACACCTTGGAGTGAGGAAGACTGTGGCACGCATTTTGAAACACTTCTACTGGCCAGGTATCTTCAAAGATGTTTCCGGTATTGTAAGTCTTGTCACACCTGTCAAGTTGTGGGGAAATGTAATCAGACCGAAAAGGTCGCACCTCTAGTTAACATTCCTCCTTTTGAGGCGCCATTCACCCGTGTGTTGGTGGATAATATGGGCCCTCTTCCTAAGACTTCTTCAGGATTTTCTTATGTGTTGACCCTGATTGATATGGCTACTCATTATCCTGAAGTCATTCCACTTAGAAATATCTCACCAAAGAACGTGGTTAAGGAAATGCTAGGGTTCTTCACCAAGTTTGGTCTGCCCAAGGAGGTACAGTCAGACCGGGGAAGTAATTTCATGTCAAATATTTTCAAGCAGTCTCTGAAAGAGTTGGGCATCACCCAGATCTCGTCTTCAGCTTACCATCCCCAGACCCAAGGAGCATTGGAGAGATATCATCAAACACTCAAACTGATGCTCAGGAAATACTGTTTGGAACATCAGAAAAATTGGGATAAAGGTCTTCCATTCGTTGTATTTGCCGCAAGAGAATCTCCAAATGAATCACTTGGCTTCTCACCCTTTGAACTACTGTTTGGCCATGAAGTAAGAGGACCCCTTAAGCTACTCAAGGAATGCTGGCTGTCGGAGGAAGATGACGTCAACCTGCTGGAGTATGTGATGAAGTTCAAAGAACGGCTGTCCACTGCTTTACAGCTGGCGAGAGAGAATTTAGGAACTGCTCAGGAGAAGATGAAGACTTGGTATGATAAGAAATCCAGGTAACGCCACTTTCAGCCAAGAGATCAGGTTTTGATTCTGCTACCAATGCATGGGCAAGCTCTTCAAGCCAAGTTTAGTGGTCCTTATTTCGTGGAGAAGAAACTCAGTGATGTCAACTATGTCATCGCCACACCAGATCGTAGAAAGAACAAGCAACTTTGTCACATCAACATGCTAAAGTTACATCACAGGCGAGACGAAAATAACCCAGTCTGCACTGTAGCTGTTCCACCCGAGTCTGCAAGTGAAGCTCTCCCATGCAGTATGAGCCTGAGTGATAGTTTGGGGAAGAATCCTGATATCATGAATGATCTCCAGACTAAGCTTTCTCATCTAGCTCCCGAGGAAAGGCAGGAGTTTTCGGCATTACTGCAGGAATACCTGCAAGTGTTCTGTGACACTCCAGGAAGAACCATTGTGTTGATGCATGATGTCGATGTTGGAGACTTAAAGCCAATTAAACTGCCTCCTTACCGTGTGAACCCAGTGAAAGTTCCTCTCATCCAGAAGGAGCTTGGCTACCTGTTGGACCACAAGATGATTGAGCCCTGTCAGAGCGAGTGGAGTTCTCCTGTCATTCTAGTCCCTAAGCCAGGTGGGTCACAGCGGCTTTGCATCGACTACAGACGTGTTAATCAGATAACCAAAACAGACACTTACCCTCTCCCTCGCGTGGAAGATTGCATAGACAAGATCGGAAAGGCTAGGTACTTAAGTAAGTTTGATTTGTTAAAGGGATACTGGCAAGTACCTATGACTGAACGTGCTAGGGAGATCTCATGTTTTGTAACACTAGGAAAGACTTTTGCATGTTCTGTAATGCCATATGGTATGAAGAGTGCACCAGTCACTTTTCAGAAGCTCATGAATGTTGTAACAGAGGGTTTGGCAGGGTGTGTTGTTTATATTGATGATGTATTAATCTTCAGTGACAACTGGAAAGATCACCTATACCATGTCAGTAAATTTCTTGAGCGTTTGGTTCAGGCTAATCTTGTAGCTAATTTATCAAAGTGTGAGTTTGGTCAAGCTAAAGTTCAGTACCTTGGGTACGTAATTGGTGATGGACACGTTGCACCACCAGGAGCTAAGGTTCAGGTTATAAGTGATCTTCCCAGACCTAAAAGTAGGAAAGAGCTACAAAGAATTTTGGGAATCGTAAGTTATTACAGGAGATTTGTTCTTAACTTTTTAATTCTTGTATCACCACTTACAGACCTACTGAAAAAGGGAGTTAAATTTGTCTGAACCGATAACTGTGACTCCTCTTTCAGTAAACTTAAAGCTATCCTATTAAGTCAGCCAGTGCTCGCTACTCCAAATTTTGCTAAGCCTTTTAAGATGGCTGTTGACGTAAGTGATATAGGAGCTGGGGCTGTTTTGCTGCAAGAGGATGATCAGGGTATTGAACACCCTGTATCATATTTCAGTAAGAAGTTCACTCCACCTCAATAGAACTACTCAACTATTGAGAAAGAGCTTTTGGCCTTGATTTTGGGTTTATAGCATTTTTCATTTTATTTCTGTTCTGGTTTTGACCCCATAGTCATTTATACCGATCATAACCCACTGAAATTCCTTAGTAAGTTTAAAGATAAAAATCAGAAATTGACAAGAAGGGGTCTACTTCTTCAGGAGTATTCATTAGACATACAACATGTCAAGGGGAAAGAAAATGTTATTGCAGATTGCTTATCTAGACTTTAGACAGATTGTTTTAGAGTAATAAGAAATTTCCTTTGTAAATTTCGTTTTTCTTTGTGGGGAGGTGTTACATAGCCTATGATTTCATCATTCCTTGTATAATTCTAACTTATGATACAGTTTTGTTCATGATTGCATCATCCTTTGTATGATCCTAATGTACAGTATGCTGCATGTTTGTTCACGATTCGCCACGTGGCTTCCATAGTGACCAGGCTTGCGTGTTCTACCTCACTCCCCCCTTCTCCCCCTTATGGTAGAGTAAGTCGTTCTTTCTGTTGTTCAGAGCAGGATTGTCAACTCTTTGTCCTCTGTGCCTTCATTTGCGCGTCCTTCTTACAAGTTGAATCAATCTCTGCCGGCCCCCTATATAATGAGCTCAGTCTCTGCATTATTTGCCACTTAGATCTACTCCTCATTCTGTTCACATCTCTGTCCTCCCCTGTACAGTATATTATTATTTTTGTGAGTGCTCAGGAAGTCTCCAGCCATCTAGCTGCTGTATAATTTGAGTATAAGTGTTATTACCATATTTCTTGTCCTGTATAGCTTAAGGCGTTAATTCGTAAGGCCTGGTAGAGTTTTTATGATTCATATTGGTTCCATACTGTCAGCCATTATTAGTAATATTTTGTATCTGTATTAATATTATATCATGCTTTAACTGAGCATTATCCGGTTTTCTCATTTTATCAGGGCTAACTTAGATAAATTTGCTCTTGATAAATTCGTATTAATAGAGGCTATTGCAGTTAACCATATATGTAACCTATTTTGCCATTATATTATCCTTATGAGTCCTGAATATTTAGTTGTTAGTTTGAGCATTAAACTTTAACTTGTAATTTTACCTAAGTCTTTTGTTTTGAACCTGGAACTTTGCGGGACAGTAGTGATTTTAGTATTCTCACTTGAAGTGTTCATTATCTCTGTTCCGTAACAATATATATATATATATATATATATATATATATATATATATATATATATATATATATATATATATATATATATATCATCATCATCCGGACCTCCTTTCCCACCCTAGAGCAGGGTGAGGAGTAGCAATGTCCAGACAGCTCAAATTTGCCCAATCCAATGGGCCACGCTTCCATATAATCATCATTCAAACCCCCGGAATCCTGGCTCTATCGGATAAGCCAAACACATTCACCACGTTCTGTAGCTTCACATAAACGTATCCGATAGAGTCATATATAGATATATATATATATATATATATATATATATATATATATATATATATATATATATATATATATATATGTACGTACAGTATATATAGCAGTAAAAAAATTTTCTTGATGTGGTACAAATGAGGGCATTTAAATCCGAAAACACTGAAATATCGCCTTACACCCCGAGGATGCCTAGAGTATATTGATAGCTATCTACCTGCCAAGTTTCATGCCCTCACAACAAACTCTCTCACCTGTGGGCCTCGTTTGAAGATATTTGACATACTGCTCTTGGCGCGTGTCACGTGTCACGTGCTCCACCGGGGTGTGATGAACCCATTAAAAACAAATCTTAAAGAATGAGACTATCGTATGGTGCAAACCACGCCGTGACAGGCCCTGTGGTTGCTGAGATATATGCTTCTCAAAAGTGTTACGGTCGGGTCGGGTTGGGCCGCTCGTATGTGAGAAAAGGCCACTATTTGACGAGAGACTCGCGAGGGCTTCGCCCTCGCGAGTCATAAATAAGTAATAAATAAATAAATGAATCAATAAGAAAATAACTATATATACAACTATAGATAGATAGATAGATAGATATAGATATAGATATGTGTGTGTGTGTGTGTGTGTGTGTGTGTGTGTGTGTGTGTGTGTGTGTGTGTGTGTGTGTGTGTGTGTGTGTGTGTGTGTGTGTGTGTGTGTGTGTGTGTGTGTGTGTGTGTGTGTGCTTTAAGTAGTGCTGCCTTCCGGTATTTAACAGTTCAACTTATATGCACTGCACTATGTTATCAGTTGTCTAGAAGATATTGTATTCCTTTCAAAGCTAACACTGCATCATAATTATAAACTCTGAAGGAACTGGTGCTGGTTGTGACTGTAATATACCTTCAGTAAAATGAAAGTTAGGAGTTAGACATGAGGAAAGAAGAACTGACAACGAGGAATGAGTCTTCCACAGCGGATGATCAATTTCTGTGGACGGAAAACAATATAGGTAACACAGGGAAATGTGACGTACACAACAGGTGGAGGCATCACCTGGTTGAGAGCTGAGGACTTGAAGAGAGAAGTGCAGTGGAGGTGAGTACTTGGCTTGAGGGAACCAGACTGTGGATGATCCAGTGACTGACTGAGTTGGCCACTGCTGCTTACATGCCACACCAACCACTTCCCTCCAACCTCACACCACCTTCACTCCCCTCCTCGCCTTCCTCTCTTCACCCGCAACCCCCCATCCCTTCTCTCCATTGTACTGGCATCTACCCTCACCCTCCCTTCCTCCAGTTATGTTTCTCTTCCTTCCTTCCACACAACGTGGCAGCGTCTCTCCCCTCCCCATCTTCCTCTAATTTTGCCACATCTCACGTCCATCTTGTGTTACAGCTTCTCTCTTTTCCCCATCCATTTCCAGTTTTGCCTAACCTTCTCCCCACAGCAGCATCTCCCTATCTTCACCTTCCTACACGTCCGCCTAACTTCCTTCCCACAGCAGCATCACCCCCTTACCACCTTCCCACAGTTTTACCTCACCTCCTCCCTTCCACCCAACCCCCCACCTTTCCCGTCTACGTTTTCTTTTGCCTTACTCCCTTCTCTTCCATCCACCTGCGTCTCTCCATTCCTTCCTTCATACGTTGCGTCCCTCCCGTCCTTCCTTTTCCTCCTCCGCTGCTGAATCCCCCCCTCCACTCTATCGTTCTTTCTCTCTCTGTCTCTCTCTTTTTCTCTCTCTCTCTCTCTCTCTCTCTCTCTCTCTCTCTCTCTATATATATATATATATATATATATATATATATATATATATATATATATATATATATATATATGTGTGTGTGTGTGTGTGTGTGTGTGTGTGTGTGTGTGTGTGTGTGTGTGTGTGTGTGTGTGTGTGTGTGTGTGTGTGTGTGTGTGTGTGTGTGTGTGTGTGTGTGTGTGTGTGTGTGTGTGTGTTAGGTGGGGGCACCCATCATCCACCAACTCAGTGTAGTGATACTTTGTTTTTAGGTTATCTCTACACTGAGTGGCAAGCCAAATGATTTCCAGTAAACCGGGAAAACATTTACAACGCTGGGTGGTAACCTTATAACCAACCAACACGTGTTCCCTACGTGACACAAGTGGGTTGGTGGAGGGTTAGTGCCCCTCCCCGGAAAACAAATAACTAAAGATACGAACAAGAAGCCTCGGACCAGGACTGACCAAAAGTTGACGACAAAGGACCGAATAAAGGACACGATTCGGATGGCGACTTGGAATGAATGAGGTGCAAATGATGAGGTGAAGGAAAGAGAGATTGTTCATGTGCTTGAGGGTGTGAAAGTGGATGTATGTGGGTTAACTGAAACTAAATGAAAGTGAGAATGTAAGGGAATGGGAGTATGGAAGGGGTATATGCGCAGGAGTAGGTGAGAATGAGAGGGCAAAAGAAGGAGTGTGTATTGTTGTGAGTAACAGATGGAAGGAAAATATAAGAGAGTATGGATCAGTTGGCTCAATGATTGTGTGGGTAAGATTGAAAGTTGGACTACAAATGTGGGCAATTGTATGTATGTGCCAACGCGAGATCGTGCAAGCAGATTGAGAGAAGGGTTCTGGACAAATGTGGAAGCATGCATGGAAAAGTTTGAAAGGAATGAGAGAGTGTTTTTGATTGGAGATTTGAATGGAAAGTTAGGGAATGGGAAGGTGGATGGAGTAGTTGGTGAGTGGGGTGTGCCTGCAGAGATGGATGAGAATGGCAGTGCTTTAGTGGACACTTGTGCTGGGAGGGGGTTGGTGATGGCTTCCCTCTTCAGGCAGCAAATGATCCACAGGTATACATGGTGAGTGATGAGAAGGGAGGGTTGTGAACGGAAGGCAATGATTGATTATGTGTGTGTGGATGAAAGGATTAGAAGGTGTATAATGGATGTAGGAATATATAGAGGTTGGGGGAATGGACTTTCGGACCACCACTTGGTGGTGGTCAGAACTAAAGTCCAAATAAAATGGAAAAATAGAAGAAGGGAAGGACAGGAGGAAGAAGTACATACAAGGAGAATGGAAAAGTTACAAAAGGATGAAAAACTGTCAGATTATTAGAGGGAAATGGAAGATCGATTGGGTAAATGTGAATTGGAGCAGATGGGGGACTGGAGGGTGTGTGCAAGATATTCACATAAGAAATCTGTGCAGCATCTGAGGTGGTGTGTGAGGTGAAGAGAAGACGAAAGTGGGTGCAGGGAACAGCCTGGTGGACTGAAAAGGTGAGAGAGGCCGTGGCACAAAAGAAGAAAGCATATAGTGAGTGGATGAGAAACAGAGGCATGGAAGAAGTTGAGAGACGAAAGAGTTATATGTAGAAAGGAAGAGAGAGGTGAATAGATCAAGAGAGAGTAAAAAGACAGTGGATGAGGATTTTGGAAGGAACTTGAGTGTAAAGTGGAGGGAATGTAAGAAAATGTTCTGGAAAGATGTAAAGTAAGCTAGACAGGGTGCCAAAGAAGTTAGCTGGGGAGTGAAACATAAACATGGTAGATTACTAGTTGAGAAGGGAGAAAAGGTGAGCAGATGGAGAGAACACTTTAATGAATTTTTGAACATAGAGAATGAAAGTATTGCTGGGAAATGGCTGGGAGAAGGAGGGATGTGAGTAGATAGGAAGAAATCAGTAGGATGGAAGTTGTGGAAGCAGTGAAGAAAGTCAAAATGGGGAAAGCCTCAGGAACTGATGGAGTGTGTGGTGAAATGCTGAAGCATGGGGGAGAGATAGTAGTAGAATGGATGTGGAAGATGTGCAGATTGGCCTGGGAGGAAGGTAGAGTCCCGGAGGACTGGAAGTTAGGTATAATTATTCCCCCGTACAAAGGAAAAGGGAAAAAAGAAGTGTGTGGTAATCGTAGGGGAATTCGTCTTCATAATGTAGTGGGAAAAATATATGGTAGGATACTTATTGACAGAGTTAGGGAAATAACAGAGACATTAGTTGGAGAAGAACAGGGAGGTTTTAGGAAGGGAAGAGGTTGTGTTGATCGGATATTCATCCTTAGATCTTCAGTGGAAAAGTTTCTAGAGAAGGGAAAGAAGTTGTATGCGGCCTTCATGGATTTGGAGAAAGCATGTGACACGGTGGATAGGCAAGGATTATGGAAAGTATTAAGAGTATATGAGGTAGATATGAAATTGTTGAAGGCCGTGAAGAGTATGTATGAGTGTGCTAAGGCTGCAGTGCGTGTGGATAGTGAATTGAGTGAATTTTTCTATCTGAAGGTTGGATTGAAACAAGGATGTGTCATGTCTCTATGGTTGTTCAATCTGTATACGGATGGGGTTATAAAAGAGATACAAGGTAGGGCAGTGGATGTTGGAGATGCCATAGTGAGAGAGGGCAGTATTTGGAAACTACCTGTACTGTTGTTTGACGATGATATTGTGTTGTTAAGTGAAGACGAAGGGGAGCTGCAAGGCTTGGTGAATGAGTTTATAAGAGTGTGTAAGAAACGGAATCTAAAGGTAAATATAGGGAAGAGTAAAATTACGGTGTTCGAGTGAAATGAAGTCAGTGAATGTAGAGTGAGGCTGGATGAGGAGGAAATGGAAAATGTGAGTGCGTTCAAGTACTTGTGTAGTGTGATGAGTAAGGATGGAAGTTTAGAGGGTGAAGTGCTTGAAAGGGTGTAACAGGGAAAAAAAAGTTGCCGGTTCCTTGAAGACAGTAGTAAGAAACAGGGAAGTGAGCATGGAAGTGAAAAAGTTATTACATGACAGTATTGTGATACCAACTCTAATGTATGGAAGTGAAGCTTGGACGTTGTTGGAGGGACACAAGAGTGAGAGCAGCGGAAATTAGTTATTTGAGAGGAGCATGTGGAGTCCCATGGAGAGACAGGCTGACAAATGAGGATGCGAGGGAGCATTGTGGTGTGGATGTGGATGTGATAGGAAACGTTAGGAGAAACACACTAAGGTGGTTTGGACATTTGGAGAGGGTGGAGAGTGAAAGACTGACGAGGAGAGTGTATGTGAGTGAGGTGGAGGGGGAGACAGGGAGGGGGAGGCCAAATATGAGATTGAGGGATGGAGTGGAGAGCTATATGAGGGACGGGTGTGAGCTGGAAGCAGGGCAGCGAAATGGTGGGGGACAGGGCGACATGGATGGAACTTGTTTGTGTCCACCCCTTACGGGATTATTGCGTCTGGCAATAGATAGATAGTTAGATAGATAGATAGATATGTATATTACATACATCTCCTCTCTTTCCCTCCCCACCTCCTACACTGCCTCATACCCTCCTCTCGCTCGCAGCCCACCTCTCGTCGAGGCAACATCACCATCGTTCACGGAGGGACCAGCTCTCCACAGCAGCCGTACCAGCCGAGGGTCGGGCCTGTCCTTGTCTCTGAGGGAGTGCCCTGGTCGGTCCACCAGGAGGTCGAGGCTCCTATGCCCTCTACTACCCGGCTGACGACCCTTCCTCCGCCACCACCAGGACCGGGGTTGTGCCCTCGTGACGATCGGGACCGGGTCTCCGCTCTTCACTTCCACCTGCTGTTGCTGGAGAGCTGGGCGAGTTTCTATCGCCCTTTCGACCAGGAGCAAGAGGCTTGAGGGCAGCGTCAAGCCGGTCTCCATCTGCAGATTCGTTGGTGCCCCCTACATCGACGCTGTGTCTTCCATCATGCTCTCGCCATCACGCTCTGCCCTCCTCGACCAACGATCGTGTGCTCGTTTGAACATCGCGCCTTCCCATGCCTTCGTTGCCTCCTTGTCAGCCATTTGCCAGCCCCGCTACGCTCTCCTACGAGGGCTTTCTCTGCAGTTTTCCCTGACGGGCTCTCTTGTTTGCCCATTCCCCACCAGAGTTGTGGGGAAAATATTCGCAACAGCAACACTCCTCTCTCTCCCTTCCCTCGCGTCCCTTTAGCTTAGTAATTACTAGTGTTGTAGGTCTGGAGACAGGTCTTTGTCTCGAGTCTGGTCTCGAGACCATTTTGATGCAGTCTTGATCTTGATCTTGGTCTCACTTGACGTGGTCTTGGTCTTGATCTTGGTCTCGAAGCTTCTGGTCTCGGAGTTTTGGCTTGAGACCAGGTCGAGACCAACATTACAAAGTGCATCACGGCGTGGGGAAGGTCGGAATTTATGATCATACATGGAGAAAAATCATGGCTGATTCGATTCTCTGTGCTCCATACAGCATTGTACTGTCTATAGATACTGCCTGGCTAGCACTACGGTGATGATGCATGAACTGAGCCCTGTGAGCGCCGATAGAGTGTGTGAGTTGAGAAAGCATGCATGACGTGGCCATTCTCCCAGTGATAATCTCCGTTTGCACATAAGCATGTTTGCAGCTCTGTTCACCTCCGTGTACTTCATATACGTGTATGGTGTATGCAGTCCCCGCATCCTTCATACACGTACACCACAGGTTCAGCTAGTTCGCTCGGAAAATGTAACCACAAAAATTTCCATTTTCCTAAGTTTGTTACTTCATGCCAATGAAGCAATGGAACTAGAAATATTTTACCTACATGTCCAGTTGTTCACATATATTAAATTTTGTAAATATATTTCCTCCTTTACAGGGGCGTAGCCCGGATTTTGGAGTGATGGGGGCCTAGTGAGACATCAGTGGCTTCCAACCTTTTCTAGTTATGACCCTTCAGAGCTTCCAAATGGCTATCACGGAGGCCTGCAGTGACTTCTGTGGCCTTTTTAGAAGAAATAAGAATATTTTCTAGTGTTTCACAGCCACCCTCGTATTTCATACAACGTATTCACCTATGAGGGGGGGTCGATGGCCATATGGCCCAGTGGCGTTTCCAGCCCCACTAAAGTGGGGAGGCCACCTGGGGGCGGATAAATCATCTGTAGTAGCAAGAAGGGCAGTGGGCAGACTCGAATGAAGGCCCCTTTCAAGGGGGAAAGTTAGTGACAACTGTTCTCTTAAGTAAATAGTGGAAACGACCGTAAGAAGTATTTGGAGCACTTATGGATGTAAAATGTATAGTTTATATTTATGAAAATTTTTTGCTTCCCACCTTTGTATCCCGAAACCCCTTCGGGCTCTTGTGTAATTATTCTCCTCGACAGTTCACGAGAAACGAAAGATGAATATGCTGTGTATGGAACGTTCGGGCACGGGCAAAGCTCAAAGAGAAGTGCGAAAATTAGTCTTCCGAAAACCAACTTTCGCATGAGGAAGATACAGCTATCCACGAGTACGGTGGCACTGACTAAGTATGCAACACCATACACTGTAACTTCAAAACCGTACTTTCAAAAGTTTAAAAACTTAAAAAACTTTCAAAAGCTGTAACATCAGTTTGCAGGACCGTAGAGAGCTATGATCGCGCCCTGGGGTGCCTGGAAAACGTTTCACACGGGCCAGAAAAAGAGCAAAATTGTCACAGTCCTAGTGTGGGCCCTGGTCCCTCCATACTCTTGAGTTTTGGCCCTGGGAATAATCCCCATTGCCCTCTTCTCTCTTTCATTCTTCTTAGCAATTGTCTTCCCAGAAACTCCTCGGCCTCATTCAACCCATGTGCGATAATCACCTTATATTCGTTTAAAAGGTGTTGAGTATCACATCGATACATAATCTGCAACTGGGTGATTGGGGTACTAGTGCACTCACTTGAGGGGCTGAGACGCCCGTGAAAACTGACCAGCAGTGCAGCACCTGCAGGCTGCAGCTACTTTTCATTCAGTCAGCAGACACATAAATTCTTGGTCTTGGTCTTGGTCTAGGAGGATCTGGTCTTGGTCATGGTCTCGGAGGATCTGGTCTTGGTCTTGGTCTTGGTCTCGGAGGGTCTGGTCTTGGTCTTGGTCTCGGAGGGTCTGGTCTTGGTCTTGGTCTTGGTCTCGGAGGGTCTGGTCTTGGTCTTGGTCTTGGTCTCGGAGGGTCTGGTCTTGGTCTTGGTCATGGTCTCGGAGGGTCTGGTCTTGGTCTTGGTCTTGGTCTCGAGGTGCCTGGCCTTGACTACAACACCGGTAGTTACCATCAACTCCTCACTTGCATCAGATGCAGATGTGAAGAGTATACATTAACAGCAAACACAAGTGTGTGTGTGTGTGTGTGTGTGTGTGTGTGTGTGTGTGTGTGTGTGTGTGTGTGTGTGTGTGTGTGTGAATAATTTAATCAGTTAGTTTCTGTGCGTGGGTCTGTGCGAGAGAAAATAATCTAAAACAGCTCTGACTTAATTTAGATCAAACTTGGTGGAAGGGTTGAGGATAAGTCAAGGGGTTGACCTGTTATGTTGCAAACAATTGGTAAAAGATCATGCTCACATGGTAAGAACAGGTTAAGGATTTAGACCAAATTTTGTGAAGGGGTTAATGATAAAGCAAGGATGAAGGAGTTTGATTTCGAGAACGATCCTTCAAAAGTCAAGGTAAGGTCAAATACTAGACCTTATAACTCAAAAACGTTATCATATGGATGTGAGACTATGCTGTGGCATGAAAATGAAAAGTCAAGAGTAAGAGCAGTGGAGATGGGACTGCTGAGGAATGTATGTGGAGTACAGAGGGTGGAGGGGATACGAAATAATGTGATTCGTGAAAGGTGTGGAGTGAGGAAGTCGGTGGACACCAAAATCGAAGAGAGTGTACTGAGATTGTATGGTCATGTGGAGAGAATGGATAACAATAGAGTGGTGAAAAAGGTATATCTGAGCGAATTCAAATGGGGGAGGCGAGGTAGGCCAAGGAGAAGGTGGAGAGATTCTGGTGGATGAATGTGCGAGGAAGAGAGGTTTGGAAGTCAATCAGGCTAGAGAACTGACAGGAGATCGAGCTGGCTGGATGAATGTTGTGAGAAGTGCATGATCAGGGATTTTGGCACCCCTCTTTAACGTGGCACCGTCTGGATTGCCTCTATTGGATACGATTATGTGAAACTGCAGAGCGTGGTGAATGTTTTTAGATGTATCCAATAGAGCCAGGATTTCGGGGGCCTGAATGATGAGTGAATGGAAGCGTGGCCAACTGGACTGGGCAAATTTAGGCTGTCCAGACGTTGCTACTCCTCACCCCTGCCCTAGGGTGGGAAAGGAGGTCCGGATGATGATGATGATGATGATGATTACGATGATGATGATGATGATGGTGATGATGATAATGATGATGATGATGATGATGATGATGATGATTAATATTTCGAATTCTTAGCAGTTTCTTTTTCAGTTTAAGATTAACTTTTCCAACTGGAAGTGGGATTAATTACACCGTTGAAGGATCCATTCACTGCCAGGGGACTCTCCTAACCTGAAAAATGCCCCTCGTTGCATCAGAAAGAAAATAAAAATGATGTGGGTTGAAACTATATTATTTTTAAGGGTGGAGAAAGGTGTGAAGGGAAGGAGAATAAAAGACACTCAGCCACACAAACCACTATAATCCCTGTCCGTCTCTCAACACTTGTGACTGTGGAACACTGAAATAGATAAATTTTCTGAGAGAGAAAGAGAGAGAGAGAGAGAGAGAGATTGCTTGTTGTTAGTACTAGGAAGCAGTGTTGCGTTTTCTGAAGGGGAGATATATTTTTTCTTGTTTCTTGTTAGTGTTGGTATTCTCACCAACGCTCGTTGTCACGACCAAACACTTGTATTTCTGGGCCGATTGATGATAAAATTGTTGTATATGTATAGTCAAAGAAACAAATACGAGTATCTTCCCAGTTACGTCAGAGGAAAATTTACATCTTGTGAAATACAATGACAACCATAGCTATAACTAGTGCGTGTTGGAGATGGTTCCGTTTTTCCGCTGTGTATTCGTCACACTTTGGGAAGACACTTATTTCTCTGTACGGTTGGGCCATACTAGATGGGGGGCATTGAGTCTGTCCTGTCCTTACTGGACTGCAAGTCACTATCTCGACGACCTGCTACAATAAACTATACTCTTTTTTCTCCAACCTGACCTAAAGTTGCCATGTAGAAGGACTTAATGCCGGGTTGTTGTGATACATTAACACTAGACAGTGATTAAAAGGTTGCACAGTCGTAGTATTGTCTTTTTCTGCCTTTGAGCTATGAGAAATAAGCTACAAGATGACGAAAATTAGGGCCAGGTTAGAGTAAAACAAGTATAAGGTCGATGTGTTTTATGGCAGAAACTGGTTTTACAACAGCCTAAACAATATACAGTAGCATTCATGTTAGGGAATAAATTCACTGGTTTACAGCAAAAAGCAAGGGATATCGCGACCTCACAATTGCAGCGTTACGTCCCTGTGATTCTGTGGTTCGGGTAAATGTTGACCACTCTGTATAACGGTGGTGACCACACTTCACTTAATTATGTTTTCGTGTGACTTCGCATTCGATAGTCCTTCAAACACTGTGTTGTTGTTGAGCTCCCCGGTCTGTGTGGCCGCGTAGACCCATCAACCGCAGGCAAGCAACCTGCCCCGCAGGCCCGTCCTGTTCAGTGGGCCGATGTTCCCTTGCAGCGCCTCGACACAGAGAGGTGCGGGAAAGAGTTTGGATGTTTGCTTCCCTGATGAGCGCACAT
This sequence comes from Coenobita brevimanus, assembly GCF_032717465.1. NCBI lineage: Eukaryota > Metazoa > Arthropoda > Malacostraca > Decapoda > Coenobitidae > Coenobita > Coenobita brevimanus. The sequence continues at coordinate 21,221,473 of NC_136973.1, forward strand.
AATCAACTCCCCACCAAGTTAGCAGAGGGGACCATAGTAGGCTCCACATCAACCCATTATTTATTTATATGGTTACCACCCAGCGTTGTGACTGGTTTCCTTTGTTTCAGGATATCACTAGGTTTGTCAATAAGTGTAGAATAACCTGAAGAGAAAGAATAATAATAAAAAAGTGACAGGAAGTGTGAGGGATATAGAAGGAGAGGAGGGCAGACACAGATAAAATAATAAACGTGAAGGAAGAAGTTGCCAGCACTTTATATAGTGAGTGGATGATGGTCTCCACCGCCTACCACCAATCAAACATGTAAATGATCTTTCCGTTCATATGCACACACACACACACACACACACACACACACACACACACACACACACACACACACACACACACACACACACACACACACACACACACACACACACACACACACACACACACACACACACACAGGTCTGTGTGTACATGTGTGAAGGTCGGGGTGGCGCTGATGTACTGGATGTTTAGCTGTGTGGAGGAACAGAGCTGTGGGAATGAAAATAATTTTTAAACAGTATTCGTACCCTTGTCGGGTTACTGCAGCATTGGTGTGTAATTACATTGGTTAACATATTTATACCAGTATTGGAAACAAAAAATTTTATTGAAATAAGTAGGGGATGACATGCTTATTGTTATATGATGGGACAATAATAACTATCATCATCATCATAGAAGCTTGTCTTGCTTCATCAGGACGGTAGGGACCTGGGCTAGGCTGCTCATTCCGACATTAATGGTAATTGTGATCAACCTCACACGCCACTGAGTGACACTATTTGAGCAATAAACGCTCACTTTCCTCAAACGGAAACACAGTCACCATCGGGTTGGAGCGCCTTAGCCAAGTGGACCACCAGGCGCAAAATTGTTGTATGGTTGCCACATTACAGAGTAAATGGATTCCTGGGCAACAGTCACGTATGCCATATTGGTTTTAGCGTCCTATTTCCACATCGTTTATTGTCATATAAAGGAAACCCTTGTGTAAAGGCCCTCTCCCACTTCGGCGTAAATAGGCACGATGAAGCCACGATGAAAATCGTGGCTGAAGTCGGTGATGTGTCGACGATTCTGACCAAGAATCGTGGTGTCGGCGTAATACCTGCGACACCAGTACGACAAAACGCCGAAACCTCGGCGGAGTATACGATATAACTGGTGACTAGTAGCCGACATATCGCTGATATGTCGGCGTAATGCACAAGCATTATTCTAAATTCAAATTTTACCGTTTTTTTTTATGGCGACTCAATGGCGATAAAGGTACAACGGCGGTGTGCTGTCGAAGATGTATCGTCGATGTGTCGGCGAATGCATCGCACGCACCTCGCAGACAAAACGCCGAGGCCATCGCAGGTGCCTCGCCGTCATCGGCGTATTTAAGGCGATTAATCGACGGTTCATCCACGAAATGTCGGCGATATATCACCGACATTCATAAGATGAAATATTACTGTCGCACAACCCGGTACATATCGTACGGTTTACATAGGCTATGTCGTATTAACCTCACCGATGCATCGCCGATACATTGCCGACGCTTCGCCGTATGACCGTATGACATCTCAACGTTTTTTTTCACCGCCGATGCCTCACCGATGTGGGCGATCATACGCGGTTTATACCCAGGGTAATCGCCGATGTCGCCGAGGCGTCGCCTTGTTGTTTACAACTAATCTGCTAAATTTTACAAAATCGTGGAGGGCCACGACGTTTTCATGCAGCATGAAAACGTCGTGGTCCCGCACGACAAATTTCCACCTCGTGCGACGTATCGGCGCCATGCCACGAATGGACAAGATTTTGATGACGAATACCCACGATTAGGGATTTTTGACACATTGTGACTTTATCTTCCCCACTTTCGCCGAAGTGGGAGAGGGCCTTAATCCTTGACTTGCTCTGATGGTTTACACAACCCGTCAGATGATGCCAGCCAGGCTAAGCCAGAACATTTCAAGCCACCAGAAAGACAACTTTTACCCTCAAACACTCTATACAATATCGTCCTTGAAATCACCAAACCCATCCTATAATAAGAATGTATATATATATATATATATATATATATATATATATATATATATATATATATATATATATATATATATATATATATATTGTTACGGAAAAGAAAGAGATAATGAACACTTCAAGTGAGAATACTAAAATCACTACTGTCCTGCAAAGTTCCAGGTTCAAAACAAAAGACTTAGGTAAAATGACAAGTTAAAATTTAATGGTCAAACTAACAACTAAACATTCAGGACTCATAAGTATAATGTAATGACAAAACAGGTTACATATATGGTTAACTGCAATACCCTCTATTAACAAGAAATAAACAAGAGCAAATTTATCTAAGTCAGCCCTGATAAAATGAGAAAACCGGATAATGCTCAGTTAAAGCAAGATTTAATATTATTACAGATACAAAATATTACTAATACTGGCTGACAGTATGGAACCAATATGAATCATAAAAACTTTACCAGGCTTACGAATTATTGCCTTAGGCTATAGAGTACAAGAAAAATGGTAATAACACTTATACTCAAATTATACAGCAGCTAGATGGCTGGAGACTTCCTGAGCACTCACAAAAATAATAATATATTGTACAGGGGAGGACAGAGATGTGAACAGAATGAGGGGTAGATCTAAGTGGCAACTAATGCAGAGACTGAGCTCATTATATAGGGGGCCGGCAGAGCTTCATTCAATTTGTAAGAAGGAGGCGCAAATGAAGGCATAGAGGACGAAGAGTTAACAATCCTGCTCTGAACAACAAAAAGAACGACTTACTCTGCTATAAGGGAGAGAAGGGGGGAGTGAGGTAGAACACGCAAGCCTGGTCACTATGGAAGCCACGTGGCGAATCGTGAACAAACATGCAGCATACTGTACATTAGGATCATACAAAGGATGATGCAATCATGAACAAAACTGTATCATAAGTTAGAATTATACAAGGGATGATGAAATCTTAGGCTATGTAAGACCTCCCCACAAAGAAAAAGAAATTTACAAAGGAAATTTCTTATTACTCTAAAAACAATCTGTCTAAAGTCTAGATAAGCAATCTGCAATATTTCTTTCCCCTTGACATGTTGTATGTCTAATGAATACTCCTGAAGAAGTAGACTCCATCTTGTCAATCTCTGATTTTTATCTTTAAACTTACTAAGGAATTTCAGTGGGTTATGATCGGTATAAATGACTATGGGGTCAAAACCAGAACACAAATAAAATGAAAAATGCTGTAAACCCAAAATCAAGGCCAAAAGCTCTTTCTCAATAGTTGAGTAGTTCTTTTAGGTGGAGTGAGCTTCTTACTGTAATAAGATACAGGGTGTTCAATACCCTGGTCATCCTCTTGCAGCAAAACAGCCCCAGCTCCTGTATCACGTGCATCAACAGCCATTTTAAAAGGCTTAGCAAAATTTGGAGTAGCGAGCACTGGCTGACTTAATAGGATAGCTTTAAGTTTACTGAAAGAGGAATCACAGTTATCGGTTCAGACAAATTTAACTCCTTTTTTCAGTAGGTCTGTAAGTGGTGATACAAGAATTAAAAAGTTAAGAACAAATCTCCTGTAATAACCTACCATTCCCAAAAATCTTTGTAGCTCTTTCCTACTTTTAGGTCTGGGAAGATCACTTATAACCTGAACCTTAGCTCCTGGTGGTGCAACGTGTCCATCACCAATTATGTACCCAAGGTACTGAACTTTAGCTTGACCAAACTCACACTTTGATAAATTAGCTACAAGATTAGCCTGAACCAAACGCTCAAGAAATTTACTGGCATGGTATAGGTGATCTTTCCAGTTGTCACTGAAGATTAATACATCATCAATATAAACAACACACCCTGCCAAACCCTCTGTTACAACATTCATGAGCTTCTAAAAAGTGACTGGTGCATTCTTCATACCATATGGCATTACAGAACATGCAAAAGTCTTTCCTAGTGTTACAAAACATGAGATCTCCCTAGCACGTTCAGTCATAGGTACTTGCCAGTATCCCTTTAACAAATCAAACTTCCTTATGTACCTAGCCTTTCCGATCTTGTCTATGCAATCTTCCACGCGAGGGAGAGGGTAAGTGTCTGTTTTGGTTATCTGATTAATACGTCTGTAGTCGATGCAAAGCCGCTGTGACCCACCTGGCTTAGGGACTAGAATGACAGGAGAACTCCACTCGCTCTGACAGGGCTCAATCATCTTGTGGTCCAACAGGTAGCCAAGCTCCTTCTGGATGAGAGGAATTTTCACTGGGTTCACACGGTAAGGAGGCAGTTTAATTGGCAAAGACATCGTGCATCAACACAGTGGTTCTTCCTGGAGTGTCACGGAACACTTGCGGGTACTCCTGCAGTAATGCCGATAACTCCTGCTTTTCCTCGGGAGCTAGATGAGAAAGCTTAGTCTGGAGATCATTCATGATATCAGGATTCTTCCCCAAACTATCACTAAGGCTCATACTGCATGGGAGAACTTCACTTGCAGACTCGGGTGGAACAGCTACAGTGCAGACTGGGTTATTTTCGTCCCGCCTGTGATATAACTTTAGCATGTTGATGTGACAAAGTTGTTTGTTCTTTCTACGATCTGGTGTGGCGATGACATAGTTGACATCACTGAGTTTCTTCTCCACGAAATAAGGACCACTAAACTTGGCTTGAAGAGGTTTCCCATGCACTGGTAGCAGAATCAAAACCTGATCTCTTGGCTGAAAGTGGCGTTACCTGGACTTCTTATCATACCAAGTCTTCATCTTCTCCTGAGCAGTTCCTAAATTCTCTCTCGCCAGCTGTAAAGCAGTGGACAGCCGTTCTTTGAACTTCATCACATACTCCAGCAGGTTGACGTCATCTTCCTTCGACAGCCAGCATTCCTTGAGTAGCTTAAGGGGTCCTCTTACTTCATGGCCAAACAGTAGTTCAAAGGGTGAGAAGCCCAGTGATTCATTTGGAGATTCTCCTGTGGCAAATACAACGAATGGAAGACCTTTATCCCAATCTTTCTGATGTTCCAAACAGTATTTCCTGAGCATCGATTTGAGTGTTTGATGATATCTCTCCAATGCTCCTTGGGTCTGGGGATGGTAAGCTGAAGACGTGATCTGGGTGATGCCCAACTCTTTCAGAGACTGCTTGAAAACATTTGACATGAAATTACTTCCATGGTCTGACTGTATCTCCTTGGGCAGACCAAACTTGGTGAAGAACCCTAGCATTTCCTTAACCACGTTCTTTGGTGAGATATTTCTAAGTGGAATGGCTTCAGGATAACAAGTAGCCATATCAATCAGGGTCAACACATAAGAAAATCCTGAAGAAGTCTTAGGAAGAGGGCCCACAATATCCACCAACACACGGGTGAATGGCGCCTCAAAAGGAGGAATGGGAACTAGAGGTGCAACCTTTTCGGTCTGATTACACTTCCCCACAACTTGACAGGTGTGACAAGACTTGCAATACCAGGAAACATCTCTGAAGATACCTGGCCAGTAGAAATGTTTCAAAATGCGTGCCACAGTCTTCCTCACTCCAAGGTGTCCTGCCAAACTGGAATCATGAGCCACTCTAATGATATCCTGCCTACAAACACGAGGGACGACAACTTGATGTACAACCTCCCAATCACAGTCGGCTGATGCTGTTGGGGGTCTCCACTTCCTCATAAGTACTCCTGACTTTATATAATAACAAGTAGAAGCACCAGCTGACTCTTCCTCACTGCAAGCAGAGTTAGCTAGACCTTTTAACTCAGGGTCAGCAACCTGCAACTCAACCAACTCTTGACGAGACAAATTATCAACACTTCGGGGTACTGCCTCATCTGGTGAGTGGTCCAAATTAGCAAGAGTAGTGTCAGCTAGGATAACATCATCATCATCATTATCCTCTAAGTCACCAGTAACTTTAGACTTAGCCCTAGTGACAGCACATGCAGAGAACACATCAGGGACATCACAATCCTGGGTCGCAGTCACTGGTTCACTAGACAACTGAGGAGCTGGACACACTTGACTTCCACCAATATCATTTCCTAGTAAGAAAGTTACACCTGACATCAACCAACCCAACCATAACGGAACCATTAACAAAACCAGACTCTAAATTCACTCTGCACAGAGGGACAGAGATGTATTTATTCCCTAAACCTTGTAAGATTGCAGTTTCATCAGAGGAATTAACATTAGAGCCTAGAACACTGGTCAGCATAAGGGATTGGCAAGCACCTGTATCACGATATATTTTAACTGATTTCCTGTCATTACTGTCCAGAGAACTGACAAAACCATCAGACAGGAAATTAGCACATGAACTCTTGAGAGTGTCACCCACGTTACTGCTCAAAAGAGGAGCTTCATCATGAGAATTAATTTACCCCTCAAAGCAGGTTCAGTTAACTCGGTTAAAGAATTCTGGGAACTCTCAAGGGTGGACACTAGACCAAATAACTGAATATTTAAAGACTCCTTTTTGTTCACATCACACTGTCTCCTGAAATATTTCTCTGTAGTATGACCAAGCTTACTACAATAAGTACATTTACTTTTCTGAAATCTAGAGGTGGAGCTGGTATTTACTTCCTGAGAAACATCATCTTTATTCTCTTTCCTGTTACCTGTACTCTGAGTAGAGGCAACGTACTTACTCTCAGCTTTCCTTTTTTCTTTAGAATATCTCTTGTGAGTGAGAACATATTCATCAGCTAAAACTGCAGCATCAGACAAATTATCTATTCTTTTCTTATCAAGATATAGGCTTACATCTTTATTAATACACCTTTTGAAGTCCTCCAGCAAAATCATCTGCTTTAATTTATCAAAATCAGAATTTACATTCTTAGAATTTAACCACTGCTCTAACAGATCTTCTTTGATTTTTGCATACTCACCTTGGGATTGCTTATCTTGCTTATAAGTTGTCCTAAATTTTACTCTATAGGTTTCAGGAACAAGCTCATAGGCCTTAAGAATCAAGCTCTTAACTACATCATAATTATCAGATTGATCCTGAGGCAAAGATGCATAAGTTACTTGAGCTTTACCGGTGAGAACACTCTGCAGGAGTACTGGCCAATACTTTTTGGGCCAATTAAAACCTGTAGCTACCCTCTCAAACAACTTAAAATACTTTGTTAAATCAGATTCATTAAAACGAGGGACAAGTTTAACATTTTTAGCCACATCAAAAAGATAACTAGATAACTAGATCTGATGTGAGAGGTGTAAGGCTGAGAGGAAGACCACGAATAGGATGGATGGACAATGTGAAGAGAGCGCTGGATGCGAGAGGGATGTCTGTTGAGCGAGGAAGAGTGGCTGTGCATGACAGAAATAAATGGAGAGAAATTGTGAATGAATAAGTGATGACGCAGCCCTGAGGGGATATTCTCCCTCTTTTGGTCTGATCAGCTAGTCACGTCAGGTGCGGGTAAGGGGATGGGTCTGTTATGATGTGGCAGGGGTAAACCAGTTCTGCTGTCGGGCACTGCTGTTGATGTCACTGATTGCATTGCGCAGTTGACCCTTGTGTGGTGTGGTGCGGTGAGGATCTGTCCGTTCTCCCCTTTGGGGCTAAGATGCGAATTAATGAGTTTGAATGGATGAGTAAATGGGGAGTGTGTCGTCCTGTCTCGGCTTCCTCCCTTTCCTTGGGGGAAGCAGCCTAGGTATATAGATAGATAGATAGAAAATCATTAGAGCTAGATGATCCAGTTCCACCTTGTTTCATGCGATACTCATGGTCTACCTGAATCCTAGCAAGTTCAATTTGTGCCTCCTGAATACGAGCCTGAGACTCAGCCTCCTTAGTACGTGCCTGAAACTCAGCCTCCTTAGCACGAGCCTCCTGCAGGGCTAGCTGAAACTTAGCTATTTCAATCTGCGTTTGCTCATCTGGAGGAGTTACATTAAACAAGCTTTTATTAATCATGCCAACAATTTGATCTTTAGAATGATGAGAGTGAACAGCAATTCCCAATTGTTGAGCAACAAGCTTAAGTTCATTCTTTGTTCTGTTTTCTACATCACACACTGTTTGCACATTTGACAAAAAATCTCTGGCTTCATCAAGAGTAGTAATAGTAGACATCCTGAATAAATCACAGTCACAAAATATCAGGCAATATCCTTATGATAATATCCTGAATATCCTGATAAGAGGTCGCCAAATTGATGTTACAGAACAGAGAGAGATAATGAACACTTCAAGTGAGAATACTAAAATCACTACTGTCCCGCAAAGTTCCAGGTTCAAAACAAAAGACTTAGGTAAAATTACAAGTTAAAGTTTAATGGTCAAACTAACAACTAAACATTCAGGACTCATAAGGATAATGTAATGACAAAACAGATTACATCTATGATTAACTGCAATAGCCTCTATTAACACAAAATTAGTAAGAGCAAATTTATCTAAGTCAGCCCTGATAAAATGAGACAACCGGATAATGCTCAGTTAAAGCAAGATATGATATTATTACAGATACAAAATATTACTAATACTGGCTGACAGCATGGAACCAATATGAATCATAAAAACTTTACCAGGCTTACGAATGAACGCCTTAGGATATGCAGTACAAGAAAAATGGTAATAACACTTATACTCAAATTATACAGCAGCTAGATGGCTGGAGACTTCCTGAGCACTCACAAAAATAATAATATACTGTACAGGGGAGGACAGAGATGTGAACAGAATGAGGAGTTGATCTAAGTGGCAACTAATGCAGAGACTGAGCTCATTACATAGGAGGCCGGCAGAGCTTGATTCAACTTGTAAGAAGGATGAGCAAATGAAGGCATAGAGGACGAAGAGTTAACAATCCTGCTCTGAACAACAGAAAGAACGACTTACTCTACTATAAGGGGGAGAAGGGGGGAGTGAGGTAGAACACACAAGCCTGGTCACTATGGAAGCCACGTGGCGAATCATGAACAAACATGCAGCATACTGTACATTAGGATCATACAAAGGATGATGCAATCATGAACAAAACTGTATCAAAGTTAGAATTTTACAAGGGATGATGAAATCTTAGGCTATGTAACAATATATATACATATATATATATATATATATATATATATATATATATATATATATATATATATATATATATATATATATATATATATATATATATATATATATATATACACACACACATATGATACGGCGGCCGTCATCCACTCACTCAGTGTAGTAGCACTCAGTTCCGCATAATTGTACACTGAGTGACAAGCCAAATAATTTCCTGTTTACAAGCAAATCGTTTAATGCGCTGGGTGGTAACCTTATAACCAACCAACACGTGTTCCCCCGCAAATGGGAAGGTGGAGAGTTAGTGCCCCTCCCCCGAAAACAACTAATTAATAATGCAAACAGGAAGCCTCGGATCAAGACAGTAGAACAAGCGACGACTTGGTACGATTTGTAACATGAAATGTAATGGGTGCGAATGGTGAGTTGAGAGGAGAGAGAGAATGTCGAGGTGCATTAGAACGCAAAAGGGGACATATGTGGATTAACTGTGACTAACTTGTGAGGTAAGAGTGTGAGAGTGGAAGTATGGATGGGGTATACAGTATGTGTGGGAGTTGTTGAGGATGAGATGGGAAAAGAGGACTTATGTATTGTTGTGTGCAAGAGATGGAAACAGAATTAAGAGAGCTTGAATTATTTGGTTCAAGGATTGTGTGGATAAGACTGAATAGTGGGAATACAAACGTGAGCGACTGTGTGTGTGTGTGTGTGTGTATGAGCCAACACAAGATCGTGCAAGCAGAGTGAAGGAAGAGTTCTGGGGAAATGTGGAAGCGTGCATGAAAAAGTTTAAGGGGAATGAGAACGTGTTTTGACTGGAGATATGAACGGAAGAGTAAGGAATGTGACGGTGGATGATGTGGTTGGTGAGTGGGTTGTGCCTGCAGAAATGGATGAGAATGGCAGTGCTCTAGTGGAGATATATGCGGGGAGGGGGTTGGTGATAGCCAGTACCCTCTTTAGGCACCAAATGATCTACAGGTATACGTGGCGTGTGATGAAAAGGGAGGGTGGTGAACTGAATGAACAGAGGGCAATGACTGATTATGTGTGTGTGGATGTCAGAATGAAAAGGTAAGTAATGGATGTAAGAGCATACAGAGGTTGGGAGAGTGGGCTTTCTGACCACTATTTGGTGGTGGTGAAAGGCAATTTTCAAGTGCAATGGAGGAATAGAGGAGGGAAGGACAGGGGGAAGCGGTCCATACAAGGAAGGTAGAAAGATTGCACGGGGAAGAAACAAAGACAGAATATAAGAGAGAAGTGGAGGAGCGCTTAGGCAAATATGATCTGGAGCAGATGGGGGAGGAGGAAGATGTGTGCAAGATATTCACAGAAGAAATCTGTGCAGCATGTGAGGTTGTGTGTGGGGTGATGAGAAGGCGAAAACGAGGTGCAAGTAACAGCATGGTGGAATGAAGAGGTTAGAGAAACTGTGACGGAAAGGAAGAAAGAATATACAGAATGGATGGGTAACAGAGGCATGGAGAAAGTTGAGAGACGAAAGAGAGAGTTATATTTACAGAGGAAGTGAGGTGAAACGATTAGTAAGAGAGGGTAAGAAGAGAGTGGATGAGGAATTTGGAAGGAATTTAAGTGTAAAGTGGAGGAAATAAAAGAAAATGTTTGGAAAGAGGTAATGAGAGTTAGACTCGATGATAAAGAAGTTAGTAGTTAGTCTATCTATCTATATACCTAGGCTGCTTTCCCCAAGGAAAGGGAGGTAGCCGAGACAGGATGACACACTCCCAATTTACTCATCCACTTAAACACATTCATTCGCATCTTAGCCCCAAAGGTCCTCACCCCGCCAAACCACACGAGGGTCAACTGCACATTGCAATCTGTGACATCTGCAGCAGGGCCCGACAGCAGAGCTGGTGTACCCCTGCCACATCATAATAGACCCATTCCCTTACCCACAACCTGACCTGATCAACTGCTCAGACCAAATGAGGGAGAATATCCCCTCAGGGCTGTCATCATTTATTGATTCATAATTTCTCCCCAATCATTTCTCTCATGCACAGCCACTCTTCCTTGCTCAACAGACACGCCTCTCGCATGCAGCGCTCTTTTCACACTGTCCATCCATCCTACTCGTGATCTTCCTCTCAGCCTTACACCTCTCATATCAGATCCAGTTATCTTTTTCACCAATCACTCATTATCCATTCTCTCCCCAAACCCAAACCATCGCAACACTCTCTGCTCAACTCTATCAGCCATCTCCTGCACAACTCCAGTTCTTCGCACTTCATCATTTCTCACTCGATCTTTATGTGTCACTCCACACATGCTTCCCAAACACCTCATCTCCATTACATTCAAACTTTTCCTCCCTGTTACACCCATATTCCATGTTTCAGCCCCCTGTAACGCAGTCGGTACCACAACACCCTCATACAGCTTTCTGTTTACATCCATTCTAAGCGAACAACAGCAAAACACGTTTTTCATTCCTCCCAGCACCTTTCCTACTTCATTCATTCTAAACTTTACTTCTGCATCTATTCTTCCATCCACAGCAACATGTGACCTTAAATACTTAAAACACTCTGCCTCCTCAAACAACTCACCGTTCAAAACTATATTCATCCTCCTACCATCTAACAACCTTGTACACTTCATCACTTTACTCTTATTCTCATTTACTTTCAACTTTCTCCTTTCACACACCCTTCCAAACTCCTCTACCAACTGTCTCAATCTCTCCTCTGAATCAGCCATCAGTGCAGTATCATCTGCAAACAGCAGCTGCTTCAGATTCCACTCTCTACCATCAGCATTCACCAGACTCAGACCTCCACCTAACATTCTTGCATTCACCTCTCTTACAACACCATCCATATAAATATTAAACACCAAGGCGACATCACACATCCCTGCCACAGCGCCACTCTCAAGGGAAACCAATCACTTACAGTATTCCCACTCTTACACACGCTCTACAATGTACATGAAAACTTTCCACTCCTTTTAGCAACCTACCATCAAGTCCATACAATCTTAAATCAATCCAAAAAGCCTCCATATTAATTCTGTCATACACTTTCCCTAAATCCATGAACTCCCAAACACATCCTTACCTTTTCCTAAATACTTTTCACACACCAGTGTCATAGCAAACACCTGATCCATGCATCCCCTCCCTCTCCTAAAGCCACACTGCTCATCACCAATCACACACTCTGTACCCTCTCTAATTTTCTTAATTAACCCGCTGCATCCTGGCAAATTTTTCACCAATGACCTCCCCCCCCCAATCCTGGCAGATTTTCAAAAAGTTTCTTTTGGGGGGCTAAAACCTCTGTTTTTATGAGAAACATCAAAAATTCAGAGAGAAAGTGTTCAGCTGAGTTTAGAATTATGGTACAGGTAACAGTACCTTCACCTTGGTACCATGTTCTCTCAGGCCAAGCTCCAGAGAAAAGGTTTCCTATGGGAGGGGTAACTATTCCAAACCCTTCACATTTGATTTAATTATTTGGTATGAATTTATGTGTTGTACAAGAGTGTATTGGTTTTCAGACAATAATATAGGCGATACAAGCGTTGTTCTCCCACCAAACACATCAACATATGGCACCTTCTTTTACGACGTTACCACCTCATCACTTCTGCTCCTTTCTTCCTCTGGCTTGTTTCTTCCTTTGTTCTCCACCTCAGGAATCACTTTCGCCTCGAATTTCGCCATTGGAGAGACCATGGTGTGACATGTCTTTACTGGCCAGGTCACTGCTAACAGGTGAGTTTCCAAGAAAATCATTATTCCCACCTGGCATTGGGTAGAGGAGGGTCTCCCACATATGCCTACCAAAAATCATCCGTGAAACTTGAAAAATGTGCAAATGATGGATCTTGCAATTGCAAAACGTATGAATATGTTGTTGGGTGTCACTGTGACAAAATGTGGCAACGAATCTTTATGTCGTCAGGACGCCTCGGGTTAACACTCTACCATACACCTTACATATAACACTCAACAGACTTATACCCCTGAAGCTAGTACATCACCCTTACCTGTATACAACAGGACCGCACAAACACTTGCCCAGTCAACTGGCACTCTCTCACAAACCTCACATTCAACAATCCTACTAATCAGTCAACAGTAGTTGCTCCACCATCTCTCAGGCATTCCACAGCACACCAGTCCATACTTGCAGCTTTCTCTGTTTTCATCTCCTTTACTGCATCCTGCACTTCCTCCATCATGATCAAGGACACATTCAAGTCTCCCAACACATTTATTCCTTGCACCTTTCCATCTGCCGCAGTCTCAGCCTCCCTTTCCTCCTCTACATTTAACAGTCTTTCAAAATACTCCTCCCATCAAATATGAGGCGTGTAGTGGCACAGGGGCTTATGCGCCATGCAATTAGTTTTGATTAATTAAAGGTTAAAGTTGCTCAATGGTCACTGCATTGTTTTTATGATAAACCCAATGAATAATATATGAAAATAAAGTGCTTAAAAAGTCCTTTTTAATGGTATATATATATATATATATATATATATATATATATATATATATATATTTCTCATTCCCATGAAAATAAAAACTCAAAATTATATATAAAAACACAAAAACTTCCCTCCCATTTGTTTGTGCATTTTCAACACTCATATAGGAGGACAAGTAACCTAATCAAAAGAACATATTACTTAGAAATAAGGAAGCTGTTACAGTTTCATGATGACTACTCCTATTTTTGGAATTCTTTTTGTAAATAATGATTATTGTAAACATTGTAAATATTAATATTGGTTCACTACTTTATGCTTCTTTCCTGGAATATGAGACATTATGATTATTTTCATAAACCTCATCATTGTACAGAATAGTCCTAGGATAAAAGATATGCTTGGAGGGAGGGGGGGGGGAGTTAATAGTCGAGGATGTCGTCGTCGGTGTAAGTGTCTCCACTGCCATTCTCAACCTCCACCTCCAGGTGGTTTTGTGCAGCAAAAAGGTCATTGTAGAATCCCAGGTGTGTTTGAGGGATGTACTTGGTTAATTCCTTCACATCCCAAAGCTTATTCTCATCAAGACGCACAACAATTGGATACTTTAGAGGGAGCTGGACGTCATGAAGGTTGAATCTTGAGGGGTCATACACTGAAGAGTGCCCCTTTTGCAGTTTCATGAAGACAGGTGCATGATAACTCCCATACCCAGCCACTACCTCTATCCCCATCATGTTATTATTACTAACCACAAACTTCTTGGCATTCTTGAACCCAGTACCCTTCTGACTAGCTTTTGTTACACTGTCCTGAAGTATGTTAAAGTCAAAGAAGGAGTCATGAGTCATAGAAATCACAGTGAATGGGTTATTTTTTCTGCAATCCTTCATGAAAGTAATGTAGTGAGGTGTGGTGTAAATTTCTTGTCCCTTTAGATTTATTTCAAAGTTTCCAAAATCCCGATCACATGGTCAGTATGAATGTCCTGGCTCCATAAAGTAGTGTTCGACTGCTGAAAACCTACCACCATGAACCCAGCTCAGGTATGAGAGCACTATATTAATATCATTATTTTGACCACTACAGTTATTTGAGATGATAATGATTTTACCCACACTCTCTGGCACATAGTTTTCCACGTAATATTTAAGGCAACTGCACACCTCAATCGACCCTCTTTTTCCCTCTGCCTCATTCCAGATATAAAAATAAGCTTTCTGTTTCTTGATATCATGCACCCCAAAGTTATAAGTCCACATCTTTCGCTTGTAATACTGTACACCTGAAGACAGTCGGGACGTGGCCAGTGTTTGTTGCAGGTCGATTGGAATGACGGCAACAGCTGGGATTTGGTCCTTCTTGTAAGTCTTCATAATGGTATGAGAGGCCTTAGCATGGGCAATGTGGGGGACTCTTTCCAGCTTAAGTCGAGTTATCTCCTCGTCGTCTTTGCCAGGTACAAGTTGATCCATCTTCACTTTAAACTCGTTGCAGTAATTACAAGTGTCAGACCTAAGGGGTGCCACACCAATGTTGTAAAAACGCAACATATCCTTGAACTTAAACGACGACACTATGAGGTCTTCCATGTTTTTAGACTTGTGATCCTGCACATAGGCCTCATAGACACCTGCGAAAGTCGAACTAAGGGGCAGATACATTCTTCTTGGGCTCTTTGCTCTTGAATAGTGAGAGTTGCATGTAGGTAGCAATTTAATGTTTTCGGTCACAAGTTTCTCTGCCTCCTCACTTATCTTGTGTTTCGGTGCATGTCTCCCCCTTTGGCCAGGTGTTAGAGTTCCTGTGCTTGACTCTGCTGCCGTCTTTAGGACATTCCTAACCCGCTTATCGGAAAGAGAATGCAAGTTCAAAAAAGCTTGCTTGCAGACAACAATGGGCACATTACTCACAAGCACAGAATATTCTCTTGTTGCCTTCCTTCTGCTTTCCCTCCCCTTCACTCGCCCACGCTTTACCTCCTTCAGTTTCACTCTACTATGAATATAGTGTGACTGCACATCATGGCTTTGCATGCCCCAGAAATTATTAAAGATATGATGAATGTTTTCTTTTCCAACTTTCTTAAAACACTTTCCACTACACTGGCAAGGGGAACCGATAACACGAGCAGGAACCTGTTGCTTGGTCTTTCTACTAATGTAGGAATGCCCAATGTCTCTTTTTTCTTTTCAATGTTCTGTGCCCATGTCTCAGGCTTTCTTTGTCGTTTCAATGACTGCTCGGGTGTATCCACGTCACTTTCAGAACTAATGGTGTCCATTTTGATTATTATTATCCACCAAAACAACACTAAAATAAGACAGTAATCCTGGGAAAGTGTTGTACGTGTGGCGGGGAAGTGTGACTGCCGTGGCGGGGACAGTAGAACGCACAGGAATGGTTTAGCAGCGGGATCAAAATAATGGCGGCTGCAAGAAGGCCTCTCATTGGCCGGTAGGCTCGCGGGCTTAAGCCCGCATGTGGACTGAGGTCTGGAGTTGATAGGAAGGTTTCACAGCACATGATACACCACGTTCAACCCTCTGTAGCCCTGCTGGATGGTCGAGTTTCCTTTCACACGATGTACAACGTGCTAGGGGAAGACTTGCTGAATGTGTTGCCATAGCTAACTCAAAAACGGCCATAATGGCGTGTAAGCCCCTGTGCCACTAAGATTCTCTTCCTTACTGCATCCATCTTAACATACTTGCATCCTCTGCTTTTACTCTTCCCTGCTTAGTAGGGAAGTAAAATATAAAAATGGTACATTGCCTGTGGAGAATGGAGAAAACGTGAACAGATGGAAAGGACGCTTTAAGGAAGTGTTAAACACAGAAAATAAAATTAACACGAACATAAGTGGCTTGGGAATGGCTGGGAGAAGGAGAGAAAGAGGGGAAAAGAAGTGTGTGGTAATCATAGAGGTGTCTGTCTCCTGAGCATAGTATATGGTAGGATCCTTATTGACAGAATTAGTGAAATATCAGGGGAATTAGTTTGAGAAAAACAGGGAGGTTTTATGAAGGGAAGAGGTTGTGTAGATCAGATATTCATCCTTAGTTCTTTAGTGGAAAACTTTCTAGAGAAGGGAAAGAAATTGTATGCGACCTTCATGGATTTGGAGAAAGTTTATGACAGTGGATAGACAAGGAATTTAAAAAATATTAAGAATATAAGGAGTAAATGTGACGCTGAATGCCGTGAAGAGTATGTATGAGGACGCTAAGGTTGCAGTGCATGTGGTTGGTGAATTGAGTAAATTTTTCTTTTTAAATGTGTGATTGAAACAAGAATGTATCATGTTTCAATGGTTATTCACTCTCTAAATGGATGGGGTTGTAAAGGAGATACATGTAGGGCAGTGGATGTTGGCACGACCCTAATGAGAGAGAGCAGCGTTTGGAAATTCCTCTTCCTCTGCTTACAGATGACCCTTTATTTATGTGAAGCCGAAGGGGAACCGCAAGGCTTGGTAAATTAGTTTGAGACAATATGTAAGAAACGGAATCTAGGGGTGAAGTTAGGGAAGAGTAAAGTTGTGATAGAAAGGCACTGAATGCAAAGTGAGGTTGGATGATTAGGAAATTTACAATGAGAGTCCATTTAAGTACTTGCGTAATGTGATGAGTAAGGAATGGAAGTTCTGAGGATGAAGTGCTTGAACGGGTACAACAGAGAACAAAGGTTGCTGTTGTTTGAAAGCAATGATAAGAAATGGAGCGCTTTACCCAAGTACCACCAGGCACAAAATTGTTGTATGGTCGCCACCTTGCATAGTAAATGGATTCCTGGGTAACAGTCACGTATAGTATATTGGTTTTAGCGTCCCATTTCTTCATCGTTTATTGTTATACAGATAAAACCTTTGTGTAATCCCTGACTTGCTCTGACTGTTTACACAACCAGTCAGATGATGCCAGTCAGGCTAACCCAGAACATTTCAAGCCACCAGAAAGACAGCTTTTACCCATATATATATATATATATATATATATATATATATCTATATATATATATATATATATATATATATATATATATATATATATATATATATATGTATGTTACATACATCTCCTCTCCTTCTCTCCCGTCCCCTCCCCCGACTCTGCCTCATACCCCCCTCTCTCTCCCTTCTCTCGTGTCCTTTCAACGTAGTATTTACCATCAACTCCACCCTTGCATCAGACGCAGATGCGAAGATTATTTATTAACAGCAAGTACACGTGTTTCTGTGTGTGTGTGTGTGTGTGTGTGTGTGTGTGTGTGTGTGTGTGTGTGTGTGTGTGTGTGTGTGTGTGTGTGTGTGTGAATAATTTTATCAGTTTCTGTGCGTGGGTCTGTGCGAGAGGAAATAATCCAAAATAGCTCTGACTTAATTTAGATCAAACTTGGTGGAAGGGTTGAGGATAAGTCAAGGGGTTGACCTATTTTGTTGCAAACAATTGGTAAAAGATCAGTGTCACATGGCAACAACAGGTTAAGGATTTTATTTTAGAACAAATTTTGTGAAGGGGTTAATGATAAAGCAAGGATGATGGAGTTTGATTTCGAGAACAATCCTTCAAAAGTCAAGGTACTGTCAAATACAAGACCTTATAACTCAAATAGTTCTCCATAGATTTGTGACAATCTTTATGCAAAGACTTAAGGGAAGCCAAGGATGAAGATAATCGATTTTAAGAGGAATAGGTCAAAGATCAAAGTCACAGGAGAGATTAACTCAAACCATTTTATCCGATTTTAATTAAAATTGGAGGAAGGGTCGAGGGTAGAGCAAGAATAAATAATTCAATTTGAACTTAAGGATTATTTAATATATGAAGACTGTGTAACAGTGCCCCTCCCCCAAGAACAGAGCTTGGCCTCACATGACCCTCTCCCCCAGTTATATAGACCTGGCTACGCTACTGGGTCGAAGTCAAGGTCGCAAGTGAAGTCAAATGTGTAGCCCTTGGACCAGTTGGTGGTTTGGATGTTGCACTTATTTAGTTCCCCTTTAATTATTATTATTATTATTATTATTATTATTATTAATAATATTATTAATAATGTTATTATTATTATTATGACAGAGTAAACAGAGTAGGATTGTGGAAAGTTTTGCGCATGTACGGTGTAGAAGGTAAGCTGGTAGGAGTCGTCAAGAGTTTTTATGATGGTAATGAAGCATGTGTAAGGGTTAATGTGGATCTAAGTGAATGGTTCACCATCGGTGTGGGCGTGCGACAAGGCTGTGTCATGTCCCCATGGTTGTTCAATATATATATAGATGGGGTGATGAGAGAAGTAAAAACACGAGTAATGGAAAGAGAGATGGCGTTGATAATGACTGGTGATGGATGAAACACCTCAAATTTGTTGTATGCTGATGATGCAGTACTGCTTGCAAGATACCGGACAAGAACTGGGTGGGCTAGTGTAGAGTTTTTCTGATGTCTGTGAGCTTCGTGCCTTGAGAGTAAATGTAGAAATGAGTAAAGTGATGTTTTTTGAGAGAGAATGTGACTCCCAGTTCGATGTAACAATGAATGGAGAGAGACAGGAGTTGGTTAGACAGTTCAAATACCTGGGTATAGTGGTAGAAAAGAGAGGAAAACGTGCAATAGAAGTTGAAAGTAGAGTGACACAAGGAAGAAAGGTAGCTGGTGCACTGAAGGCCTTCATAAAAACTGTGGCTTGAGTGCTGCAGCTGAACGAGGCCTACATGAAGGAACGTTAGTGCCAACTTTAACATATGGATGTGAGACTATGGTGTGGCATGAAAATGAAAAGTCAAGTTTAAGAGGAGTGGAGATGGGATTGCTGAGGAATGTATGTGGAGTACAGAGTGTGGACGGGATACGAAATAATGTGATTCGTGAAAGATGCGGAATGAGGAAGTCGGTGGACACCAGAATTGAAGAGAGTGTACTAAGATGGGATGATCATGTGGAGAGAATGCATAACAATAGAGTGGTGAAAAAGTTATATCTGAGCGCATTCGAAGGAGGGGGGAGGCGAGCTAGGCCAAGGAGAAGTTGGAGAGATTATGGTGGATGAATGTGTTAGGAAAAAAAGTTTGGAAGTCGGTCAGGCTAGGAAACTGACAGAAGTTCGAGCTGGCTGGATGAATGTTGTAAGAAGTGCATGATCAGGGATTTTGGCACCCCTCTTTAACGTGGCAGCGTCTGGATTAACTCTATCAGATACGATTATGTGAAGCTACAGAGCGTGGTGAATGCTTTTAGCGTATCCGATAGAACCAGGATTCCGGGGGCTTGAATGATGGGTGAATGGATGAGTGGCCCATTGGACTGGGCAAACTTGGGCTGTCCGGACGTTGCTGCTCACCCCTGCCCTAGGGTGGGAAAGGAGATCCGGATGATGATGATGATAATGATGATGATGATGATGATGAAAATATTTCGAATTCTTGGCAGTTTCTTTCTCAGTTTATGATGACCTTTTCTAACTGGAGGTGGGAATAATTACACCGTTGAAGGATCCAGTCACTGCCAGGGGACTCTCCTAACCTGAAAAATGCGCCTCGTTGCCTCAGGAAGAAAATAAAAATGATGCGGGTTGAAACTATATTATTTTTAAGGGTGAAGGAGAAAGGTGTGAAGGGAAGGAGAATAAAAGACACTCAGCCACACAAACCACTATAATCCCTGTCCGTCTCTCAACACTTGTGACTGTGGAACACTGAAATAGATAAATTTTCTGAGAGAGAGAGAGAGAGAGAGAGAGAGAGAGAGAGAGAGAGAGATATTGCTTGTTGTTAGTACTAGGAAGCAGTGTTGCGTTTTCTGAAGGGGAGATATATTTTTTCTTGTTTCTTGTTAGTGCTGGTATTCTCACCAACGCTCGTTGTCACGACCAAACACTTGTATTTCTGGGCCGATTGATGATAAAATTGTTGTATATGTATAGTCAAAGAAACAAATACGAGTATCTTCCCAGTTACGTCTGAGGAAAATTTACATCTTGTGAAATACAATGACAACCATAGCTATAACTAGTGCGTGTTGGAGATGGTTCCGTTTTTCCGCTGTGTATTCGTCACACTTTGGGAAGACACTTATTTCTCTGTCTGTACGGTTGGGCCACACGAGATGGGGGGTATCGAGTCTGTCCTGTCCTTACTGGACTGCGAGTCACTATCTCGACGACCTGCTACAATAAACTATACTCGGTTTACTCCAACCTGACCTAAAGTTGTCATGTAGTGGTGCTGAATGCTGAGTTGTTGTGATACATTAACACTAGACAGTGAGACTAATCACAAAGAATTCCTTTGAAAAGGTTGTAGAATCGATGTATTGTCTTCTTCTGCCTTTGAGCTATGAGAAATAAGCTACAAGATGACGAAAATTAGGGCCAGGTTAGAGTAAAACAAGTATAAGGTCGATGTGTTTTATGGCAGAAACTGGTTTTACAACAGCCTAAACAATATACAGTAGCATTCATGTTAGGGAATAAATTCACTGGTTTACAGCAAAAAGCAAGAGATATCGCGACCTCACAATTGCAGCGTTACGTCCCTGTGATTCTGTGGTTCGGGTAAATGTTGACCACTCTGTATAACGGTGGTGACCACACTTCACTTAATTTTGTTTTCGTGTGACTTCGCATTCGATAGTCCCTCAAACACTGTGTTGTTGTTGACCTCTCCGGTCTGTGTGGCCGAGAAGACGCATCAACCGCAGGCAAGCAACCTGCCCCGCAGGCCCGTTCTGTTGAGTGGGCCGAAGTTCCCTTGCAGCTCCTCGACACAGTGAGGTGCGGGAAAGAATTGGGATGTTTGCATCCATGATGAGCGCACATATGCAACTCCCCACCAAGTTAGCAGAGGGGACCCTAGTAGGCTTCACATCAACCCATTATTTATTTATATGGTTACCACCCAGCGTTGTGACTGGTTTCCTTTGTTTTAGGAAATCATTAGGTTTGTCAATAAGTGTAGAATAACCTGAAGAGGAAGGAATAATAATAAAAAGTGACAGGAAGTGTGAGGAATATAGAAGGAGAGGAGGGTAGACACACATAAAATAATAAAGGTGAAGGAAGAAGTTGGCAGCACTTCATTTAGTGAGTGGATGATGGTCTCCACCGCTTACCACCAATCAAACATGTAAAAGATCTTTCCGTTCATATGCACACACACACACACACACACACACACACACACACACACACACACAAAGGTCTGTGTGTACATGTGTGAAGGTCGAGGTGGCGCTGATGGATTGGGTGTTCAACTGTGTGGAGGAACAGAGCTGTGGACATGAAAATATTTTAAATAGTATTCGTACCCTTGTCGGGTTACTGCAGCATTGGTGTGTAATTACATTGGTTAAAATATTTATACCAATATTGGAAACAAAAAAATTTTATTGAAATAAGTTGGGGATGACATGCTTATTGTTATATGATGGGACAATAATAACTATCATCATCATCATCGAAGCCTGTCTTGCTCCATCAGGACGGTAAGGACCTGGGCTAGGCTACTCATTCCAACATTAATGGTAATTGTGATGAACTTCACACGCCACTGAGTGAAAATATTTGAACAATAAACGCTCACTCTCCTCAAACGGAAACACAGTCACCATCGGGTTGGAGCGCCTTAGCCAAGTAGACCACCAGGCGCAAAATTGTTGTATGGTTGCTACATTACATAGTAAATGGATTCCTGGGAAACAGTCACGTATGATATATTGGTTTTAGCGTCCCATTTCCACATCGTTTATTATCATATAAAGGAAACCTTTATGTAATCCCTGACTTGCTCTGATTGTTTACACAACCCGTCAGATGATGCCAGTCAGGCTAACCCAGAACATTTCAAGCCACCAGAAAGACAGCTTTTACTCTCAAACACTCTAAAGAATATTGTCCTTGAAATCACCAAACCTATCCCATAATAAGAATATATATATATATATATATATATATATATATATATATATATATAAGTTAGCTGCCTACTGCGACTGCAACACAATGGCGAGGTGTTCAGGAAGTTAGCCAAAGAAACCTTGATGGACTCTGAAAGAACAATAATGGCCCCCAGTCCCGTGCAGCCCTTAAATGGGCAGGGGGTGCTAAGAATCTCACGGTTGCCTCAATTACAATCTAATTCATTTGTTAATGCAAAAAATACAATTAAAATTGGTAACTGGAATGTGAGAACGCTAAATCATGACGGTAAAATCGATGAGTTAGTGAAGGTTTTTCAAAATTACGGACTTGATATTTGTGCTCTGACAGAAACTAGATTAACTGGAGTTGATAAGTTGGATTTGGAGGATGGTATACGTTTATTGATATCTGGCCGACAGGACGGAATGCATTATCAGGGAGTAGGATTGTTGCTGGGTTGTAAGGCAAATAAGGCATTATGTGAGTGGGATCCTATAGATGAGCGATTGTTATACGCACGGTTTAAATCAAATCATGGCAACATCAGTCTGTTTGTGTGTTATGCACCTACTAATGATGCACTCGATGAAAGGAAAGACACATTTTATGAAAAGTTGCAAGAAGGAGTAGGAAGGGTACCTAGACATGATGTTTTGATCTGCGTTGGAGATTTTAATGCAGTAATGGGCTGCTCAAATGAGGGATTTGAGGCATGTATGGGTAAGATGGGAGTTGGCAGTAGGATGAGTGAAAACGGAGTGAGGTTTGGAAGCTTCTGTCTAGCAAATGACTTAGTCATCGGGGCACACTCTTTCAGCATTGCAATATACACAAGACAACTTGGGTGTCTGCCGTGTGGAAAATATAAAAATCAGATTGATCACATCGCTATCAGTAGGAGGCATAGAAGTTCTCTGCTAGATGTTCATGTTAAACGGGGAGCGGATATTGGTAGTGACCATCAACTCAGCATTGCAAAAATAAGGTTTAAACTTAAAAATCAGAAGAAGGAAAAATCTGGTGTTGGTAGATACGATATTGTTAAGCTTAGAAGGGAAGGAGAAGAAAAGGAGGAATTCAGATTAGAATGCAGAAATAGGTTTTGGTGTTGGAAACGTTGGAAGAGGGGAGAGAAGTGTAGATGAGATGTGGGAGGATGTGAACAAAGTTTTGCATGAGACTGCTGAATGTACGATTGGAAGGAGACATAGATTCAGGAGAAAGAAATGGATATCAGAGGAAACGTGGGATATGATAAAAAAGAGAGGTGAGGCTAAATTGAGGAGTGAGATGCAATGCGTTGATGAACGAGAGATTGAATTAGCAAGAGCTGCGTACTGGAGTTTGAATTCAGAAGTAAGAAGGTTAGCTAGGAGAGATAAAAGAAGATGTGTGGATGAAAAGGTTGCAGAGACTGAAATCTTAATAAACAAAAATGATGGACAGAGTCAAAGAATAGCATATGAATCGATTAGAGAACTGAGTGGTAATGCAGGTAAACGCAAGGAAATACCAGTTAGAGACAGGGAAGGGAAATTTATTGACCAAAGATGGAGATATTAAAAATAGATGGAAAGAGCATTTTGAGACAGTTCTTAATAGACCAATACCACCAGAAGAGGATATACCGTCTGCTCAGGAAGATGTAAATATAGAAACAGGAGAGTTGAGGCTTGCAGAAGTGGAGAAAGCAGTAAAACAGTTAAAGAATAACAAGGCACCAGGAGGATGGTTTATTTCCGGAAATGTTTAAAGTGGAGGGGGATAGATTAATAATGATCTTGACCAAGCTATTCAATAAGATATGGGTGACGGGGTTACTACCATCAGTTTGGAAGAATGGTGTAATTGTTAAAATTCCGAAGAAGGGAGACCTGAGTGAATGTGGTAATTGGAGGGGAATCTCTTTGTCACCGATAGCTTTGAAAGTTTTCAGTAGAATGTTGTTAAATAGGTTGGAGCCAGTGGTTGAGGGTATTCTGAGGGATGAACAGGCTGGTTTTAGAAAGGGACGTGGTTGCAATGATCATATCTTTATAGTTAGGCATTTGATGCAGCAAGTTAATGAAATGAGAGTACCGTTAAGTCTTTGTTTTGTTGATTTTGAAAAGGCTTTTGATAGTGTTTCGAGAGAGACTATGGGGAAGATCATGAGACATTATGGAATACCAGAGGAGTTTGTGAGGGTCATTATGAACATGCATGGGGACACATTTTGTAAAGTGATGGTTGATGGTTGTCTGAGTGATTCGTTTGAAGTCAAGTCCGGAGTAATTCAAGGTGGTGTTCTATCGCCTTTATTATTTATATTGGTCATTGATTACATTATGAAACGCGTTGGAACAGAAACCGGTGCAGGTATACTTTGGGAGAGAACAGGAAACTTTTGGATTTAGATTATGCAGATGATATAGTTTTGATTTGTGATGGGCCAGAAGAGATGCAGAGAGTGTTGGACTGTTTGGTGAGTGAAGGTCGCAAGGTGGGTTTGGTTATTAATTGTGGAAAAACTGAAATAATCAATATGAATATGGAAAATGCGCAGGAATGTGTAATTGGAGGTATGGTTGTAAAGCAAGTTGATAGGTTTAAATATTTAGGTACTTATTTAGCCAAGGATGGTTCTTTGAACTTTGAATTCGAGGAAAGGTTAAAGAAGGCTAATCAGGCAATGGGAATGCTTAAAAATATTTGGAATAATAACAATTTTTCTGTTCATACAAAAATCAAACTTTATAAGGTAATGGTTAGGAGTATCTTAATTTATGGACACGAGTCTTGGTACAGCACAGTGACTATGGAAAATAAGTTCTTGGTGTTTGAAAATAAAGCACTTAGAAGAATATTAGGAGTTAAGTGGTGGGAAAGGATACCAAATAGTAGAATTAGAGAAATAACGGGAGTGCAGCCGATCGATGAATATGTTAGATTCTCACGATGGAAGTGGCTAGGACATGTGTATAGGAGACAGGGAATAGTACGAGGTACACCAGGGTGGGTGGCACTTGGTAGGAGAGGTAGAGGAAGGCCAAAAGAGACGTGGGTGAGGACAATGAGACGGGAAGCTGGAGATGAGTGTTGGGGAGATCTTGAGGAGTTAGCACAAGATAGGATGTGGTGGTGTGAGTTCATCGAGGCCCTATGCATCCCCGAGGGTGCCACAGGAAATGATTGATTGATTGATTGATATATATATATATATATATATATATATATATATATATATAATTTCCTGTGGCACCCTCGGGGATGCATAGGGCCTCGATGAACTCACACCACCACATCCTATCTTGTGCTAACTCCTCAAGATCTTCCCAACACTCATCTCCAGCTTCCCGTCTCATTGTCCTCACCCACGTCTCTTTTGGCCTTCCTCTACCTCTCCTACCAAGTGCCACCCACCCTGGTGTACCTCGTACTATTCCCTGTCTCCTATACACATGTCCTAGCCACTTCCATCGTGAGAACCTAACATATTCATCGACCGGCTGCACTCCCGTTATTTCTCTAATTCTACTATTTGGTATCCTTTCCCACCACTTAACTCCTAATATTCTTCTAAGTGCTTTTTTTTCAAACACCAAGAATTTATTTTCCATAGTCACTGTGCTGTACCAAGACTCGTGTCCATAAATTAAGATACTCCTAACCATTACCTTATAAAGTTTGATTTTTGTATGCACAGAAAATTGTTATTATTCCAAATATTTTTAAGCATTCCCATTGCCTGATTAGCCTTCTTTAACCATTCCTCGAATTCAAAGTTCAAAGAACCATCCTTGGCTAAATAAGTACCTAAATATTTAAACCTATCAACTTGCTTTACAACCATACCTCCAATTACACATTCCTGCGCATTTTCCATATTCATATTGATTATTTCAGTTTTTCCACAATTAATAACCAAACCCACCTTGCGACCTTCACTCACCAAACAGTCCAACACTCTCTGCATCCTTCTGGCCCATCACAAATCAAAACTATATCATCTGCATAATCTAAATCCAAAAGTTTCCTGTTCTCTCCCCAAAGTATACCTACACCGGTTTCTGTTCCAACGCGTTTCATAATGTAATCAATGACCAATATAAATAGTAAAGGCGATAGAACACCACCTTGAATTACTCCGGACTTGACTTCAAACGAATCACTCAGACAACCATCAACCATCACTTTACAAAATGTGTCCTCATGCATGTTCATAATGACCCTCACAAACTCCTCTGGTATTCCATAATGTCTCATGATCTTCCCCATAGTCTCTCTCGAAACACTATCAAAAGCCTTTTCAAAATCAACAAAACAAAGACTTAACGGTACTCTCATTTCATTAACTTGCTGCATCAAATGCCTGACTATAAAGATCTGATCATTGCAACCACGTCCCTTTCTAAAACCAGCCTGTTCATCCCTCAGAATACCCTCAACCACGGGCTCCAACCTATTTAACAACACACTACTGAAAACTTTCAAAGCTATCGGTGACAAAGAGATTCCCCTCCAATTACCACATTCACTCAGGTCTCCCTTCTTCGGAACTTTAACAATTACACCATTTTTCCAAACTGATGGTAGTAACCCCGTCACCCATATCTTATTGAATAGCTTGGTCAAGATCATTATTAATCTATCCCCCTCCACTTTAAACATTTCCGGAAATAAACCATCCTCCCCTGGTGCCTTATTATTCTTTAACTGTTTTACTGCTTTCTCCACTTCTACAAGCCTCAACTCTCCTGTTTATATATATATATATATATATATATATATATATATATATATATATATATATATATATATATATATATATATACACACACACATATATGATACGGCGCCTGTCATCCACTCACTCAGTGTAGTGGCACTCAGTTCCGCGTAATTCTACACTGAGTGACAAGCCAGCTCAACTCTATCAGTCATCTCCTGCAGAACTCCAGTTCTCCTTCGCACTTCATCATTCCTCACTCGATCTATATGTGTCACTCCACACATACTTCCCAAACACCTCATCTCCATTACATTCAAACTTTTCCTCCCTGCTACACCCATATTCCATGATTCAGCCCTACATAATGCAGTCGGTACCACAACACCCTCATACAGCTTTCTTTTTACATCCATTCAAAGCGAACAACAGCAAAACACGTTTTTCATTCCTCCCAGCATCTTTCCTACTTCATTCATTCTAAACTTTACTTCTGCATCTATTCTTCCATCCACAGCAACATGTGACCCTAAATACTAAAAACACTCTACCTCCTCAAGCAACTCACCGTTCAAAACTATCTTCATCCTCCTACCATCTACCAACCTTGTACACTTTATCACTTTACTCTTTTTCTCATATACTTTCAACTGTCGCCTTTCACACACCCTTCCAAACTCCTCTACCAACTGTCTCAATCTCTCCTCTGAATCAGCCATCAGTGCAGTATCATCTGCAAACAGCAGCTGCTTCAGATTCCACTTTCTTCCATCAGCATTCACCAGACTCAGACCTCCACCTAACATTCTTGCATTCACCTTCCTTACAACACCGTCCATATAAATATTAACCTGCCGCGTCTCGGAGACGTGAATTCACGTCCTCATATGATGTGCACTCATATCCCGGAGACAAATTAACGCGGCAACATTGCAAGGTCCCTAATTTGCACAATTTTCAATTTTCGCGAGTGATTTCGCAAGTGATTTTTGGCACATATACATGGGACAACTTCCTCTGCTCCTCTACAAGATGCCAAGCAGGGACAATGTCTTACACCACATAACCTATCCCCCCCCATGCACACCATTGTCTCGGCAATTCACCTGTTACCAGTGACCTGTCCAATAAAGACATTCAAGGCCAGAGTGATTCCCCAATCGATGACAATGTGGAGGACAAAGTTTACTGAGCATTAGAGGAAGAAACAGTCAGAAATGATGATCAGGTACTGTGGGAAAAAAAGGTCATGAATGGTGATGAGTTAGTGAGTGAAACAATGCTTATATTGCCTATATTACTGTTTGATAACCATTATACTCTTGTACTACATATAAATTCGTACCAAATAAATAAATAAATACTGTTCATGAGTGGATACGTTTTTTTTTTTTTTAATAACAGAACGGAGGAAGGAAAAACAAATGGGGGAAAAAAAAATAATCCATACACCAGACTACTGGTGTCCTCTATTCATAAAATATCTGTAACAGTTAGATTTGAACAGTTGTGGGTTGAAATTTGGAGGAAAACAACTCTGGGGAAGCGAGATCCAGAGAGATGCAGTTCGGAGAATGAACGAATTCTGATAGGCAGAAGTTCTGCAATATGGTTGAGTGACATTCCAGTCATGAGTGCTACCAGATGCCCGTGTAGCACGAGGGAAGGCATGGAAAGGTGGCACCATGGACGCAACCTCGTCTGAGCACTTGCCAAAAAAATATCTGTAGAATAATGCAAGGGAGGCAACATTCCTTCTTACTTGCAGGGGAGGTAGTTTATATGTAATGGCAGGGTTGTTAATGATTCTAACAGCTTCATTCTTAATTTTGTCCAGTTGTCTCAATGCAACCTCTCCACAACCATTCCACAAGGGTGAGCAATATTCAAGCTGGGAGCGCACATGACTCTTATAAATTATAGCCAACTGCTCATCGGCGAAGAAGTTACGGACCCTGTACAATAATCCAAATTTCTTTGAGGCGGCCTTAGCAAGTGATCTGACATGAGAGGTCCAGCTGAGGGCACTGTTATGTGAGACACCAAGAATTTCAATACTTTTGGAGATGGGAATATTAGTAGCACTGAAGGTAATGTACGAATCTGGCAATATCTGTCTATTAGTAAACTGTATATATTTAGTTTTACTAGCATTAAAAGAGACAAGGTTGTTTTGTCCCCATTCACTGATTGTAGATAGATCTTGATTTATGGAGATGGCTGTACTGAGTTGAGAGGTAGAGATATTAGACTTTGTAAATGGATGTCTGAGTGTGAATGAACTATGTAGTGTTGAGTCATCTGCATATGAGTGAACCGGATTGTGAGTGACAGATAAGAGATCATTAATATGAACCAGAAATAGGGTTGGTGCCAGAACTGATCCCTGCGGCACGCCGGCGTTAATTGAGTGGAAATTCGAATATACATCATCTACTTTTACTCTTATTTTCCTGTCACTAAGATAAAAAGAAATCAAAGGAACAAAAGACGTTAGTCCATAGCAAGGGAGTTTGGACAGCAGGGAACAGTGCCATACTCTGTCGAAAGCTTTAGAGATATCAAGAGCTACTGCATGAGTTTCTCCAAAAAGATCAATTGATTGATGGATGGTATGAGTTAAGAGATTGAGTATGTCAATGGTGGATCTTTCGTAGCGAAAACCGTATTGTCTATCACTAATTAAGTTGTTGGATTCAAGATGTTTAACAATATGCTTATTAATTAAAGTTTCAAATACCTTACCAAGAGAAGATGTGACAGCTATTGGTCTGTAATTGGAGGGGTCAGACGAAATTCCTTTCTTCGGAACTGGGTGGATATTGGCTTCTTTCCATGAATTTGGGAATAAAGAAGTACGTATGCATAGTATGAATAATTTGGCTAGGACAGAGGCAAGTTCAGGGGAACACTTTTTCAAAACAATTGGAGGAATTCCATCTGGGCCTGGAGCTTTGTTGGTAGGTAAATTGTCTAGGATGGATTTTACGAATCTTGTCTGTATTTTAAGTGGGGCAATTTCGGGAGAATCAAGTTCCAGTATTGAGACATTCTGGCTGGTATCATCTATGGTAGAGTTTCTTGCAAAGGTATTAGCAAAGATATCTGCTTTCCCACGTGGGTCATTTGTAATATTGCCATCTGAAGATTTTAGTGGGGGAATGGAAGATGACTTGTTAAAGTTATTATTGAAAGAATTAAGAGTTGACCAGAATATTCTATTGTCATTAGGGTTGTTAAGTAGTTTTGATGCTTGCTTTTGAAGAAAGTTTGATTTAGATAGATTTAATACAGCTTTTGCATGATTTCTAGCTATTTTAAATTGGGAGAGTGATTCAGATGTTTTTGATTTTAAGTAAGAGTTATATGCTAATGACTTTTGGGCTGTTGCTCTGGCACAATTGCCATCAAACCATTTTGGAGAGTTTGATCTTTTAGTGAACTGTTGACTTGGTATGAATAAATCCATACCAGCTAGTATTAAGTCGCAAATGTGGGACTGGGTAGTATTGGGATCACTAGAGAAGAAAGACTGCCATGGAACATCAGCAAGATAATTTCTAAATCCATCCCAGTCTGCCCTGTCAAAATGCCATCGGGTCACCCTGACAGGTTCGGAATGGGGAGGTGTAGGAGGGTTAACTAATGAGGCTTTGATGAGATTGTGGTCAGAGGATCCAAGTGGTGACAGTACCTCTATCCTGTATTGATCTGGATTATTTGTCAAGAATAAATCCAAGAGATGGGCATTATGGTCAGGATTATCAGGTATTCTGGTTGGTTGCTTTACCAACTGGGTGAGATTAAACGCTTCTGCAAACAGCTCGCATTCTAGACCAGCATCATCAGTCCGGACAGAATGCAATAACCATTCAACATTGTGTATGTTAAAATCACCCAAAATGGTAATTTCATTGCCAAGGGCAAGGTCAAGGTTACTCAACTGAGTGGATATGCAATCAAATACACTGGGTTCCGAAGAAGCATTGGGGGAATGATAAACTACACAGATATATTTGGTAATGTTTTGGCAATTTAATTTATATAATGAGTAATCAAAAATAATTTCCCTCCCATAGAACTCATTTTCTTTGGTGCCAGCCTGTTAGAAAACCCAGTCAGGTAAAGAGGAACTCGTACCTGGATCGAGTATTTTAATGCTCGGGTGAGCGATTTCTCTATGAATTTTCGATGTTTCTCACCAAAAGCGGATGTTTGAGCCAAAAAAAAAAGGTCCAAAAATGTCGAGACTGGGGCGTACCACTGCCCAGAAAAAGTTGGGATGGGGCAGGTTAAACAACCAAGGCGACATCACATATCCCTGCCACAGCCCCACTCTCAAGGGAAACCAATCACTTACAGTATTCCCACTCTTACACACGCTCTACTATTTACATAAAAACTTTTCACTCCTTTTAGCAACCTACCATCAAGTCCATACAATCTTAAAACTATCCAGAAAGCCTCCATATTAATTCTGTCATATGCTTTCTCTAAATCCATGAACTCCCAAACACATCCTTACCTGTTGCTAAATACTTTTCACACACCTGTGTCACAGCAAACACCTGATCCATGCATCCCCTCCCTCTCCTAAAGCCACACTGCTCATCACCAATCACACACTCTGTACCCTCTCTAACTCTCTTAACCCCTTAACCGTGGGTGTCATTCCAGAATGACATCGCAAAAACTGGACCAAACTGCGGGTGTCATTCTGGAATGTTTGTGGATATTTTGAATACCGCGCGTTTTTTCCGGGCGCCAATTGATTCAAGGGAGAGTAGCTATTAAGTTCTTTCACTCCAACCGACCCCCACCTTTCTCCTCCCACCCCCAAGGCCCTCACTTCCAACCTCCCGGGCTCCCCCCCACCCCTGCCCAAACACGCATCACTATATGTCCAGCTTTGTGAGTGACAATGGCGCTCATGTGGCAGTGAAGTGCAGGCAATTACAGTGCCTTTTACCTGCCTCTGTGAACACGGAGTGGGTGTTTATTGTATGTGCAGTGTTCATATATGTTTATAGTATTATTATCAGAGTGTGGTGGGCATTTGGTAATGGTGTGTGGGGCGAAAAATAGTGATTTTAGATCGGTCACTTCTAATGGCACTGCCCGTCCAGTGATAGTAAACGAAATCATGGAAGCTACATCATTGCAAAGCTGAAGGTTAGTACTCTCTAATCATACCTAATTTTTCGTTCTAGCTTTATTCTGTGCAGAGTTATAAAGGTTTAAAGTTTGTTTACATTTTGGCTGGAACCCCCACGGGGGGGGCGGCCTGTTGGGTCAAAACAATGCCCGCGGTTAAAGGGTTAATTAACCCGTTGCATCCCAGCAAATTTTTCACCAATAACCCCCCCCCAATCCCGGCAGATTTTCAAAAAGTTTCTTTTGGGGGGCTAAAACCTCTGCTTTTTATGAGAAACATCAAAAATTCAGAGAGAAAGTGCTCAGTTGAGTTTAGAATTATGGTGCCTTCACCTTGGTACTGTGTTCTCTCAGGCCAAGCTCCAGAGAAAAGGTTTCTATGGGAGGGGTAACTATTCCAAACCCTTCACAGTTGGTTAGATATTTAATTATTTGGTACGAATTTATGTGTACTACAAGAGTGTATTGGTTTTCAGACAATAATATAGGCAATACAAGCGTTGTTCTCCCACCAAACACATCAACATATAGCACCTTCTTTTACGACATTACCGCCTCATCACTTCTGCTTCTTTCCTCCTCTGGCTTGTTTCTTCCTTTGTTCTCCACCTCAGGAATCATTTTTGCCTTGAATTTCGTCATTGGAGAGACCATGGTGTGACATGTGTTTACTGGCCAGGTCACTGTTAACAGGTGAGTTGCCGAGAAAATCATTATCCCCACCTGGTGTTGGCTAGAGGAGGGTCTCCCACATATGCCTACCAAAAATCACCCGTGAAACTTGAAAAATGTGCAAATGATGGACCTTGCAATTGCAAAACGTATGGATACGTTGTTGGGTGTCACTGTGACAAAACATGGCAACGTATCTATACGTCGTCAGGACACCTTGGGTTAATACTCTACCATACACCTTACCTATAACACTCAACAGACTTATACCCCTGAAGCTAGTACATCACCCTTACCTGTATACAACGGGACCACACAAACACTTGCCCAGTCAACTGGCACCATACCTCTCACAAAACACACATTCAACAATCCTACTAATCAGTCAACAGTAGTCACTCCACCATCTCTCAGGCATTCCACAGCACACCAGTCCATACCTGCAGCTTTCTCTGTTTTCATCTCCTTTACTGCATCCTGCACTTCCTCCATCATGATCAAGGAAATATTCAAGTCTCCCAACACATTTATTCCTTGCACCCTTCCATCTGCCGCAATCTCAGCCTCCCTTTCCTCCTCTACATTTAACAGTCTTTCAAAATACTCCTCCCATCTCTTCCTTACTGCATCCATCTTAACATACTTGCATCCTCTGCTTTTACTCTTCCCTACTTAGCAGGGAAGTAAAATATAAAAATGATACATTGCCTGTGGAGAAGGGAGAAAAAGTGAACAGATGGAAAGGACGCTTTAAGGAACTATTAAACAGAGAAAATAAAATTAACGCGAATATAAGTGGCTTGGGAATGGCTGGGAGAAGGAGGGAGGTGAGAAGTGAGGAACAGATCAGTTGGATGAAGGTAGTGGAAGCAATGAAGAAAGTCAAAATAAGGTTAGGCCAAGGAATTGATGGAGTGTGTGGTGATATGATCAAGGAGAGATAGTAGTAGAATGGATATGGAAGATGTGCAGATTGGCATGGGAGCAAGGTAGAGTCCTGGAGGATTGGAAGTCAGGTATAATTATTCCCTTTTACTGTACACAGGAAAGAGGGGAAAAGAAGTGTAGGGTAATCATAGGGGTACCTGTCTTTTGAGCATAATAGAAAAAGTATATGGTAGGATCCTTATTGAAAGAATTATTGAAGTATCAGAGGAATTAATTGGAGAAGAATATTGAGGTTTTAGGAGGGGAAGAGTTTGTGTCAATCAGATATTCATCCTTAGGTCTTTAGTGGTAAAGTTTCTAGAGAAGGGAAAGAAATTTTATGCGGCCTTCAAGGATTTCGAGAAAGCATGTGACAGAGTGGGTAGACAAGGAATGTGAAAAATATTACGAATATAAGGAGTAAATGGGATGCTGAATTCAGTGAAAAGTACGTATGAGGGCGCCAACTCTGCAGTGCATGTGGATGGTGAAATGTGTGAAGCTGTCTTTTTGAATGTGTGACTGAAACAGGGTTATGTCATGTTTCCATGGTTATTCAATCTGTAAATGGATGGAGTTATGAAGTAGGGTAGTGGATGTTGACACGACCGTAATGAGAGAGAGCAGCGTTCGGCAACTTCCTCTCCTGTTTGCAGATGATCCTGTATTGTTAAGGGAAGACGAAAAGGAACTGCAAGGCTTGGTGAATGAGTATGGGAGAATGTGTAAGAAACGGAATCTAAGGGTGAATGCAGGGAAGAGTAAAGTTGTGATCTTCGAGAGAAAAAAGTCACTGAATGCACAGTGAGGTTGGATGATTAGCAAATTTAAAATGTGAGTGCATTTAAGTACTTGGGTAATGTGATGAGTAAGAATGGAAGTTCAGAGGATGAAGCGTTTGGAAGGGTACAACAGAGAAGAAAGGTTGCTGGTTCTTTGAATGCAGTGATAAGAAATGGGAAGGGAGAATGGAAGTAAAAAAAACATGTTGCTGCATGACATTATCGTAATGCCAACTCAAACGGATGGAAGCGAAGCTTGAACCTTGTTGGAAGGACACGAGTCAAGAGTGAGAGTAATGGAAATGTGTTATTTGAGAGGAGGATGTGGGGTTACATCGAGAGACAGACTGTCATATGAGGAAGTGAAGTGGAGTTGTGGAGTAGATGTGGATGTGATATAAAGTCCAAGGAGAACACTGAGGTGGTTTGGCCATGTGTAGAGAATGGAGAGAGGGAGACTAACGAGGAGACTGTATGTGAGCGAAGTAGATGGGGGAAATGGGAGGGGGATACCGAAGATGAGATGGAGGGATGGAGTGGAAAGGTATATGAGAGAGGGAGGTGTGAGATCGGGGAAGGACAGCAAATTGGTGAGGAACAGGGCTACATGGAAGCAATTTTCTGTGGCCACCCCTTACGGATTTAAGGCGTCTGGCTATAGGCAGATAGATAGATATATCGATGAATGTAGCCGAGTGGGTTGATTAGATGGAGAGACTGTAGGTGTATAGTAGATCAGTGGCTTCCCCTCTATCACCACTGAAGTGTAATGTTGGCCACTGCTGCATAGTAAAATGCTGTGTCGTCTAGTAGAATGAATAGGTAGGTCTCTCTCTTTCTCACCTTCCCCTTTTGTGTATCGTAAGCAAGGTGAGTTACAGAGCACTCTTGGGTTGCAGAGTTTATTGTGCGCAGGTATGTCGAAGTTGTGATTGACAGCGTAACGTAGCGTGACGCCAAACCTCCCAGTTGACCCTATCTCCTGCCTTGTGCCCTCGATCGTATTCTCTAGCTCTCTTCTACCCCTTCTGACCTGAACGGTATCTCTCCGACATTATATACGGCTCGGACGGGATGTGTGTGTATGTGTGTGTGTGTGTGTGTGTGTGTGTGTGTGTGTGTGTGTGTGTGTGTGTGTGTGTGTGTGAGGTAGTGTCTGGTAGATTTCCATTCACGTGGACTAACCGACTACAGCTGGTTACCCCACGTGTTTGAATACGTCACGAAATTCTTGGTCGTGTGGACTACAAAGAGATTGAGATACATCATGTGTTAAGACATTCTTAATGGTCTGGGGCAACAGTTTTGTGGATATACATCATGTGGATTGACATTCCTAGTGAGAAGCTGTGTTCGTCTCCAGCAGACACTGCATCCTGCACATTGTGATATGAGATATATACTAGTGCCTATAATACCTACATATCGACCCTCAAGTCGCCCTTGGTACGACCGAACTGGGTCCGAGGGCAAGAAGAGAATTAGGAAGTAGTGAAGATCTGGAGGGAGGAAGAGAAGAAGGGGAGAGGAAGGGAGGGAGAGTGAGTGGAGGAGTGATGGTGAGAGGGAGGAAGAGGATGGCTAGAAACGTGATGGAGAGAGGGAGAGAATGGCTAGAGAAGTGATGGAGAGAGGGAAGGAGCGAATGACTGGAGAAGAGATGGAAAGATTGAAAGAGTGGACTGAGAAGTGATGGAGAAAGGGAGGGAGAGACTGAGT